>NC_049229.1:42832764-43143875 GCF_011100685.1 Canis lupus familiaris | reverse complement strand
CAAAATGGCTGCACCCTTTTATACTCCCAATAGAAATATAGGAGGCATCTTGTTATTTCCCATTTCTTATTATAGTCATAGGAGTGTGTGTGAAGTGATATCTCATTGTGATTTTTCATTGATGTGATATCTTACCATTTCTTTAATGATTTTGACATTAACCATGTTTATATCTTTTTTAAGAGAAATATCTATTCAAATATTTGCCCATTTTTAAATTTAAATTGGACTGTTTTTTTATTGTTGAGTTGTATTTTTTCTATATTCTAGATAGTAGGCCTTTCCTAGATACATGACTTGTAAATGCTTTATCCTATTCTGTGGGTTCTAATTTCACTATTTTGATAGTATCTTTTGATGCATAATAATCTAATTTATTTTTTCCCCCTTGGTTGCTTGTGTTTTTAGTATCATAATTAAGAAACCACTACGTGGGAGTGCTTGGGTGGCTCAGTCAGTTGAGCCTCTGGCTCTTGTCAGCTCAGGTCATGATTTAAGGGGCATGGGATCAAGCTCCATGTTGGGTTCCCTACTCAGTGAGGAGTCTGCTTGGGAGTCTCTCTCTCCCTCTCCTTCTGTGCCTCCTCCCACTTGCTCTGTCTCACACAATAAATAAATAAATCTTTCTTAATAAACTTTAAAAAAAGAAACTGCTACATAATCTAAGGTCACATTTATATCCAAGAGTTTTATAATTTTACCTTTAACATTTAAGTCTTTGATCTAGTTTGAATTAACTTTTTAATATAGTGTGACATAGAAATTCAACTTTATTATTTTGCATGTGGATATCCAGTTGTCCCAGCACCATTTGTTGTAAAGACTATTTCTACTTCATTGAATGGTTTTGACAACCTTATTGAAAATCAGCTAATCTGGGCAGCCCGGGTGGCTCAACGATTTAGTGTCACCTTCAGCCCAGGGCATGATCCTGGAAACCCAGGATTAAGTCCCGCGTCAGGCTCTCTACATGGAGCCTGCTTCTCCCTCTGCCTGTGTCTCTGCCTCTCTCTCTCTCTCTCTCTCGAATGAATGAATGAATAAATAAATAAATAAATAAATAAATAAATAAATAAATAAATAAAATTTTTAAAAAATCAACTGATCATATAGTTTATTTCTGGACTGTCAGTTCTATTCCATTGATAGACCTGTCTATCCTTTGTCAATACCACATTGCTTTAATTGTTAGTTTTAAAAAAAAAAGATTTTATTTATTTATTTATTTATGAGAGACCCAGAGAGAGAGAGAGAGAGAGAGAGAGGCAGAGACACAGGCAGAGGGAGAAGCAGGCTCCATGCAGGGAACCCGATGTGGGACTTGAACCTGGGACTCCAGGACCATGCCCTGGGCTGAAGGCAGGTGCTAAACCTCTGAGCCACTCAGGGATCCCTAATTGTTAGTTTTGTAGTGAGTTCTGGAATCATGAAGTGTTTGTCTTCCAACTTTGACTTTTTCTTTTTTTTTTTAAGATTTATTTATTTATTTGAGAGAAGAGAGAGAGGGCAAGCAGAGGGGAGGGCAGAGGGGAGGGCAGAGGGGAAGCAGATACCCCAATTAGTGGAGAACTTAATGTGGGGCTTGGTCTCCCTACTGGGGAATCATGACCTGAGCTGAAACCAAGAATCAATACTCAACAGACTGAGCCACCCAGGAGCCCCCTGTTTTTCCATTTCAAAATCATTTTGGTTATTCTGGGTTCCTTGCATTTCCATATGAATTTTAGAATGAGCTTGTTCATTTCTGTAAAAAAGGCCAATAGAGTTTTGACTGGGGTTGTACTGAAGCTGTAGATCAATTTGAGAAGTATTGCTGGCTTAACAATATTAACTCTTTCAACCAATGAACATGAAATATCTTTCCATTTTATTTAAGTCTTGTTTAATTTTCTTCAGCAGTGTTTAATGGTTTTTAATATGTCTTGCACTTCAGCAGGAAGGATTGATTAATTGATTTTTTAAAATTTTTATTTATTTATTCATGAGAGACACAGAGAGGGAGAGAGAGAGAGATGCAGAGACATAGGCAGAGGGAGAAGAAGGCTCCATGCAGGGAGCCTGACGTGGAACTCGATCCCGGGTCTCTGGGACCAAGCCCTGCCTGGGCTGGAGGCTGTGGTAAACCACTGAGCCACCTAGGCTGCCCTGATTGATTGATTGATTGATTGATTATTTTCTTTTAAATCCAGTGTAGCTGGGGCACCTGGGCTGCCTCAGTCAACTAAGCTTCTGCCTTCCGATCAGGTCATTATCCCAAGGTCCTGGGATTGAGCCCTACATTGGCCTCCCCGCATAGTGGGGCATCTGCCTTTCCATCTCCCCCTCCTTGTGCTTGCTCACTCTCTATCAAACAATAAATGAAATCTTTATGGGATGCCTGGGTAGCTCAGTGGTTGAGCATCTGCCTTTGGCTCAGGGTGTGATCCCAGAGTCCTGGGATTAAGTCTTGCATTGCTCCCCAAGGAGCCTGCGTCTCCCTCTGCCTATGTCTCTGCCTCTCTTTCTGTGTCTCTCATAAATAAATAAATAAAAACTTTTAAAAAATAAATCCAGGGTGCAGCCCAGGTGGCTCAGCAGTTTAGTGCTGCCTTCAGCCCAGGGTGTGATCCTGGAGACCTGGGATCGAGTCCCACATCGGGCTCCCTGCATGGAGCCTGCTTCTCCCTCTGCCTGTGTCTCTGCCTCCCTCTGTGTCTCTCATGAATAAATAAATAAAATCTTTAAAAAATAAAAAATAAAAAATAAATCCAGTGTAGTTAACATACAGTGTTATATTAGTTTCAGGTGTACAACATAGTGATTCAACAATTCTATATATTCCTTGGTGCTCATCAAGATAATTGTACTCTTAATTTTCACCTATTTTGCCTATCCCCCCACCCATGTCCCCATTAGTGACCATCAGTTTGTTCTATATAGGTAAGAATATGTTTTTTTTTTGGTTTGTCTCTTTTTTTTTTTCTGTTTGGTTGTTTTTTTTCATAAATCCCACACATGAGTGAAATCGTATGGTATTTGTCTTTCTCTGACTTATTTCTCTTAGTATTATACTCTCTAACTCAATCTATGCTGTTGCAAGTGATAAGATTTCATTTTTTTAGGCTGAATTATATATATATATATAATATATATGATATATATTATATATATATATATATATATACCACATCTTCTTTATCCATTTGTCTATCAGTGAACATTTGGGTTGCTTGCATGATTTGGCTATTGTAAATAATGCTGCAATAAACACGAGGGTGCATATATCTTTTTGAATTAGTGTTATCACATTCTTTGGGTAAATACCCAATACTGGAATTACTGGATTATATGGTAGTTCTATTTTTAATTTTTAAAGGAACCTCCATATTGTTTTCCACAGTGGCAGCACCAGTTTGCATTTCCAACAACAGTATACTAGGGTTTCTTTTTCTCCACATCCTTGCCAGCACTTGTTGTTTCTTTTTTTATTTTAGCCATTCTGATTGATGTAAGGTAATATCTCATTGTGTTTTTTTACTTGCATTACTTGCATCTCCCTAATGGTGAGTGATATAGAGCATCTTTTCATATGTCTGTTGGCAATCTGCATGTCTTCTTTGGATAAATGCTTGTTCATGTCTTCTGCCTATTTTTAGATTTGATTATTTGACTTTTGGTATTGAGTTCCATAGATTCTTTTTTTTTCTTTTTAAGATTTTATTTATTTATTCATGAGCAACAGGGAGAGAGAGAGAGAGGCAGAGACACAGGCAGAGGGAGAAGCAGGCTCCATGCAGGAAGCCTGACATGGGACTCAATCCCGGAACTCTAGGACCACACCCTGGGTTGAAGGTGGTGCTAAACCGTTGAGCCACCTGGGCTGCCCTCTCTATTGTTTCTAAATAAGCTTTGGTATTTTGTGTCTTTCGAGGAGTTTGTACAATGCATCTGATTTGACAAACCTATTGACATAAAGTTGTTTGTAATATTTGCTTATTCTCTTTTTAATGTTCAGGATCTGCATTGATGTCTTTAATTTCATTTGCTATAGAAATAATTTATGTCTCCTTTCTTTTTTCTTGATCAGGCTATCTAGATGTTTATGAATTTTATTCATCTTTTCAAAGACTCAGCTTTTGATTTCATAAATTTTCTCTATTTGTTTCATTAATTTTTGTTTCATTTTCTGTTTCATTAATTTCCACATTATTATTGTTTCCTTCTTTTTACATGGACTAATTTAATTTGCCCTTCTTTTTCTAGTTTCTTAGGGTACAAACTTAGTTCATTCATTTAAGATCGTTTAATTTTTAAATATAAGTGTTTGATGCTATGAATTTTTGTAATCTTTTTTCCCCAGTTTTATTGAGATATAGTTGACATATCCAAATCTTTTTTTTTTAAAGATTTTATTTATTTATTCATGAGAGACACAGACTGAGAGAGAGAGGCAGAGACACAGGCAGAGGGAGAAGAAGGCTCTATGCAGGGAGCCCGATGTGGGGCTCGATCCTGGGACCCCAGGATCACGCCCTGGGTCAAAGGCAGGCACTGAGCCACCCAGGGATCCCCCCCCCCCATTTTTTTAAAGTAAACTCTACACCCAACATGGGGCTGGGACTCATGACTCTGAGATCAAGAGTCACATGTTCTACTTACTGAGTCAGCCAGGCTTTCCACTATGAGCTCTATTTTAAGCATTGCGTTAGCTGTATACCACAAATTTTGATATATTTTCATTCAATTCACAATATTTCCTAATGTCCCTTGGATTTTTTATGGTTTGGGTTTTGTTTTTTGTTTTTTTGTTTTTTGTTTTTTACCTGTGGGTTTATTTATTTATTTATTTATTTATTTATTTATTTATTTATTTATTTATTTATTTTTTTAATTTTTATTTATTTATGATAGTCACACAGAGAGAGAGAGAGGCAGAGACACAGGCAGAGGGAGAAGAAGGCTCCATGCACCGGGAGCCCAATGTGGGATTCGATCCTGGGTCTCCAGGATCGCGCCCTGGGCCAAAGGCAGGCGCCTAACCGCCGCGCCACCCAGGGATCCCCCTGTGGGTTTATTTAGAAGTGTTCTTTAAATTTCCAAATATTTAAAAAAATAAAAAAATAAAATAAAATAAATTTCTAAGTATTTGAAAAACTTCCCAGAAATCTTTCTTATTGGTCTTTAGTTGGAATCCCTTATGGAGGACAGCCCTGGTGGCTCAGCAGTTTAGCACCACCTTCAGCCCAGGGCCTGATCCTGAAGACCTGGGATCCAGTCCCACGTCAGGCTCCCTGCATGGAACCTGCTTCTCCTTCTACCTGTGTCTCTGCCCCTCTCTCTCTGTGTCTCTCATGAATAAATAAATAAAGTCTTAAAAAAAAAAATATCTTGTGGTTAGAGAATATACTCTGACTGACTTCAATCATTTTAACATTTATTTGACTGTATTATGGTCCAGAATATGGTCTGTTTTGTTGACTGTTTCATAGGTACTATAAAGGAACTTCTATAATGCTGTTCTTAAGTGACGTATTATAAATATCAATTGGATCAAGTTATTCTATATTCTTATTTTTTGTTTCTATTAGTTACTGAGAAAAATAATGAAATCTCTAACTATAATTATGGATCTTCTAATTTCTCCATTTTATCTTTTGATATGTTCTAAAGCTCTATTATTAGGTATATATACATTTAGGATTCTTATATCTTCTTCATGAATTGATTCTTTATCATTTTGAAATGTCCCTCTTTATCTTGGTAATATTTGTTATTCTTTGTCTTAAAAAAAAAATAATGCTTCAGGGCAGCCTGGGTGGTTCAGCGGTTTAGCGCCTGCCTTCAACCCAGGGCGTGATCCTGGAGAGCGGGGATCGAGTCCCACATCCGGCTCCCTGCATGGAGCCTGCTTCTCCCTCTGTCTGTGTCTCTGCCTCTCTCTCTCTCTCTCATGGATAAATAAATATAATATTTTTAAAAAATAAATTAAAAGTAAATAAATAATGAATAAATGCTTCAGTGTTCATTCTTTTTAAAGTTTCATTTTAATTAATTAATTAATTAATTAATTAATTAATTTGTTTTAGAGAGGGAGAGGGGAGAGACAGAGGTAGTGAGAAAGAATCTTAAGTATGCTCCATGCCCAGCACAGAGCCAGATATGGGGTTCAATCTCACAATGCTGAAATCATGACCTGAGTTTATTTTAAGAGTTGGATGCTTAATTGACTGAACCACCCAGGTGCCCAAAGTTTTATCTTAATTTAACAGCTTTGTTGAGGTATAATTGACATATAATATATTGTATATTTAGAATATACAATTTGAAAAAAAAAAAAAAGAATATACAATTTGGTTATAAATTTTGATATAGGGCAGCCCGGGTGGTTCAGCGGTTTAGCGCCACCTTCAGCTCAGGGCGTGATCCTTGGGCCCTGGGATCGAGTCCCGCATCGGGCTCCCTGCGTGGAGCCTGCGTCCCCCTCTGCCTATGTGTCTCTGCCTCTGTGTGTGTGTGTGTGTCTCTCTCTCATGAATAAATAAATAAAATCTTTAAAAAAATAAAATTAAAATTAAAAAAATAAATTTTGATATATGTATACACCCATGAAACCATCTTCACAATCTAGCTTTCTTTTGATTAGTTTGTATGGTGTGTCTTTTCCCATTGTTTCACTTTTAATGTATCTATATCTTTATATTTAAAGTGGACATCTAGGGGTGCTTGGCTGGCTCAGTTGGAAAAGCATGCAACTTTTGATCTCAGGGATGTAAGTTGGAGCCCACACTGGGATAGAGATTACTAAAAAAACTTAACATGAATTTCTTCCTCTTTTTCAATAAAATGACAATCTCTGCCTTTTAAGTGGAATATTTAGACTGCTTATACTTAATGTAAATATCAATACAGGGACGCCTGGGTGGCTCAGTGGTTAAGCATCTGCCTTCAGCTCAGGGTGTGATCCCAGGGTCCAGGATCGAATCCCACATTGAGGGGAAGCCAGCTTCTCCCTCTTTCTTTTTTTTAATTTTTTTAAAATTTATTTATGATAGGCACGCAGTGAGAGAGAGAGAGAGAGGCAGAGACACAGGCAGAGGGAGAGGCAGGCTCCATGCACCGGGAGCCAGATGTGGGATTCGATCCGGGGTCTCCAGGATCGCGCCCTGGGCCAAAGGCAGGCGCCAAACGGCTGCGCCACCCAGGGATCCCTTCTCCCTCTTTCTATGTCTCTGCCTCTCTCTATGTGTCTCTCATGAATAAATAAATAAAATCTTAAAATAAATAAATATCAATACATTTGAGGTTAAATGTATCACCTTGCTATGTGTTTTCTTTTTCTTTCTTTTTTTAAGTAGGCTCAACACCCAGCTTGGACCCCAGCACAGGGCTTGAATTTAAGACCCTGTGATCAAGACCTGAGATGAGATCAAGAGTTGGATGCTTAACCTGCTGAGCCACCCAGATGCCCCCTGTCTTTCTTTTTCTTTTGTCTTTTTTTAAGATTTTAAGTAATCTCTACACCCAACGTGAGGCTCAAAATCACAACCCTGAGATCAAGATTTGCATGTTCTATTGACTGAGCCAGCCAGGCACCCCTGTTTTCTACTTTTCTGTGTTCATTTTCCTGCCTTCTTTCTTTTCTTTTCTTTTCTTTTCTTTTCTTTTCTTTTCTTTTCTTTTCTTTTCTTTTCTTTTTTTTTTTAAGATTTTACGTATTTATTCATGAGAGACACACACACACACACACACACAGAGAGACAGAGACATAGGCAGAGAGAGAAGCAGGCTCCATACAGGGAGCCTGATATGGGGCTTGATCCCAGGACTCCAGGATCACACCCTGGGCTGAAGGCAGAGCTTAACCACTGAGCCACCCAAACATCTCTCCTACCTTCTTTCTGACTGAATATTTTTATGATTCAATACTATCTCTGCTATTGCTTCAATAGCTATGGTTTTGCTTCATTTTGGAAATTCCCATAGCTCTTAGCTTATCCATATGGTAGAAGTACCAAAAAGAAAAAAAAATCCAATAAGTTGAATTACAGGGTTTTTTTTTAAGATTGTATTTATTTATTCACGAGAGACTCAGAGAGAGGCAGAGACATAGACAGAGGGAGAAGCAGGCTCCCTGCAGGGAGCCTGATGCAGCACACTGTCCCAGGACCCCAGGATCATGACTTAAGCTGAAGGCAGACACTCAACCACTGAGCCACTCAGGTGCCCCGAATTGCAGTTTATAAGTGAATCTTTGCCAAGATTCACTGATGATATGTTGGTTATGACCTGTCCAGGTAACATATTTTCATTTGAGACATAGTTTCACCTCTTCCTGAAGAGATCAATAGGGAAAATTTTCTGATCCAATGTCTTTGGACTTATTCAACAAGTACATAGCCACTTAATCATGGGTTATGAGAGGTGACAGGACCCCTCCTCTCCTTGTTGTGAAGATTAAATTAGATAATGCATTAAGTCAACGTACATTTATTGAGCACACACCATTTAGCAGTCACTGCTCTAGATAACTAAGGTATATTGAAAAAAATAGACAAAAATCTCCATCTTCATAGAGCTTATATGATAATAAAGAAAGACTTAGGATAAACATAAAATATATGGTATGTTCCATAATACTCTGTGCTATGTTAAAAACATAAAGCAAGGTATCCCTGGGTGGCGCAGAGGTTTGGCGCCTGTCTTTGGCCCAGGGCGCGATCCTGGAGACCCGGGATCGAATCCCATGTCAGGCTCCCGGTGCATGGAGCCTGCTTCTCCCTCTGCCTATGTCTCTGCCTCTCTCTCTCTCTCTCTCTGTGACTATCATAAATAAATAAAAATTAAAAAAAAAGAAAAGAAAAAAAAACATAAAGCAAGAAGATTTCAAAAGTTGAGAGGTTCAGTTTTCAAACAGGGTAGCTCTAGAAGGCCTCACTGAGAAGATGATACTTTACTTTTTTTTTTTTTAAGATTTTATTTATTCATTCATTCGAGACACACAGAAAGAAAGAGGCAGAGACACAGGCAGAGGGAGAAGCAGGCTTCAGGCAGGAAGACCGACATGGGACTCAATCCCGGGTCTCCAGAATCACGACCTCAACCGAAGGTGGCGCTAAACCGCTGAGCCACCTGGGCTGCCCAGAAGATGATACTTTAGTAAAGATTAAGGAGGTGAAGGAGTGAATTACACAGGTCTCTGGAGTAAGAGGGTTCCAACCGGAGAGAACAGCAAGTGTAAAGACCCTGAGACAGGAGCACAGCCCGTGTTCAAGGAGGAAGGAGGTCAATGTGGCTGTTGTTGGGTGAAGGAGGAGTGGTGGGAGATGAAGTCACAGGCATCAAACCTAGATTGTTCAGGGTCTTTCAGTCTGTAGGAAGGGTTTTGGCTTTTGCTTGGAGTGAGATGGAGCCACTAGAGCATTTTGTGCAAAGGAATGACGTGATCTGGTGACATTTTAGCAGAATCCCCTGTGTGCGCTGCTGTGCAGAGAATAAACAAAGTGGCAAGGTCTGAAATTGGAAGACTGTGACAATAATCCCAGCCAGAGAAGCATATCAAGTGTGAGAGCAAAGTGAATGGCCCAGCAGGTGCCTAATACAGGGACTCAGTCAGGACTGGGTTGATTTCCAGGAGCAGAAACCCATTCACTCTGTCACAAGTTAAAACAGTCAGGTCCAGGAGCATGTGGTTGGCTCATTCAGTGGAGCATGCCACTCTTGATCTTGGCGTTATGAGTTCGAACCCCATGTTGGGTGTAGAGATTACTTAAAAATAAAAAATCTTTTAAAAAATAAAATAAGGGACGCCTGGATGGCTCAGAGTTGAGTGTCTGCCTTTGGCTCAGGTCCTGATCCTGGAATCTGGGATCAAGTCCCACATCAGGCTCCTTGCATGGAGTCTGCTTCTCCCTCTGCCTATGTCTCTGCCTCTGTCTCTGTGTCTCTCATGAATAAATAAATTAAAAAAATGTTTTTTAAAAAATAAAATAGGGATCCCTGGGTGGCGCAGCGGTTTGGCGCCTGCCTTTGGCCCAGGGCGTGATCCTGGAGACCCGGGATCGAATCCCACGTCGGGCTCCCGGTGCATGGAGCCTGCTTCTCCCTCTGCCTGTGTCTCTGCCTCTCTCTCTTCCTCTGTGTGTGTGACTATCATAAATAATTTTAAAAAATAATTAAAAAAAAAATAAAATAAAATAAAATAAAATAAAATAAAAGTCAGATCCAGGGGCATCTGACTGGCTCAGTCGGTGGAGCATGAGACTCTTGATCTAGGGGGTGTAAATATGAGCCCCATGCTGGGTGTAGAGATTACTTAAATAAATCTTTTTTTTTTTTTAAGATTTTATTTATTCATTCATGAGAAACACAGAGAAAGAAAGAGAAGCAGAGGGAGAAGCAGGCTCCATGCAAGCAGCCCAATGCAGGACTTGATCCCGGGACTCTAGGATCACGCCCTGGGCCGAAGGCAGGCTAAACTGCTGAGCCACCCAGGGATCCCCTACTTAAATAAATCTTAAACAAAATAGGGGCACCTGGGTGGCTCAGACAGTTAGGCATCGGACTCTTGCTCAGGGTGCCTGGGTGGTTTAGTCAAATTGGAGATCTAATTCTTGGTTTCAGTTCAAGTCATGATCTCAGGATCGTGGGATCCAGCTCCCCAGATTCAGCAGTCTGCTTCCCCTTTCCCTCTCCTTCTGCCCCTTCCCGTGCTCAGACTTTCTCTCTCTCCCTCTCACTCTCTCTTTTTCTCAAATAAATAAATAAATCTTTAAAAAAAGATTCTCTCTGTCTACCCCACTCCCACCACCCCCACATGTGAGCTTGCTCTTTCTCTCTCAAAAATAAATAAATAAATAAATAAATAAATAAAATAAAATAAAATAAAGTCCAGAAGGTTAATAAGACAGAAGGAAATCTATTTAGGAACCAGCTAGTGAGTTGGTGAACCCCAACTCCTGCCATAGGTTTCAGGGGTCAGTTGTCTCTCACCTGCTCTCTTTCTTTGCTTGATCAGGACAAGGCTGATGAGGAGCTGTCCTTCCCTGATGTGCAAGGATGGTGTCCCCTCTCCTTTTAACTGGCCTGACTTCCCATTATTGATAGACAAAAGCAGCTCCTGCCAGGCCCAAGTCTCAGCTTCTCAGAGTCCTCTCTCCTGTGCTATTATTAATAATGATAAAAATGTTTTCCATTTGTGTCCACATTTCATAGTTTTTAAAGCTGGAAAATAGCATATTCTAAGAGGGCAGAAAGCATTATGGCTAAAATGTGATTCTGGAACCCAATGTTTGGAACTGGAATCCTGGTTCCACCACTTCTTAGTTCTGTGACCTTGGAAAAGTTATGTGACCTCATTTACAAAAGCCATTTTTGGTGAATCGTTAGTCCATGCAGAGCAAAAAACTCAAAAGGCATAGAAGGATATATAGTAACCTTGATTTTCCTCCCACCCCTGACTCCTAAGTCATCAGTCTCCAATAATCACTTTCTTACTTAACCTTTTGGAACCTCAATTTCCTCTTCCATGAAATGGGAACTATGACAGCCTCCCCCAAAGCTTTTATAGAGATCAAATGAAATAATATATGCAGAAGTGCTTCATCAAGGAGTGGTGGAGACTATCCAAGTGGAAGGAGCCAGTGCATGTAAGCCTGGGTCATGACTCTTTTTTTTTTAAGATTTTTATTTATTTATTCATGAGAGACACAGAAAGAGAGAGAGGCAGAGACACAGACCCAGGGAGAAGCTGTCTCCATACAGGAAGCCCGATGTGGGACTCAATCCAGGGACTCCAGGATCACTCCCTGAGCCAAAGGCAGGAGCTAAACCGCTGAGCCACCACCCAGGGATCCCCCTGTCATGACTCTTAAACTCAGCCTGGCTAGAGCAGGTCACACCTTTAAATACCCAGAGTCCATCAGATTGTCCTCATTGATCCCAAGTCTAGACTTTGTTGAGATAAGACAAACTGATTCATGGAGTCTCTCATGATTTTTTCTTAAAGATTTTATTTATTTATTCATGAGAGACACAGGCCAGAGACATAGGCAGAGGGAGAAGCAGGCTCCATGCAGGGAGCCTGATGCGGAACACTGTCCCAGGACTCCAGGATCATGCCCTGAGTCGAAAGCAACACTCAACCATTGAACCACGCAGGTATCCCAACTCTCATAATTTTTGAATTATCAAAACCCTACCTGTCTTTCAAATCCCAGCCTCGGTGTCATCTGTTCCGAGAGGCTTTCCTTAGTTCCTTATGCAGACCCCTCAGCCCAACTCAGATGTGCTTGCTGTCTCTTTGGGACCCACAGAATCTCTTTCTGTATCTTTCTCTGCTGTGGGAGGCGTTTCTCTTGTTTGCTGACGTATTGCAAGGCAGCCCTGTATGGTGGGTCAGGAAACTTGTATTCTGGCATCACTTCCCATGAGCTGCATGACCTCTAAACCTCAGTCCTTTCATCCATAAATTTTGGTTAATAACTACCTCTAAGGCAGCAGTTCTCAGGTGTTTTGGCTTCAGGACCCACAAAGAACTTTTATCTATGCAACTTTTATCTATCTAATTTTTATCTATTTATTATAGCTGAATATTTATCTGAAAATTTACTCTATTATTTATAGCTATATTTTTGTTTATATATATATCATATTAAAATTAAAACTGAGGGGTGCCTGGGTGGTTCAATCAGTTAAGTACCTGCCTTCAGCTCGGGTCATGATCTCAGGGTCCTGGGATCAAGTACCATGTCTGGCTCTCTGCTCAGCGGGGAGCCTGTTTTTCCCTCTGTCCCTCTCCCTGTTTATACTTTCTTTCTCTCTCTCAAATGAATAAAATCTTTAAAAAAATTTAAACTGAGAAATTAAAATGTATTAATGTATTCCTTTAAAAGTAACAATAGCCAACCTATTGTATGTTAACAGTTATTTTTAATTTTAAAAATTATATGTACTTTCTAAAACAAAAAAATATTTATGAATAGAAGGATTTACATTTTTGCAAATTTTTAAAAAAGATTTTATTCATTTATTCATGAGAGACACCGAGAGAGAGGCAGAGACATAGGCAGAGGGAGAAGCAGGCTCTATACAGGGAGCCTGATGTGGGACTCAATCCCAGGACTCCAAGATCGCGCCCTGGGCCGAAGGCAGGTGCTAAACCGCTGAGCCACCCAGGTGTCCCTGCAAATCTTTTTAAAAGAAGATAGCTAAATTCTCATTATTTATTCTAAATCAAATCTGCTGAGATATGTACTTTTGGTTGAAGTATACATGAAGATAATCAATTCAACCGCACACAGATACTCATTTGGAAAAGGCGGGAGTATTTTAGTGGCCTTTTCAAATTATTGTGGATATTCTCCTTTGACATTATACCAAAAATCAGCAAATAGAAATTTCTTAAAGATCAACTGCAATGTGAAACCTGAAACTTTTCAAAAATCTTTTTATATTCTGTCCTTTTGAAATTTGTGGGTATATTTTATATTTTATGTGGATTTTTTTTTAAGATTTTATTTATTCATGAGAGACACAGAGAGAGAGAGGCAGAGACATAGGCAGAGGGAGAAGCAGGCTCCTTGAGGGGACCCCAATGCGGGACTTGATCCCAGGACTCCAGGATCACACCCTGAGCTGAAGGCAGACACTCAACCTCTGAGCCACTCAGGTGCCCCCTATGTGGATCTTTCAACCATGCACAGTCTTTGTGCATTTGTAAATTTGTGCATTTGTCATTTGGAAAGTATTGTTTTATTGAATATGCACATCTTTACAAGTTGACACATTTGTTATCAACATTAAAAAAAAAATCACATGGCTAATCTCACCACCAGTTTCATCAGAAAAGTCGTTAAGCATCAGGAAGCTGTCAAGTTCACAGTGGCAGATACAAGTTTTCCAAAATTCTATCTTCTGTTGTTTTCTTTGAAGTGGCAGGCTCATTTTGTTTATTTTTGAGAAAATGTCTGCCAAATATCCAAATATGAGTACCATGATTGTCTGTCAGGCTTTGTTTCAAGTAAAAATGATGCTCCATGAAAAAGGTGGCTAATTTAGGTCATAACTCGAAAATACAAGTACTTTTTCTTGAGACAGCCACTGTACTTTGGAAGGCAATCAAAGGACTTTCTCTGTACTTCCACTTTGTCACGGAGAATAGTAAAAAGACAGGTACTCATGGGAGATTAAGTAAGATAATAATTCATGTTGCCTTATCAAGGACATTCTTCAGTGAAACTAGAATCTGCAACTGTGTGTGGTGGCCAAGAAAGCAATGACCATTATTAGTACAGTTTGGTGCCAATGCCTTAATTCCTGTCAATACACCAGCATCTTGGCCCACCATTGCTTTTGTACCATCAGTACAAATGTCAACACAGTGAAGAAAGCAAATAACATCTTAGTATTATTATAAAAATAGTTCTAGGGATGCCTGGGTGGCTCAGTGGTTTAACGCCTGCCTTCAGCCCAGGATGTGATCCTGGGGACCTGGGATCAAATCCCACATCAGGCTCCCTGCATGGAGCCTGCTTCTCCCTCTGCCTGTGTCTCTGCCTCTCTCTGTGTGTGTCTCTCATGAATGAATGAATGAATGAATGAATGAATGAATCTTTTTTTTTTAAATAAATCTTTGAAAAAAATAGTTCTAACTTTGAGGGATCCCCTGCAAGGGTCTCAGAAATCCCCAGAGGCCAGCAAACTACACTATGAGGACCGCTACTCTAGGTTTGTTGTAAGAATTAGACAAAATAATGTATGTAAAGTAGTTGGCTTGGTGCCTGGCACATTCTAAGTGCTTAATAAATGCAAGTGATTCTATTTATTATTCACAGTAGTTTCACATATTTTATCTCACAATGACCTCTCTGTCCCCACCATATCTAGCCCAGACTGCCTTTGTAGTATGAGTTCACTGGGTTATACTTATTTCTGAGCTTTTCAAGGGCATGTATCTGTAACCGAGAGGGTTGCCTAGTATCCAGCTTATTTAAGTGAATAAATTTGTTAGTTGAGGTGTATATGCCAATTTCCCATGCCAAGTGTCTGAGATGAATGACTTTTCAGCTAGCAATGTACTGATAAGGTCAATGCTGAGGAGAAGGGGACAGGGTCAGGCAGCAAAGTGGAGGGAGGGGTCCACTGGGAGTAAAGGATGGAGGAAAGGTGGGGAAAACATTTGCCTAGTATAAAGATTATGAACAGTCTGCCCAAAGGCCAAGTTTGCCCACTGATGCTTGCCTGATGCTTCACATTTTAAATAGTTCCCAAAGAAAAGGATAAAAGAGTCTAAATGGGGAGTTCTCAAAAGAGGAAATCCAAAAACTAAAAACCATCTGAAGAGGTGTTCAAACTCATGAGTAATCAGAAAAATGCAAACTAAAACAACAATGAGATCTCCTTATACACCTAACAAACTGGCAATATTGGAGAGCTAAGTGATGCCCAGCTTTGGTATGAATGTAGGTAAACAGGAGCTCCCATGAACTTGTGGTGAGCAGGTGCTATTCGAAGTGTAACCAGACAGTGCCTAATCTAATGAGGCCAAGGCTCCCTGGGACCTGCTCCTGGGCAGGTATCCTAAATGGATTCTCAAACTGGCACATAAGTTTGTAGAATGCTACATGAAACCATTCAGTGTAGCAGTTTTTAAAGGTGGTGGCAAACCAGAGGCATCTGAGAGTCCATCTCAATGGAGGGAATAGGTAAAATGTGGTCAATGTACATATACCATGGATTATTGTATCCATTGGGTCCCTGTAGGAACCAGATGCAGGCTCAAAAGGGGTGAGTGAGGATAGTTTCAGGAAAAGACTGTTTACAAGGTGTGGGCATGGTTCAGGGAAACCAACAGGTATGATAAAGCCCCCAGATCTAACAAGTGGGACAAGTGGAGAAAACCTAAATCAACAAGAACTATAGCTTTAAGGGTGAGCCACCTGAAGGCAGAAGAATGCAGCTAAAGGCAAAGCGCACTAGTAAGGAGAGAGCCAGGAGACAAAGACCCCAGACATTTCTCTTCCTGCCCTCTCATCTCCTGATTGTGCCCCTGTTGGCCAAACCATTGGAGATTCTGAGGGCAAGGGAACCCAGGGCATAAAGCAGGAAGGAGGAAGGTGGAGAGTACATCTGAAGGAGCAAATGCAGAGTATCAATCAGAAGTGGAATGCACTAGTTGCAAATAATGAACTGGAGGTGCCCAGAGCAACATGGGTGGATCAGAAATATAGGACTGAGAGTAAAAACTATGAAACAGAAGGAGAACCACAACACAATGCCATTTATGTCATTTAAAAAATGCATACAGGGGCACCTGTGTGGCTCAGTGGTTTAGTGCCTGCCTTCAGCCCAGGGCGTGATCCTGGAGACCCAGGATCGAGTCCTACATCAGACTCCCAGCAGGGAGCCTGCTCCTCCATCTGCGTGTGTCTCTCGTGAATAAATAAATAAAATCTTAAAAAATAAGCAAATAAATAAATAAATAAAAATATAAATTAAAAAATGTGTACAAGCCGGGGCACCTGCCTGGCTCAGTCTGTACAGCATGTGACCCTTGATCTCAGGGTCCTGAGTTTGAGCCCTATATTGAGCACAAAGATTACTTTAAAAAATACAGACAATCAAAATAGATATGATTATATGTACCATATATTAATATAATTATATATAATAGCATACAATACCCAGGAATAATTTAAATGGAAGATGGTATATGACTCAAACACTGGAAATGACAGCACATTCCTGAGAGAAACTAAAAAACAAAACAAGTAGAGAGATAGGCCCTGTTCATGGATTGAAAGAGTCAGTATTGTAAAGATGTCTGTGTTCCTCAAACTCAATGCAATAGATTCAATGCAATCCTAAACAAATTCCCATCAGGACAAGCTGATTCTAAAATTTATATAGAAATGCAAAGGACCAATGACAACCAACATCATCCTTTAAAAAAGAAAAAAATTATAGAATTCCACACTACCTGATCTGAAGAATTATGATAAAACTCTGATGATCAAGACAGTGTGATATTGGCAAAGCTCCACAAATACATCAGTGGAATGGAGAGCCTGGCAACAGATCCAAGCAAAATATAGTTCATTGATTTTGAGAAAGGCATCATGGCAATTCCGTGGGTAAAAGAAAGTCGTATCAACAAAGCATGTTGGAACAAGTTACTCATATAGAAAAAAAATGAACCTTGACCCCTATCTCATACCATATACAAAAGTTAGTTCAAAATGTAGCACAAGGGCAGCACAGGTGGCTCAGCGGTTTAGCACCGCATTCAGCCCAAGGCGTGATCCTAGAGGCCCGGAATCGAGTCCCACGTCTGGCTTCCTGCATGGAGCCTGCTTCTCCCTCTGCCTGTGTCTCTGCCTCTCTCTCTCTCTCTCTGTGTGTGTGTCTCTCATGAGTAAAAGAATAAAATCTTTTTTTAAAAAAATGTAGCACATCGGGATCCCTGGGTGGCGCAGCGGTTTGGCGCCTGCCTTTGGCCCAGGGCGCGATCCTGGAGACCTGGGATCGAATCCCGCATGGGGCTCCCGGTGCATGGAGCCTGCTTCTCCCTCTGCCTGTGTCTCTGCCTCTCTCTCTCTCTGTGACTATCATAAATAAATAAATAAATAAATAAATAAATAAATAAATAAATAAATAAAAAATGTAGCACAAACCCAAACATAAAAGCCAAAACTCAAACAGTTCTGGATGAAAATGTAAGAGACCAGCTTCACAAGCTTGGAATAGGCAAATTACTTTTTTTTTTTAATTTTTATTTATTTATGATAGTCACACAGAGAGAGAGAGAGGCAGAGACATAGGCAGAGGGAGAAGCAGGCTCCATGCACCGGGAGCCCGACATGGGATTCGATCCCGGGTCTCCAGGATCGCGCCCTGGACCAAAGGCAGGTGCTAAACCACTGCGCCACCCAGGGTTCCCGGGAAATTACTTTTTAGATGAGGCACAGAAGGTAATAACCCTAAAAGAAAAAAAAATGATAAATTTCCCTTTCTTTCTGGAAGAGTCCCTGAATTTCCCTCCATGGCTGGCATGTCTCCTCTGCATCTTGAGTTGATAACGCTCCCCACAAGCCCCGTGCGTAGCCCCCAGCCCTCCACTCCCACTGCTATGGTGTTTCCCCAAACCAAGGACCTTTGGGGATCATTCACACAACTTTGCCATGATTTACTCAACATTTTCCATTAAAGCCACTCATTCCCTTTCACTTAAATCTTGCCCTACCTTCTTTAGCTGTGTCATGAACAATCATTGCTGTGAAGTCCCTAGTTTAATGGGCTTGTCACTTTTCTCTATTACCTATTAAAATAAATCATTAACTATTAAACATTTCTGAAAATGTGTGAACCACCTGAAATTATTTCATGCACTGCCTTCTTTTTTACATGTTCTTGTAAGGGTGCATGAGCATGTATGTGTGCATTGGAAAGCATGTATGAGTATGTGTGCATGAGTGAGCATGTGTACGAATATGTGTGTGTGTGTGAGTGTGTGGTAGGTGAGTGTGGGTGTGTGGAGGTGTATGTGTGAGTGTGTATGAATATACAAGTGCATATCTGAATGTGCTGTTGTGTTTCTGAGCGTGCCTGGAAGTGTAGTGTCTGTGAGTGTTAGGTGGGATGGGCTGGAGGAAGACTAGACAATCCACGTGAGTCCTGGTGGGGGGTGACCACCTCCCCCTGCCCCCCAGCAATGAGCCCCACTCACCAGGAACCACGCAGGGCAGAGAAAAGGCTGTGGCCAGCAGCCCCTCCAGTCACTTCCCTGCTTGTTATCCACAGGCCCTCAGAGGAGGAGGGAAGTGTCTCCTTGGCCAAGGGAGCACCTGGTTACAGCCAGCATCCTGGTAACCATCACCACGGACTGAGAGTACTTCTGGGAAGAGCAGGAGCCAGCAGGCGGGGGCAGATCCTCTGTTGCTATATTTATAGGTCTGGATTTAGCACAGGACCTTGAGACAAGGGACTGAGCTCCCGAGTCTTCAATACCCTCATCCCCCTGGCAACTTTGTGCAAGGGGTATTTTTCAGGAGTTTAGAGAGGTTAGGTAAATAATCTAAGGTCACACAGCTAGGATATTTGGAACCAGAGCAGGACCCAAGGCTCTCTAAGGTCAAGGGTTTTCCACTACAACACAGGCAGCATGGTGCCCCCAAAAGCCTGTGCAGCCACTCCCCGGACCTGAAAATCCAGGCAAGAATGCCAAGTGTCGCCTGATTTCACTGTGGCTGTTATCATATGGGTCAGCCCCTGTGGTTTTAAATAAATGATTCTTTTGCACATTCCCCTTTGGGTACAGAAACCCCAGAGTTAGATGATAGCCCCCTGCAGCAACTGGCACAGAGGGCAGTGACCAAACAGAACTAACTTTAGCTTGAGGGGCTGAGGCAAGCCCTACTTGAGGCTGAGGTTCTCCAGGGAGGGGAGGGGCGGCCAGAGCACTGGAGACACTTAAGATGGGGAAGCTCAGGACTGTGACTAATTACCAAGCAGAATGGAAGCACTTCAATATTTAAACAACTCTGGCACGTTCTGGCTGCTTGTCAGCCGTGTGCAAAAAGATTTCTTTTTCTAGGGGATCCCTGGGTGGCTCAGCAGTTTAGCGCCTGCCTTTGGTCCAGGGTGTGATCCTGGGGACCCTGGATCAAGTCCCACATCGGGCTTCCTGCATGGAGCCTGCTTCTCCCTCCGCCTGTGTCTCTGCCTCTCTCTCTCTCTCTGTGTCTCTCATGAATAAATAAATAAAATCTTTAAAAAAAAAAAAAGATTTCTTCTTCTCAGAGGTAGAAGAGGAGGAAATTCCTCTGTCTTTCCCTTCCTCCATCCATCCCCCACTCCCTTGCATTATGGACCCAGCCCTTTAGCACAGGTGCCTTGTTAGGAACTAAAGATATTAGAATTTGGATCTCTGCCCACACCCCAGGAGCTCCTGTTCCCCTTTCCTAAGAGATATTCTCCCAGAAAGCCAGCCCCAATCCTAAATTGTAGAGATGCCAGGTTGGTACCAATCAAGGGCCTTGAGCCCTGAGGGCCTGGGACTGTGCCATGTGCCACCACATGTGTTTTAGGACAGACATGTTGTGTCCCAGGAGACGCAGGCTGGCTCTAGAACTCAGTCCTCCACTGTCTCCTTCAGAGCCCCCAGCAGCAAACACGATCATAGCCAATGGTTATTTGGAAGGCCCCAGGCTTCTGCATAGGCACCTCCGTACTCTCACTTAGTGGTTCTCAAACTTTAGGGAACACAGAATTGCTCTAGGGGATTAATGGTTAGGGATTTATGTTCATATGAAATGGAGAGAAATGACAAACTTAGCAAACCAGAGATTTTTACAGTGGAAATCCAGGTAAGAGTCCATGAGCAATCCTGAGTCCCAAATCCACAGGACAGCAAGTTGGGTTACTGTGTTGCCATCCTGATGGAGAATCCCTTCTTCTAAGACCTCAACTTTTTTTTTTTTTAAAGGTTTTATTTACTTATTCATGACAGACACATACAGAGAGAGAGAAAGAGAGAGAGAGAGAGAGAGGCAGAGACACAGGCAGAGGGAGAAGCAAGCTCCATGCAGGGAACCTGCTGTGGGACTCGATCCCAGGACTCCAGGATCACGCCCCGGGCTAAAGGCAGGCGTTAAACCGCTGTGCCACCCAGGGATCCCTAAGACCTCAACTTTTGCTCTTAAGCCTCCAACTGACTGGATGAGACCCACCCACCTCATGGAGCATTGCCTGCCTTACCTAAAAATCCACTGATTGTATTTAAAGATTTTATTTATTTATTCATAAGATATAGAGAGAGGCAGAGACACAGGCAGAGGGAGAAGCAGGCTCCCCACGGGGAGCTCGATGCGGGACTCCATCCCAGGACCCCGGGATCACGACCTGAGCCAAAGGCAGATGCTCAATCACTGAGCCACCCAGGTCTGACTAAAATGCTTTGTTTTGTTTTTAAAACATTTATTTTTTAAAATATTTTTCCAAAGTTTTTTTTTTTATTCATGACGGGCGGGGTGGGGCGGTGGGCAGGGGCAGAGACACAGGCAGAAGCAGGCCCCATGCAGGGAGCCCAATGTGGGACTCGATCCCAGGTCTCCAGGATCACACCCCAGGCTGCAGGTGGCACTAAACTGCTGAGCCACCAGGGCTGCCCGTGATTGTAAATGTTAATCACATCTTAAAAAATACCTTCACAGCAACATCTAGGCTGGCATTTGATCAGATAACTGGGTACAACAGGCTAGTCAAGTTGACATGTACAATTAAGCATCACATTTTCCTTGACCTCTAGGGAAGATCAGTATCCCCATCCCTCCTCACTCCACACTACTGGGTACCCCTTCTTCATAGAACTACCACAGTATTAGAAACAATACTATCTGCTTGGCTTTGCTGTTCAGATTTTCCACCCTGTGCCCAAGGTGTGAGTTTGTGTTGTTAATTTTCTCTGGATTCTGGGTATTTATTCTCTGAAAATTGAGGGTTTTCTTCAATTTTGATCAATTCTCAGCCATTAGGTCTTCAAATATTGTTCTTTTTCCATCCACTCTTCATTCTCCTGGATATGTTGGCTAAGGTGTGCCAGACCTTGTCATTTCTTTCTCTATATGTCTTAGCCATGGCTGCTCTCATATTCTTCTTGTCATTTTCTCACTGTGTGAGTGATTTTTTCCAAAGATATAACCCAGCTTGCTCAATGTCTTATTCTGCTGTTTAACCTCTTAATTTTTAATCAATAATTTATTAAGGGATCCCTGGGTGGCGCAGCGGTTTGGCGCCTGCTTTTGGCCCAGGGCGCGATCCTGGAGACCAGGGATCGAATCCCACGTCGGGCTCCCGGTGCATGGAGCCTGCTTCTCCCTCTGCCTGTGTCTCTGCCTCTCTCTCTCTCTCTCTCTCTCTCACTGCGTGCCTATCATTAAAAAAAAAAAATAATAATAATAATAATAATTTATTAAAACTATCTTTTTGCATTTCTAGAACTTCCATTTGGCTTGTTATCCATCATTTTTTTTTTGTATTAGCCTATTCTATATTATTGTTTATTTTCTTTTTTCAAGATTGTGGGACTCAACTCACAAACCTGAGATCAAGAGTCTCAAGCTCTACCTACTGAGCCAGCCAGGCATTATGAATATTAAAAAAATCTTCATAATCTCTTTACATGTTTGTTTTATTTTTAGATTTTTCTATTACTTCTATTTCTGCGAGGGTGAATTCTTCTGTGTGTTTTGTTTTGTTTTGTTTTTTGTATGTACTGATTATCTCTTATGATACTTTCTTTCCCTGTGTGGTTTGTAATTTCAATTGGGAACTCATCTTCATTGGGAGTTGTTTTTGCTATGGGATGTTGGTGAGCCCTACATTGTGAAAACGTTCTTACAGAGTACTTTGGGGTTTGCTTCTGTCAGGGCCTTAAGTTCTGAACTAATTTTTTATGTTAACTTTTTCCTGGGACTAGTGGCACACTAAGGGTTAGGGATGAAGTGGGAGCAGTCCATCTCTCTCTTCCACATGGGTCAGGCCTGGGCCTTCCATCTTTCACAGGAACTTTTCTCCCACCCAAGCCCAGGATGGTGAGAAAGTTTTGTTGCTCCTTCTGCAAGCCAGGTTAGTAGAGTTTTCACAGCCTCCTTTTTCCCTGACTAGTACTCTTTTTAAGGCTCCAAGCCTTTAAAGGATAAATCCAGAGGAATTAGTTACAGCTCTCCTACCAGACAGCCTGGGGCCACCTCCTGTCTTTGAAAGGGCCTTAGAAATCCAGGCTCCAGGCCTTAGGGCCTTTGTCTAGTCCAAACCCCATGAATCATAGGCCAAGCTCCCATTCCTTACTCTGGCTTTCAGTTCATGTACTATCTCTGGAATCTGAGGATTTTCTTTTCTTTTGAGCTCAGCTGTGTATTTTCAAGTGTTGTCTTGTGCTTTATGCAGCATATGGTAGCAAGGGAGAGGCAACCTGAAATAGCTCAAGCTGACATGTTGCCAGAAGTATTCTGATATATTGACCTGTATGTTTTCTAAATAATACTAGTCTCCCCCGACTAGACTGTAAACTCCATGAAGCAGAGACTGTGTTGGCATTTGCTCCCAAAAAGGGCTGAGTTTCTCTCATTTACTGAGAGCTTAAAAATTTGTGAATGAATGAATGAAGAAACTCTCTGGGACATTAGTATCTAATTTATGGGGCTGTTGGTAGAATTTAGCAAGAGCAGGTTATATCAGATGCTTGGTATATGGTGGGAACAGAGATGGCATCTATTATAATAATCCTGTCTATTAAGGCAGAAGCTCTACCATGGTGGTTTCCCTGTATTTCAGCTCCTACCCCTCAGTTCAGACATTAGTTCTGGCCTCACAGGGCAGATAGGTTCTGTGGGTGCGGCCTCCTGACCCTTCCTCGGAGTACAAAAAATCAGCTCTTCCCGCCAGAACAGCATCTTAGTTTTGCCTGGATATGAATTGGTGAAAATTGTCCCAGCACCCCATTCTAATTGATCCTGTCCTGTCTAGGGGGTCCCTACCATGCCATTACCAGTGATCCCTCCTATGGCCAGGATTTTTCCCTGGAAATCTTCATTTTTGAGAGGTTTGTGGAGGAAAATACATTTAATAGGTAATCATTGATCTATTTTTGTATTTTAATTAGTCAAGGGCATTTAACTGCTAGTCAAGGGCATTTTTGCTATGGGATGTTGGTGAGCCCTACATTGTGAAAACGTTCTTACAGAGTACTTTGGGGTTTGCTTCTGTCAGGCCCTTAAGTTCTGAACTAATTTTTTATGTTAACTTTTTCCTAG
Organism: Canis lupus familiaris; assembly: GCF_011100685.1. Classification (NCBI taxonomy): domain Eukaryota; kingdom Metazoa; phylum Chordata; class Mammalia; order Carnivora; family Canidae; genus Canis; species Canis lupus. Next base: position 43,120,089 of record NC_049229.1, on the reverse strand, counting down.
GACTAGTGGCACACTAAGGGTTAGGGATGCAGTGGGAGCAGTCCATCTCTCTCTTTCCACATGGAAACTGCCAGGGTTTCCAATCAGTATAAGGTAAGATAATTTTAGCCCAAAGCAAGGAAACAACATTTCAATCAGGCTGTGCAGCTTTTCCTGGGTGAATGCACAGGGGACCCTCTCCCCATCCCTAACACAGGGATTTGAAGACTTCAAATGAGAAAATCCTGTCCTGGGGAGACCCACTAGTCATAACAGTGCCTTACAAATCAGACCTAAGGAGGACACAAAGAACCTTCTAAAATGGGGCCCAGGGGCAACCTTATAAGCATTACAGTAATCCCAAGAAACTGGTTGACAATGGTGTGAGGCAAGAGTGGAACTGACAAGGCTTACAATTGCATTCAGGCAGCCTCAGGAGGAAGAACTTTAAATGTACTATTGTGTGTGAGTGGGGAGGGTGGGTATCATCTTCTTGGGCACGTTGGAAGGTACACTCAGCCAATGAGGGGAACTCTGAGCGATGGACTATAAATAATAATGCATATTAAATTCCTATTATGTATCAGGCACCCTACTGAACTTCATGTTATTCCTCAATGGGGTGAGGTTGATACCACCCCCCTTTTTATAAATGAGGAAGTTAAGTTGGAGAAGTCTTTTTTTTTTTTTTAAGATTTTATTTATTTATTCATGAGAGACCCAGAGAGAGGCAGAGACACAGGCAGAGGGAGAAGCAGGCTCCATGCAGGGAGCCGGATGCAGGACTTGATCCTGGGACTCCAGGATAACACCCTAGGCCAAAGGCAGACACTTAACCGCTGAGCCACCCAGGTGTCCCAAGTCGGAGAAGTCTTAAGTAACTTGTACAAGGTCATGTGGGTAGTATGTCAAGAGCCACTTGTCTGACCCCCAAACCAGCCTCCAGCCACTGGAGTACTGCCTCTCCTGTGCATGAGATGTGAGCTTTCGAGCAGTGCGTCTCAATATTGACTGCTGGTTGAAATCTCCTGGGGACCTTTGATGCCTGGATCCTACCACAACAGATTTTTATCTAATGTAGCATCAGGACTTTTAAAAGTTCCCCAGGTAATTCTAACATGCGGCCAATACTGAGTGCCACTGGCTTTGGGTACCAAGCTTACCAAGGTCGTTGGCTGTAGATGTTACCTGGCCTGACCATCCCCAGGATTAAGAAAAAGGCCAGGGAAACCCAGGGCAGCAGCCCAAGCTCACAGTACAAGGTCTGCAACTGGGGCTGGCCCAGAGTCAACCTGGCAATGAGGCACCACTGATGATAACGCGATGTCAATAACAGTGACAATCAGGACAATACTTTGATCATACTGTTTTGGGCTGTACAGGTGCACTACATGCTTTGTCTCACAGCAGCATTGCTCACAGCAGTGCTAGGAGGTAGGTACAATGGTGAATTTCTCCAGTTTGTCACTGAGGACACTGAAGCACAGACAGGTTAAGTCCGCTGTCACTCAGCTAGGCTGAGTTGGGCTGTTGGCCCTTGGCTTCTCTCTGCGGCCTCTCTGATCCAAGGCCACCCCCAACTTTGCAGCCCCAGGGCACCCTCAGCAGCCTTGTGCTACTGACAGCCCCCTAGTGCCTGATTTGTTGGGTGCCTGCTCTACACTGGAGAGGTGGGGTCAGGGGAATACTGTCCCCCACCCCTAGTGGGTCTCACTGCCTGGTAGGGGATGTAAGCCCAGAGTACCCAGGCTCTTAGAGCATGCAGAGTGAGCCAGGACCTTCGGTGGTTGGGGGCACGTGGACACAGAGCACTAGAGGGGCTTGGGGCTCCTCCTGACCCCCTCAGCTGATGGAGGGATCCTAAACCCCTGGGCAGCAAGCATCCAAGGACCTCTCAGGGCCAAATGTCAGAGGCCGACTCCCTGGACTCCCTTTCTGCCCCCACACAGCATCTGGACGGAGACAGAACAGCAGTTAAGACACATCTGGTTCAGGGCCAGACCCTCAACTCTGGGGACCCTACTTCCCTTCCCATCACATCCTCTCCCAGCAGGTTTTGGGGTGGGGGGGTGCAGACTGAGCCAGCCGGCAGATAGCCAGCACCAGAGCCAGCCTGGCACTGGTCAGTGCCACCTCGTCCATAGCCCTTTCTTCCCCTTACCCTGCACTTCATCACGGGGGTGGCATGCCTGTGGAGCCACTTCCCGAGCTCTGACTTTCCATGGTGAATGGAAACTCTGAGGGGGACCACATCTCTTTGCATTTCCCCAGCAACCAACAAGGGCCTGGCACCAGGCTTCTTCGGAAACGCTCGCCAGGCTGAGGCTGAGTGACTCAGCCCTTCGGAGATGCCCGCGTAACCAGGGCCCTCATTCCAGTCAATGCCTATTAGCCAGCCAGTGGTTCTCAGCCCCAGCTGCGCAGGAGAGACTGTGGGGGAATGCAGTAGGTGTGGGAGGCAGAGAGGGTTCAAGTCCCGAGGCCCAGGATGCCCAGACCAGCCAAATCAAGGGCTCCGGGCGGAGGCCCAGGTAGCAGTATCTCTCACACAGTCCTTTCCAGTGTCACCGGAGAGTCTCTGTGTCAGAAGACAGCGTGTTAGCTTACAGTGCAGCTTTCAGGCATAAGCCCCAAACCGGAGGAATCTATACCTTTAACCCTTTCCTGAGGGATTTCTTTTTTCTTATTTTCTTATGATTTTATTTGCACAGTAAGGTGTAGGAACTTTGGAGGACACCAGTCTGAGGGATTAGCAGGCCCGCCCCCAGAGGTGTACCTGGCCTGGTGAAGAGGTGGAGGAGGTGGGGCCAGGGAGGGAGGAGGAGGCCCCTTTGCTGAGGGAGGGCTGGGAAGGGGGGCAGGAGTGTGGGGGTTGGGAGACTTTACAGGAGGTGGAGCTACATTCCTCTCATTCCTTAAGAATGAATTTCTGGGATGCTTGAGTGGCTCAGTTGGTTAAGTGTCCAACTCTAGATCTCAGCTCAGATCTTGATCTCAGGGTTGTGAGTTCAAGCCCCATGTTGGATTTCATGCTGGGTGTGCAGCCTACTTAAAAAAAAAAAAAAGAATGAATTTCTAAGGGTAGAAATTCCAAGGGTTGTAAATAGAGAGGCAAGAGGAGCTTTTTTTTTTTTTTAATTTTTATTTATTTATGATAGTCACACAGAGAGAGAGAGAGAGAGAGAGAGAGAGGCAGAGACATAGGCAGAGGGAGAAGCAGGCTCCATGCACCGGGAGCCCAACGTGGGATTCGATCCCAGGTCTCCAGGATCGCGCCCTGGGCCAAAGGCAGGCGCTAAACCACTGCGCCACCCAGGGATCCCAAGAGGAGCTTTTATTTACTTATTTACTCATCCATCCTTTCATTTATCTATTTATTTCCTCTAATGCACTCCTGGGGCTAATCAGCTCTCATCCCAGGGCAGCCTCCAAGGTCAGCTTCTCTAACTTCCCAACCTGGGCTGAAAGGACCTGTCCAGGAATTCACGCTGTCCTCCAGAGAAACTGAACACAGGACGGAGAAGGTGTAGGGGTGGCTTTCATTTCTAGGATCATCCACCGATCATTCCTAGGCCTGCAGAGATCCAGGACTGGGAATGAAAGAGACCACGGCCTAACTGGTCCCCAGGGCTGGCTGGGGGATCCTCAGTCATGGCTCAGGTGACCATGAGACCATCCCAGGAACAGGCCCTGGCTTCTCCTCCAGAAGCAGCTCCAGGACAGACATGTGTTCTCTTAGGTGGATTAGTCTGAGCTGAGGTACCTTCCTCACAGCATGTATCAAGTATCGTGTAGCAAGTCAAGTGTCAAGGCAACACATGCTCATTCATTCAGTCAACACCTGTTATGTGCCGGGCACCATGCTTGGCTCTGCAGGTTAGCCGTGAATGATGCAAACAAAGGCCTGCTCTGGTGGAGTTTACAGACGAGAAGGGGAAGACACAACAAAACCATAAACAAATCAGTATAGAACCTAACCGAGTCAATGGTGACAGGAAGAAAGATGAAGGGAGATAAGGGGAGGGTGGTTGGAGTGGAAAGGTAAGCTAGTTCTGTACCTGCGGTGGGGAAATCTCTGGAGAGAAGAGGCCTGAGGGAAAGGAATGGGACTGGCAGATCTAGGGGGAGGGAACAGCAGGTACGATATTCTGTGGCCAGAAGGAGGAGCTTGAGGCATGACAAGGACGTCAGCATGGCTCTGTGTTGGGAAGGAGAGTGTGGCAGCAGGTGGGGGTGCAAAAGAAGGCAGGGCTGCATCTCTGCAGCCCACAGAATCCCAGTTTTTCTATGTCTGACAGGAGGCCACGGACTGATTTGGGAGACACATGGAGCACGGGATTTGAAAGCTGCCAACTATCAGAAAAGTGGACCAGGAGGATTCGATCCTGGAATGGAGACAGGTGTGAGGAAAAAGAGGAGGCAAGGTTGGTTACTAGGTTTGCCTCCTGAGCTTCCAAGTCCGTGGTGCTGGTGAAGGGAAGTTAAGAATTGTGTTTGAGGGGCAGCCCCGGTGGCACAGCCTGGGGTGTGATCCTGGAGACCTGGGATCGAGTCCCACATCGGGCTCCCTGCATGGAGCCTGCTTCTCCCTCTCCCTCTGCCTGTGTCTCTGCCTCTCTCTCTGTGTCTATGAATAAATAAATAAAATCTTTAAAAAAAAAAAAAAAAGATTTGTGTTTGAGACATGACGTTGGAGGTGCCCAGTGACCACCCCCATGGAGATCCTGGTGCAGCTGGAGATGTGAGGCTGTGAGTCTACATCTGGAGTGGGGTCATCTGCATGTGGAGCTGACAGTTAAGGGAGATATGGGATCCCTGGAGAAACTTAAAAGAGAGGAGTGAGGAAGTGAGCACCAAGCCCTGGGTCTCTACTACAAAGTCCCCAAGAGGAAGCTGAACCACCCTGGGGACGGAACAAGAGGAGCCAGAGAGGAAAGATGAAGCCAAGCAGGTGAGGCGTGCTGACCAAGTGAAGGCACGCTGGCAGGAAAGGGGCAGGCCTACCTGTGCCAAAAGCTGTTCACAGGTGAGACCGTGTAGACTGGCACGTTGGAGGCCACAGGGAACCTGGACAAGAGAGCCTCAGTGGAGTGGTCTGGAGCGAGCACAAGCATGAAGGGACAGCAGGAGACCCAAATGCAAGGACTAACAAATCTCCTTGAGGGGGTTTGCTACACAGGGAATAGGGAAATGGAGCCGTAGACCAGCTCAGTGGACCTGCAGGGAGAAGAAGGAGAAGCTGAGTGGTCATCGAAGACCTTGCTGAGAGGGTTCAGAGCTGCAGAAGCGGACAGGGGACTGCTGTGTCAGTCGGGAAGTTGGCATGTCGCCCCTGAGATTGGAAGGAAAGAGCCATGGAAGGATAAACATGCAGATGACTCTGATGGGGTTGGAGGGCCTCTGCTAGCACTCTTTTCTCTGGCCTGAAATTTCACCTTGGCTGTTTTTGGAAGCCTGACTTTTAGCAACCAAAGAGAAAGAAGTTACCTCAAGTGCCACCCCCTTATTACCAGGCAAGAATGAAGCTGAGATGGAGGCTGGTGCAGGAAGGCCTCAAAATAAAGAGTGAGCTCTAGTTAGAGCCCTTTTGCCCAAGGCTGCATGTGCCTGGGTGGGTCATAAAAGCTGGCCTGGCTGGGGCAGCGTGCGCAGGATAGGACGCCGGCAAACAGCCTACAGCCTCACAGCCCAGGGTTTTGCTTACTACTGGATGAGGCATTCACTTAAAAACCAGTCAGCTCTGGCTGGGGGCCTGGTGACACAGAGGGGCTAACAGACCTCTGGCAGGGAGAAGTCCTTTCTGTTGTCTCATCATTCCCAAAGGGCTTCTTCCACCCACACCAGTGAAATAATGAGGATGACTTTTGCACCTAGAAAAGGGATGTACCAGTTAGGGTGCCTTAAGCCAATGTAACAGTGATGCTCGATACTCAAAGTATGGTCCCTGAACCAGCAGCATCAATGTCAACTGGGATCACTAAAAATATAGAACCTCAGACCTGACAAATCTGTCTTAGTTTAATGAATTCCCAGGTGATTTGTAAGCATATTAAAGTTTGAGAACCACTGGCTTATGCTACTGGTTCTCAAACTTGCTACACCTTAGCATCACCAGATGTTTAAAAGTACTGATTTTTTAATACCACCCTATCTTACGCAGTCCTCCCAGAAATGTTGCTTTTACTGGTAGGGCTATGGCTTTGGCATAGGGAATTTTAAAAGCTTCCCAGGTTATTCTAACATGCTAACTTAACCACTAATTTTGAGAACCACTAACTTAAACTGTAAAGGTATTTATTTTGTGAGTTAGATTCAAGGTAACTCCAGGGTAGATTCAGCAACCCCCCTGATGTAATTGAGGATAAGCCATTATTAGAGTTTTTTGATCCTTAGGCTTATCACCTCATGGTTGCAAGATGGCTGCCATAGCTCCTGGAATCACTCACCCACATGACAGGAATCAAATGTTGGTAATGAGGTGCAGGGTCAATGCACCTCAAGTTTTTTGACTTCCCTCCTTTTGTCAAGTGGGGAGAAAACATTCTTAGATCCTTGCAACAGATGTCCCCTTGGTTCTCGTTGGGCAAAGACAGGTCACCTTTAGCTGCTGTGGAGACTGGAAAAGTGAATTTTGAGGTTTTTCACTGTCCATAGAGGGAAGCAAAAAATGGAAAAGAGGGATGGAAAGGCTCCCAGGCAGGCAGTCATCATCAGTGTCTGCTGGAAAAGGCACATCTGGAGTACAAATGCATAGACATGAGGCAAGAAATAACCAAGTCATTAATTAATTCCCTCCACCCCTAAGCAAGAAGCTGCTCCCTGACTCCCCCAACTGGGAATATTCACAGAAGCTTCTGGAGACGCCACCCACTTGGCCCAGTTTATGTTTTGGTGGAAACTCTTAATATTTCCATTGTCTGACTTGAGAGTGTTGAAATTATTCATCTTAATTAAGTGTTGCCTAGGTGTTATTTTGACAGAGACTCTCACCCATTGAATTTTCTTTACCTCTTCTTTGTTTTAGAAGCCAAGAAGGAAAACGCTAGGGGGGAGGGCAACTCTCCCACCTGCAGTATCTGCATCTGAAAGACTGCTGGAAGAAATGACAGTCAGATTGGCCCCAGGCTGGCCTGACTTCCCACTCAGCCGGTTTTTTTAGAGTCTTGAAAGCCAGCAAGAACTCTTTCTTGGCAGAAGTAGCTGCCAGGGTTCCCAGGTAAGACGAATAACATCCCTTCCCCAAGTAGACCAGGTGCGGTTTCACGAGTGGGCATTTGTCCTCTGGATGAAAATGTGCATTCCTAACGCATGCCAGGAGGTTTTGTGAGGAGAAGGAGCAAGTCTAGACAGGTGACCGTGGGCAGGCTCTCGGAGGTGGCAGCGTATGAGCTGAGACTTTGAATGGACATCCAACCATAAGCAAATCTGGGGTAATAGAGTTCCAGAGGAAACAACAAGAAAAAAGACTCGTATAGGAATGAGCTTGGTCATTTCTAAGAAAGATGGTAAACTGGGAGGTCTTTTCCTGGGATAAATTCCCGTAGTGGGGTAACAGGACCAAAGGTTATAGACATTTTTGTTTTAAAGATTTTATTTATTTGTTTGTTTGAGAGAGAGAGAGAGAGAAAGAGAAAGAGCAAAGAGAAGGGCAGAGAGACTGGGAGAGAGAGAGAATCTTAAGCCGATTCCACACCCAGCACAGAGCCCCATGCAGGGCTCCATCCCACAACCCTGAGATCATGACCCAAGCCAAAACCAAGAGTTGGACTCTCAACTGACTAAGCTACCCAGGCTCCCCGCTTATGACATCTTTATGACTTTTGACACACACACACATACATGTTTATGGCTGGCTTGTTTTCCAAAATGAACATATATAGGATCATGTGTCCAATTTCTGTTTTTTTTTTTAAAGACTTTATTTATTTACTCATGAGATACACACACACACACAGAGAGAGAGAGAGAGAGAGAGAGGCAGAGACACAGGCAGAGGGAGAAGCAGGCTCCATGCAGGGAGCCAGACGTGGGACTCGATCCCGGGTCTCCAGGATCACGACCCGGGCTGAAGGCGGCGCCAAACCGCTAAGCAACCGGGGCTGCCCATGTGTCCAATTTCTAATAGTTGTTATTCCTGGGACGTAGGATTCAGAGGTTGACATGATGAGAAAAGGGGCTTTAACATTTCCATCTTCTGCCTGATTTGAATTTTGGCTATATATTTTGTTATAAATCATTTGTAAAATTTAAAGTGGCCTAATGTTTTAGAACATTGGTAATAAACAGGGTGGTAGGTACAGTGTTTTATTATAATATTTAGATGTCAGGATCCCTGGATGGCTCAGCGGTTTGGTGCCTGCCTTCGGCCCAGGGCGTGGTCCTGGAGTCCCAGGATTGTCCCACATCGGTCTCCCTGCATGGAGCCTGCTTCTCCCTCTGCCTGTGTCTCTGCCCCTCTCTCTCTGTGTCTCTCATGAATAAATAAAATAAAATCTTTAACAACAACAAAAAAATGATATTTATATGTCCTATATGTATTACACGACTTCCATTATGAATATGAAATATTCATACCAAAAACATGACTTTTATAAAATGTATTAATCTACATGCCACCAGGTAGCTTTAAATTAACAGTTTCACCACATACACACAAAGATTAATGATTATTCCTTTTTAACCTTTTTGCTTTTTAATTCAAGTTTAGGCTCTGGTTTGCTCTGATGTTAGATAACCTACTTTATACTCTGTAAGTTTCAGGTTTTTTGTTAAATGGAAAGAAAGATCTGACTAACCTCTCAATTCCCTAACAGAAATGTACAGGTGAGCAGCCCGAGTGGCTCAGCGGTTTAGCGCTGCCTTCGGCCCAGGGTGTAATCCTGGGGTCCTAAGATCGAGTCCCACATTGGGCTCCCTGCATGGAGCCTGCTTCTCCCCCTGCCTGTGTCTCTGCCTCTCTCTCTATGTCTCTCATAAATAAATAAATAAAATCTTAAAAAAAAAAAAAAAGAAATGTTCAGGAAGTTAAATAAAGTAGTAAATGGAAGGGACTCTGCAAATTTTTATTTTTTTAAGGTTTATTTATTTAGGGCAGCCTGAGTGGCTCAGCAGTTTAGTGCTGCCTTTAGCCCAGGGCGTGATCCTGGAGACCGGGGATCAAGTCCCACGTTGGGCTCCGTGCATGGAGCCTACTTTTCCCTCTGCCTGTATCTCTACCTCTCTCTCTCTCTGTGTATCTCATGAATAAATAAATAAAATATTTTAAAAAATATTTATTTATTTGAGGGAGGTGGAAGGAGAGGGAGAGAGAGAGAGAATCTTTTTCTTTCTTTTTTTTTTTTTTTTTTAGATTTTATTTATTTATTTAAAAGAGGGACGAGCAGACTCCATGTCAAGCAGGGAGCCCAATCTGGGCTCTATCCCAGGACCCTGAGATCATGACCTGAGCTGAAATCAAGAGTTGGACTCCCAACCAGTCCAACTAGCCACCTAGGTTGCCCTTCTATAGATTTTTAAATGCAATGGAATAGAATGAAGGAGGAAACAGAATTGGGAAGGAATTTTCATTGGGGATGGATTCCTGCCAGTGGCTTCTTAGTACTGCCTTCCTGGACTCCCCCATTCACCCTGAGGTCTCCATTCTCTTAATTCTGTCCAGAATGTTCTTAATCCTAAGGCTACACAATGTGACACTTCAATGGTTTTGTATGCATTGATGATGACCTCCTCTGGAGAAGGGCGCCATGAAGACACCATGTTCTGATAGTGGGATCTGAGGCATTAGTGAGTGGGTAGAGAGGAGATAATTTGGGGGAAAGAGTGGTCTTTTACAGAGAGTTGTATGTGTTGGGAAGAGCTTCAGATTAGGCTTTGGAAGAACTATCTGAGTACTTCAGTGACTAGCTCTGAGCATGTCAAGTCTTTTCACCTCCCTGCTTCAGTTGTCTTGAGCTGTGGGGCAGTTTACACCTTTGTTCTGCCATTTGCTGCCTGCAAGCCATTAAATGTCCCTATGGTCAACGGACTCTCTGTTCACCAATATCCAGGCCTTCTCCCCTTCCCAGAGCATGGAAGACTCAGCCCTCTTGCAGTTCTGTGGGGCCATGGGACCGGTTCTGGCAAATGAAGTGACCGAGAAAGCTCACTTCCAAGCTGAGTGAACAACACATGCCTGGTTGTCCAGACTCTCTCCTGTCCTGCCACGGCACAATTGTACAGGAGGCCTTGTGTTGACACGGTGTGCTCCAAGGTCAAAGTAGCCAGGATCACTGAGTGACCACACGGAAGGCTGCTGCATGAGTAGGAAATGCACTCTAACTGCATAAAACCCCGGAGATGCTTGAGATTGTTGCTACAGCACAGTCTAGCCTAGCCTAACACATAAACTGAGACTAAACTTCCCCTCCTCTAGGGGAATGACACCTATTCAACCTGGTTGTAGTAAAGATGGAATGAGAGAATGGGTGTCAGATTCTAAGCTCAACATTGGCTCACGGAAAGAGCTCACTAAGTGTTTGCTTCTTGCCCTTCCCTAGCAAGATGCTCTTTCTTGGCAAAGGGAAACCAGGCCACCTGACCAGACCTTCCTGAGCATGGTGGGGGTTAACAGTGAGTCAATAGCTCCTTATGGAAGTAGGTTCACAGTCCTTACTAAACAGCAGGTATCATGAGTTCTGTCTCTCCAACTTCCTGGTTCCTTCCATGTAAATCGTGCGGTGGTAATTTGGGGTTGTTGAGAGATGTGGTACTGACAGCTTCTGATGTCCACCTTCCACTTGCAACAAGCTGTGGCAGCTGCACTTCCTCCCCACCACCACCACCAGCTGCTGCCATCTTGCAGGGGTGGGGGGAGTGGGGGGTGGGGGGAGTGGGGGGTGGGGGGGTGGGGGGGTGGGGCAGGAACTGAGTAGGTAGGGGTAGGGTGGGGAGGGAGCCTTCCTCATTTACCATGAACTGTCCCCTGTGGGACAGGGAAGAAATAGGCATCTGTAGGGCCTCTGTGCCTCACTTAGTTTAGTTTATGTCTTGACACTACTAACAACAGCATAATTTTTATTTTTAATTTTATATTTAATTTAAATAAAATGAAAACAAACCTCTGAGCTGCAAGTACCTTTTTTCTTTTTTCAAAGAGGAAAGTTTTAATGAAAGGGTGGTGCAAGGAGCAGAACATGAGCCTGAGAGTTCAATGGGGAGAAACCAAAGCCCAGCAGGTAAAGCACCTTTCCCTTGTTAATGGTGGCTGGGTTTGTCCGGGGTGTGGCTCTGCCTGGTGGCTCCTGCAACTGGACTGATACTTTCAGGTGCCTCAGGACAGCAATTTCTTGAATCCCACAGTGAGGGACAAGAGAGGTTAAAACACTCTTAGGAATTTAAATCAGTGCAATGGCAGGATTTCCCAAAGTCAATGATTCAGGATTGCTCACCTGGATACCTTCCCCACTGAGATCCACCCCCACCTCCACGTCTAGTTATGGAGAAGAGGATGGGAACAACTCAGAAATGCTTTTAGCTGAAACTTTAAAGACTCAGAAGAAACTCAAGTCTATTTTCAAAGTCGGGTCCTGGCTATGGTAGGGCCTGGTCCTATTTTGGCCACTCTCCTGACCCATAGGAGCTGTGGCCAGACAAGTAATGAGCTATCCTAGAGAGGTCAGAAAGATGTATTCCACTGTCTGCACTCCATCTTATGAGAAACAGATGACTCTGCTCTAAAATGGCGAACACCTCCAGAAATCCATCCTTGTCCCTTCTTTGTTCCAAAGAAAACACTTGTCTTGGCTTCTGTTCTCACGCTCAGACGTGCTCTATGGGAGTGGAGCTCCTGAGCCAAGGACCTGAGACTTGAATTTGAATGGAAGTCAACAAGCCCATCCATGAGCTATGACCACAGAGTGGTGGGACTGCCTTCATAATGAACCTTCCAGACCTACACATCCAAGTGAGTGTCGTTCCCTTCAACATGGTAACCTAGGTGGGTTACAGATTTATATCCAAGGTGATATAATAGCAAAGTATCAACATTTATGAAGCATTTACCAAATGTTAGGTTCTGTGCTAAAAACCTTATGGGTATTTCTCATTTGACCCTCACGATCCCATTACCACATGAGAAAACTAAGGTTAAGAGAGATCAGGTCATGTGACCACTAGGTAGTGAAGCTGGGAGTCAAACCATGGCCCAAAGTTCTCCACTCCAAAGGTTAGAATGATGTTGAAAACTTGGAATGTATGCTGTTCTTTTTTTTTTTTTTTTTTTAAGGATTTTATTTATTTATTCATGAGAGACACACAGAGAGAGAAGCAGAGACACAGGTAGAGGGAGAAGCAGGCTCCATGCAGGGAACCTGATGTGTACTGATCCGGGTCTCCCGGATTACGCCCCAGGCCGAAGGCAGAGCTAAACCGCTGAGCCACCTGGGCTGCCCGGAATGTATGCTGTCTTTTCAGATCCTCACTGATTGTGTGAGGATTCACTTTCACTCAGGTTCAGCCCCAGGAATCAGGAACTTTCACATTCTTTCATTAGGTTATTGAAATCTCACCACCCTGAGGCATGCGGCCACTCATCTCAGTGGTCTTCTTGAGGAAGCCAGGGACATTCAGAGAGGTTAAGGAACTTGCAGGATGTGGCACTTCGATTACTCTTGAGAATGGACTTAATTTTTTTGAAACAGCCAAAAGCTCTTTGGAGCAAAGTCTACTATATAATTTATCCAACTTGGCAAAATTAGACGTGTTCAGTATAAATTTACATAAGACTCATCGTCTTGTGGGGTTCATAATCTAGGTCATGAAGGCAATTCCAGAAAAGTTGTTTCAGGAATGGTTAGAAATTTCTTTCTCATCTGAACCCAAATCTGCCTCCTTGTAATTTGCTCCTGTGGCTCTAGTTTGAATCCTGGAGCCACAAAGACTCAGCCTCATCACCAGCACTCTCCATGCCCTACTCTGTACTAACAAGCTTGGTTATCTGGTTGCAACCCAGGCAGATTAGAAGCAGTGAATTAGAAAATATGGACATGTACATGAGAATCACCTGGGACATCTCTGACCTACACTGGAGAGTCCAGCTTAATCCAACAGCCTGAGGGATAAAAGCATAGTTGTTTTTTTGAAGTTTATCAAGTGACTTTAACATAGGCTTGAGAAACACTGAGTTAAGAAGAGAGAATTTAAACCCAGAACAGCTCAGTGTCTAGTCCAAGGTTTCACAGGAACCATGCCCCAGAGTTGAGCATCAAGTCACCACCCAACTGGCCCTTGCTTTCTCTGGACATGCCCACCCTTCTTGACCTGCAAGGGTTCCCTGAGCTTGGACTCCCAGCAGGCACAAGGGAGAAACAATCTCTGCAGTGTGTCCCGTTCTGAAGATGGTGCTCATCACCCCTGACAATGTCTAATTCCTTGTTCAAAGGCATCTGTGTGGGATGTGCTGTCTGGAATGCTGCAAAGCTGGATGCAGATAATGCACAGGTACTTCTGGGTTCTGACTCTGCTTAGCCCCCATGTGAGGTTGTAGCCTTAGTGACATGAGTTGGGTCCAGAACCATTTCTCTTGATTGCCCTGAATTATTAGAAGTGCATTCCTCTAGAACTATGATGTAAGCTCTATTGTAACAGGGTAAGAAATCCACCTTTCCGGTGAGATCTTACCTCCTACGGATGAAGGCTGGCAGGCACTCCTCCCCACCTCCAGAATCCTGAGGGTCAAAGGAAGCTATGGAGCGAGGTTTACCTCTATTGCTCCCTTTCATCTGAGAAGATTTTGAGACCTTACCTAATTTAATTTAACCTCACCTTACAGGGATTGAGTGTAGCTTCAGTACCCATAACCTTGAGCTGGGGACATGAGGAAGGACCGGCTTCCTGGTGCTGGCCCTGAGACTAATAGGAATAACAGGCCTAAGTGAACTGAGGCAGGGGTGGGCTGGGGTTGCCTCTACTGCGGCTCCTCTGGGAGTCTGCCCACTAACCAAGCCTTGCCTCCTTGGTCCCTCTCTCTGTAGCCCCGTATTTCAGCCTCTCCAGCAGTCTTTCTTTCTTAAGCCACAAATTTCCCAAGATGTCTGGCCCCAGCTCTCTGCTGCTAACAGAAACCTCTATCTGGCTGCTACTACTTGTCCATTTCCCTTCCATGGCTGTCTCAACTCCCTTCCCTCAAGTCAAAGACTTGGAAACAACAGGAGGGAATTTCAGGCCAAGAGCAAGGGATGGGTGTAGTGATTAATCAAATGCCAACCAGCTATTTACATGATTACAAATGAACCGCTTCCACAGACACAGTGATTTCATGTGATCTGCCATCAAAATAACCTTGTATGATAGTTGATTTTATGGGTCTCCTTGATTGAGCCATGGACGCCTGTATATTTGGTCATACATTATGCTGGGTGCTTCTGGATGAGATCAACATCTAAATCAGTAGACTGGGGATGCCTGCGTGGCTCAGCAGTTGGGCGTCTGCCTTTGGTTCAGGGCGTGATCTGGAGACCCGGGATCAAGTCCCACGTCGGGCTCCCTGCGTGGAGCCTGCTTCTCCCTCTGCCTGTGTCTCTGCCTTTCTCTCTCTGTGTCTCTCATGAATAAATAAATAAAATCTTTAAAATCCATCCATCCATCCATCCATCCATCCATCCATCCATCAGTAGACTGAGTGAAGCAGACTGCTCTCCTTAATGTGGCTGGGCCTCAACTAATCAGTTGAAGGTCTGAATAGAGCAAAAAGCTGACCCTCCCCCAACTAAGGGAGAATTCTTCTTGTCGGATGGCCTTTGAATTGGCATGTCTGCTTTTTTCCTGCCTTTGGACTTGAACTGAACAGAAACACTGGCTTTTTCTGGGTCCTGAACCTGTCAGCCTTAGCACTGGAACTACAATATAGGCTCTCCTGCTTCTCAGACATTCAGACTCACACTAGAATTACCCTGCTGCCTCTCCTGAGTCTCCAGCTTACCAACTTACCCTGTGGATCCTGGGACTTGCCCATCTCTATAATCAGGTGAGCTAATTCCTTATAATAAATCTCTTTCTCTATATATACATCCTACTGGTTCTGTTTCTCTGGAGACCCTGACCAATGTACCTTGCCTCACAGATGTTCCTAATATTCCCATTTTACAGACGGAAAAAAGGGTCACCACCACCCACTCAGGTGTACACTGCCCTGCCCTCTAGCAGCACCATCTTGATCCCACTCACTCCAGTTCTGCTCTCCTCCTGCCCCCCCTCACCCCATGTCTATACATCCCGCTCACCTTGTCTAGGTGGAAGCTCTGCCTAGACAGCTGGCCCACCTGGGCCACCACTGTGCCTGGATCTAGGATCTGTGATTCTTCCCTGCTTCTTTCATAGGCAAGATATTCCTGGGGGAGTTAAAACACACTTGCTGGTCTTCGCTGGTTCTGCAGTTACTTCCTTTTTAAACAGTTGGAAATATTTCAGGACCCACATGATTCCATTTGGTTGTCAAGCCACATCATTGTTTTGGAGAGGAGGCTATATTTCCTGGAGACTGTGCCTAATCTCCATTTCTTTCCCCACCTCTTTACACATTCCTTTCTCACTCCAGATAATCTCCTCCTGCCTGCAGGTTTATTTCCAAAACAACTCAAGGAAAGGTGTTTGACCGGCCCATACATTTTGACCTGCTGTGTTTTCGCAAAATCTAGGGGGTAGCTTAGCTTCTTCTTGGCTATAGGCCGGATAATTTTTGTGCTACCGCAAATGTATTCTGACTTTAAAATGGTAGAAAGGAAGGAAAGAAAGGAAGAACAAAGGAGAGGAAAGAAACCAATAGTAACACCCAACAGCCAAATTTATATGCACAATATGGTAATCATTCTGTAAGAACAGCTTGTACTTGCAGATAACTCAGCCTCTGGCCAACCAGAAACAGGGGGTACCAATAACCACGGCAAGCCAGATACCAACCACAAGATTCTATTTGCCTATCTCTATCCAAAAACACTTTGACACATCAATTCTTCTTCCTTCTGAACATACAGAGAAACAGGTCGGTGGAGGGGGTTGCTCAGACAGTTGACCTAGGTGGGAGACAAGATCTCCCAGGCCTGGCGGTGTTCTCGGTGAGGCCTCAGTGAGGCTTCTCAAGACGGGAACCAGGGGGCAGGGTGATCAGCTGTACCACAATGCAGTTAGGGAATGTGGAGGACGGCTTTCCAGAAGGCGGGATCATGAAATTGGGATAGAAGAAAAAGGCTTGTGGAGGGCGTGCCAAGAGGGCCATGAAGTAATGTTCCCAGAGCTCTCTAGCCCTCTGGTTAAAGGACCATTAACCACGAATTATTATCCTGGCTATTATTTCTGTCTGCAATAACAGCCATGACAATGGATGCTGCAAAGGTCAACCCTGGGGCTCCTGTTGCCTAATCCATTTAGTGAGGGTTGGAGGCGGAAATGAGCTGATGAAGTTTGTTGTCGATCCAGACACGTTTCAGCTGGCCGGCCAAGAGACCTGTGAGAAACTCCAGATGGAGTTAATCTCCTGTGTGTCCCAGGCGAGGACAGTGGCTAAACTTTAACCTGAGCCCACTCAAGGTAAGGCACAAGGAGTGAAAGCTCATCTCCGCTTCTTTTATGAGGACTCGGGGGTGAGGTCCTGACAGGGAGTGGGCAATCGCCCTGTTCAGGGCAGAGGCTTGCCTTGGTCACTAGAACATGCCTGCTGTAGAGAGGCTGCAGGCTCCAGCCTCCTGAGCAGCTGCTACAGCCACAGGGGTCTGGGCTGCCCCTTTTATCTGGAGTCATCTCAAACCCACCTGGCATTGAGACCTGCCCAAGGTCACATAGTGAGATGGAGGCTGAGCCAGGACCAGAAGCTAGGGCCCTTGGCTTCTGGCCCAGAGTATCTCCACTCCACCTGTCTGCAGCTCCCCTTGCCCCCACCACCCCACCAGAGGCAGGTAAACAGCAGCCTTGAAGCCTCCAGCTGGACATGGTGGGGAATGGGGAACCTGGGGCCACCCAACTCTCATTCACTCCCGTCAGGCCTTCTGACAAAAGCATATTGAGCACCTACTAGGTCTCTTGCACTGCTAGCACGTGGAGGATGAGGGCATGGAGTTCGGAGTCAGACCTTGGTCATTTAATCCTTCTGAGCCTTGATTTCCTCATCTGCAAAATGGGCAACATTAATCCCTGTGCCTAACACATACAGTGAGTGCTCCATGAAAGGTGGCTAAATAAGACGAGGGCCTGGCCCTGGAGAAGTTCTTGGTCTCTCAGGGAGCCAGATTCATCAATAACTATATGCACATGAACACAGTGTTGGGAGCAGAGGAAGGAATGCCTAACTAACCAGGGGGTACCCTGGTTACCCTGCTGCTTGCCAGCTGGATGACCACGAGCAAGTTCCTCCACCTATTTAGAGGGCCTCCACCTATTTAGAGGGGCCTGAATCTTCTTACTTGTATACTGGGATAATACAGAAAGCACATAAATTCAGGGTTATGGATTTATGATTTGGACATCATAAATATGAAGGGCATAATGATCAGTTACCATCAATAAAGTAGTATCTTCAATTTTGGAGTGAAGTCAGAGCATCTTCACAGGAGAGGTAACATTTGAATTGAGTTTTGAGCAGAGCCTTACAGGGAGAAGTTAGAGTGGCATGGACAAGGCATGGAGATGCAGAAATATGGCAGATCCAGAGAGGAGCCAGCAGTCTGAAGAGTCAGAAGCAGGGAGTTTGTGGGAGAGGGGTAGAGAGAGCTCTCTGGGAACAAGCTGGTGGGCCACGTGCTCCAGGTAAAGAAATTTGAACTTTTGGACAATGAGGGCCATTGGAGTTTTTTGAGCTTACATAGTACAGGATCAAATTGGCATTTATAAGATATATTTTGTTAGCATTTTATTGACTGCTGGTTTTTTGTTTTGCCAAGAGCCATTTTGTAATAGCAATAATACAATAGTAATAAACTCCTGAATAATTGTCAGAGCTCTATTGGTTGCAAGTGACAAAACCAAAATCGACCTAGGTGTGGTGGTTTTCAGCTGGGTCCACCAATTCTTTGATCTTCCTTCCTTTGAGAGGAGGGGCCCGATTCACCTCCCTTTAAGTGTAGGCTTGACGTAGTAACTCCTCACAAATAGAGTAAGTGGAAGTGACAATGCACACTTCAGAGACTAGTTCATAAAAGGCACGCCTCACTTGCCCTGGACATCTCATCCTGGGGGAGGTCAGCTGCCATATTGTGCAGACATTCAGCCCCTAGAAAGCCCACATGACATGGAGCTGAGGGCTCCTGCCACCAGCCACAGGGCAAGCCACTGTGAAAGCACATCCTTCAGGCCCAATCAGACCCTAAGAGTCCTTGCTAATACCCAGACTGAAATCCTATAAGAGACTCTGAACCAGAACCATTCAGCTTAGAGGACTCTCAAATCCCTGACCTACAGAAAGTGTGAGATAAAAGATATTCTTTTCAGCCACCACATTTTGCAGTAATTTATTGTGCAGCAAAAGATAATTAATATACTAAGTTATGCAACAAAACAAAGCAGGGAGTGAATTGGTACACATGAACTGAGAAGTTCTAAAGTAGTTACAATTTGACACACGGGATCAAAATAGGTCTCCTGGATTCAGTTTCTTTTCACCCCTTAGATCTGTCTTTCTCAATCAACACTGGCTTTTTTCTCAGGTTCCATGTGGTGGCTCCTGAAAACTCCAGGCTCCTATCATCTTCACTGCTCGGATCTCCTGGGGGTAGGGAGGTGGGGAAAAGATGGTGTGTGTCCCTCTCCCAAGGGTGACAGCAAAAGTCCCATTGTGTGTCACTCTTTCTGATTGGGTCCCCTGGCCATTCCTGGTAGTTACGGGTGGGGCCACCTTACCAGCAGGATGGGGCCTGGGGCAGGGGAGGTGCCTCCCTAGAGGAAAATCATAGTCCAGTTGCCAGGAGGGGAAATGGTTGCTGGGCAGTGAAACAATGGGTATCTATTATACCCATATTTGCATTGTACTTTTCTGTGTGTGTGTGTGTGTGTATGTGTGTTTGTGTCTGCTGTGTGTTATTCCACATTGGACACCTGACCTTCTCCTGGCTGTTCCTCAAATGCTTTAGCTTCCTCCATCCCATGTAGGTCTTAAATGTTTCCTACTCAGTGAAACTTGCCCTAAACATGCCATTCTTAAAATGTAACATCCCTCTACTTCTCCATTAAGATATTGCAGTTTTTGGGCAGCCCGGGTGGCTCAGCGGTTTAGCACCGCTTTCGGTCCAGGGCGTGATCCTGGAAACCCAGGATTGAGTCCCACGTCAGGCTCCCTGCATGGAGCCTGCTTCTCCCTCTGCCTGTGTCTCTACCTCTCTCTCTGTGTGTGTGTCTCTCATGAATAAATAAATAAAATCTTAAAAAAAAAAGATATTGCAATTTTTAAAAGTTTTTTTTTTATTGGTGTTCAATTTACCAACATACAGAATAACCCCCAGTACCCATCACCCAATCACTCCCACCCCCCGCCCTCCTCCCCTTCCACCACCCCTAGTTCGTTTCCCAGAGTTAGCAGTCTTTACGTTCTGTCTCCCTTTCTGATATTTCCCACACATTTCTTCTCCCTTCCCTTATGTTCCCTTTCACTATTATTTATATTCCCCACATGAATGAGAACATATAATGTTTGTCCTTCTCCGATTGACTTACTTCACTCAGCAGTTTTTTTTTTTTTTTTTTTTAATTTTAAATAATCTCTATACCCAGTGTGGGGCTTGAATTCATGACCCTGAAATCAAGAGTCACATGCTTTTCTGACTGAGCCATGTAGGTGCCCAGATATTGTGACTTATTATTTTTTTTAAATTTTATTTATTTGAGAAAGTAAGAGAGAGAGAGAGAAAGCACAAGTGGGGTGTGGGGGGAGAAGCAGAAGCGGAGGGAGAAGCAGACTCCCCACTGAGCAGGGAACTTGATGTGGGACTCAATCCTGGGACCTTGAGATCATGACCTGAACCAAAGGCAGACATTAGCCATCTGAGCCAGCTATCATGTGCCCCTAATCTTGTGACTTATAACAAGAAATATTTGGTCTTTGTGCCCATTTCTGGGGGCAAATCTCCTAAAACCCTTGGAATTTCCTATGTGATAAGAAGAACCCTCTTAACACCTGAGTTTATGTTAATAAGGTGACTTTTGGAAAGCATTGGTGGCACTGGTTGCAGGAGAGCTAAGTATGTAATGGAAGGGTTAGAACATTCAGTCCCATCTCCCTGACCTTCAAGGAGAGGAGAGGGATGGGAGGTTGGATCAATTACAGTGGGCAATGATTTCATCTGTCATGCCTGTGTAATGAATCCTCTATAAACACCCAAAAAAAGGATGGGCTTTGGGAAGCTTCTGGGTTGGTGAACATGTGGAGAACCTAGGAGAGTGGCACCCTGTCCCCATAGGCATCTCTTCCATCTGGCTGTTCTGAATAATATCCTTTTATAATAAACCAGTCTTCTCATAAGTAAAGCATTTCTTTGAATTTTGTGAGCCACTCTGGTAAATTAATCGAACCCATGGAGGGGGCTGTGGGAACCTGGGGTCTATAGCCAGTCAGTCCAAAGTGGAGGTGACATCCTAGACTTGTGATTAGCATCTGAAATCTTGCAGATAGGGGTACTTAACCAGTGGGGCTCAATGCTGGCACCGGGTAGACAGTGATGGAATGGAGTTCAGTTATTGGACACCCTGTTGGTGACATCACCTTGGTGATGTCAAAAACCCGCATAGCAGATCTCCATCCACTATTCCCTTCCCTGCTTTATTATTTTTTTCTTAATACTATCATACTATTTTCATCATTTATCTTATTATCAGTCTCCCATATTGGAATGTCACCTCCACAGGGCAGGGATTTTTGTCCATTTTGGTCACTGCTATACCCTGTGTGCCTAGAACATTGTGTGGCACATACTGGGTACTCAATAAATAATGATGGATGAATGAATGTATGTTCCCAGTCATTCTGTAAAGTAGACAGAATCAAGGTGATTCTCCTCTCTCTCTTTTTAAGATTGATTGATTTGAGAGAGAGAGTGTGTGTGTGCGCGCACAGGTGAGGGCAAGGGGTGTGTGGTGGTGCAGAGGAAGAATTTCAAGCAGACTCCTTGTTGAGCATGGAGCCTGAAGTGGGGCTCCAACCCATGACCTGTGGGATCATGACCTGATCCAAAATCAAGAGTCAGATACTTAACCAACTGAGCCACCAAGGCACCCTGGTGATATTTCTTCTCTTATAGATAAGGGTATTGAAACTTTTTTTAGACTAAAAAAAATTTTTTTAAAGTAGACTACCCTCAACGTGGGACTCTGAGAGCAAGAGTAGTACACTCTATGGAGTGAGCCAGCTGGGCACCCCAAAATTATAAAAAAAAATTTTTAATTGAAGTACAGTTTACATATAACATTATATTAGTTTAAGGTATATGACATAGGGACTCAACAATTATAAACATTACAATATACTCACCACAATAAGTGTAGCTAGCATCTGTCATCACACATATTCCCTATCCTGTGATTTATTTATTTTATAACTGAGAGTGTGGACCTCTTCCTCCCCTTCACCTATTTTGCCTATCCCTCCCCCAGGATATTGAAACTTGAGAGAAGGATCCTGTCGGCAAAAATATTAAAAAGAACTCAAAAAAAAAAAAAAAAAAAGAAAGAAAAGAAAAAGAAAAGAAACCTTTAATTGTTGAGTGCTAATTAGAACACAGCAGAGGGGAACTTAACGCATTACAGTGTGTTCCCACCAAGTGAAGGTTAAATGGTGCCCTGATGCAGTGGTTCAAATAGAGAAAGTAGTAGGAGAACTGAGTCATCGGCTGGCACATGGTAATGCAGGCGTCCTGAACGCGAGGAACCACCTGCTCTATCACAGTCAGAACTTCAGTCACGCTGGGAGTAGCAGTTTCATTTCGACAAATAGCAACAGTCACATTTAAATTAAGGTAGCTAATTTGAGTCTTACTGGTTTTATAGTTTCTTTTAGACAGGAATTTGTAAGCTTGTTTTGACTTTAATCTTAAATCTAAAACCTTAAGAAGTTTGTATCTAGTTTTATGTTTGTAAGCATTTGAGCAACATTAAAACAAAAATTAACTTTGTGAGAATTTGTATCCTTTATAGAGGAACTTCCTTATATTCAATATTGAGAAGCACTGTTTCAGAAGACTCAAACCCTCTTGTCATTCATTGGTGGTAGAGAGAAGCAGCCTGAGAAGGATGTTTTTAAGCCAGGCTCAAGGCCTTTTTCTTTTTTTTTTTTTAAGATTTTATTTATTTATTCATGAGAGACACAAAATGAGAGAGAGGCAGAGACGCAGGCAGAGGGAGAAGCAGGCTCTGTGCAGGGAACCTGACATGGGACTCGATCCCGGGTCACCAGGGTTACGCTCTGGGCCGAAGGCAGGTGCTAAACCGCTGAACCACCCAGGCGTCCCATGGGCTCAAGGCTTAATGACCATCGAGCCCTCTTACTGTGCAGCTGAATAAAACGAGGCCCAGGGAGCACAGGTCCCCTGGCCCCAAGAGTCTTTGATATTACCCTGCTGCCCAGATAAGGACATCTGTCCTCCAGAAGATGATGATAGATAGATAGATAGATAGATAGATAGATAGATAGATAGATAGATGATAGATAGATAGATTTTTTTTTTTTGGTATAGTTTTATTTATTGAAATCATCTCTGCACCTGACATGGGCCTTGAACTCACAACTCTGAGATCAAGAATGTCACGCTCCTCTGACTGAGCCAGGCAGGTGGGTCTCCCCTGCACTCCCCACCCAAGATATTCTATCACTTTTAGAAAGTGCCCTGGGCTGGCCCTTAGGGTTGAGCTTCCAAAGACCAGTGGGACCCAGCTGCTAAGAGGGGGAAGCTGAGGTTAATTAGGCTTCCCTACAACTCACGCCCCCCAGCCTGGAGTCTGCCTGCCAGCTCCTAAAATGGGGCAGGGGAGTGTATTACTCAACAGGAATTTCCCAGCCATGATGTGGGTGTTTTGTTCTGGTATTTGCTGGGAACTAGAGCTAGCTGGGGGAGAGCTCACACCCCTCCTTGGAGGATTCAGGTTGGGCAGCTATCAGACAGGACTATCTCTTGCACAGAGCTGACCTCAGGATAACTCTCTGAGCTGGGCTTTCTGAGGGCCCTGCTTGGATCTGACCCCTGGAATTTGTGGTAGAGATATATGCAAAAAGATGAAAAAGAGGGCACCAGAGTGGCCGGATGTTCCATCACCTGACATCCAAGACCAGAGACCTGGGCAGAGCTTGGAAACCAAAACCACTCTCTGCCTGCTGCAGGCCAGTCCTTGACTGGAGACCCTGCAAGAGGCAAACTGCCTGTCCCTCCTCCCCTGAGCAGCCTGTGGTGGGAGGGACAGGAACTAGCCTTGAGGCAAACAACCTTTCTCTGGTGGTGAAGACTGGGGCCTGGGAGGACTGGGAGCTGCTGGCTAAAGCCTGTGAGCAAGATGGTCAGGTCAAGTCAGTGTCTCCAGCACTGGCTTCTTGGGTGGTCAAAGACCTAAACAATACTTGCATGGACTACGTCAAAGGACTGGCCTTCCAGGGCCTCCCACAGCTTGATGAGGGAAACTGAGGCACAGAGATGGAATCTGCCTAATGACATTTTTTATTTAGTAAAGGTTGAACTGGACCTCCCAAGGTTGACTGGACCACCCAGTCTAGTGTTCTAGACTGCGTGGGGGGAAGGAAGAGGGATGAGAGCACACAGGGATAGTAGGAAATAAAACGTGGACAAAGGAACACAAGAAAGCAGAGTATGTTATCTCAGTCATAAATGGTGTCCATGATGCCCTCTTTCAGGGGAAAGAGTGTTTATGAATGAGATTGCTTTTGGGACTGGCAACAAAACTAAGGTCTCTGACCAACTGAGCTAGAAACCCAAGAAACCGTGGTGAATCTCCCTCTCTCCTACTAGCCTTCTACAAATACTACTGCTCCCCTAGCTCTCTTAGGAAGGGCCGATAAGGAGCCTCTCCCCATCAGGGTGTAAGGGTAGAGATTTCAGGACACGATGAAGGAAATCCCTGAGATCTCTGGGCTGGGAGGTCCATGGTACTTTTAGTTTCCACAGTCTTGCAGATCCTATTCTTTCTGTTTCCCCACAGGGACTCACATGGCCAATGACACATAGTAGGGTAAGAAGAAGGAATTTCTGTGCATCTAAGAGGCCCACTGCATGCAAGCACTGGTCTGGTACCCTCCATTCTTTCTATCACCTCCTGTGGCATCCGATTCACTACTATTCTCTTAGTCTGTTGCTGTCAGCAAGTATCTGTTAGATGATGAATACTAGGAGAGGAAGGCCATTGTTTGCTCCCAGTGAGGCCAGAAGTTTTGGGGGAATAGGGCTCTTCTGTGTGTCCCAGCATTCTGCTTGGCACAGAGTGGGGGACCCAGTAAGTGCTCCCAGAGCTCACAGACATGAGAATTCCTTCCTCTTTCCAAGGAAACCAGGTCATCTGCTCTAGAGTCAGGTTCTTTTGATAGAAAGCACCTATGGCTTTCTGGGTGATTCATCACCAACTGGATTGGTGCAGAAACAACTGCCCACAGAGCTGGTGATGGACTAGGCTAGTCTCATAGTCTCCGAGCTTGCTGCTGGTGAGTCAGGAAATCTCCAGGGAGAGGCCCGATTGGGGCCTGAAGAAACATCACTGTTGTCTTCCCTGCCTTGACTTGAGCAAACTTCTGGAGCCTCAGGTCCTGCCCACTGGCCTGTAGCATGGCAAGAACTCTGCCCAGTCTTGATTCCTTTGTTGTTGCACCCGAAGAAATGCAAAGGATGAATGGAAAAAGGGCAATGGAGGCTGAGCCTCTGGAAAGACAGGAGTCAGGACTGCTTCCCAGATGAATCCTCCCATTTTCTTTCATGATCTTACTCCATTTTTGGCTGCCCACATGACACCAGGTATTTTGTTTTGTTTTGTTTTTGAAGAGCTGTTTTCTCTCAAACTTTTAGTTGAAAAGTCATATGAAATGGACATGCTGGATCCCTGGGTGGCTCAGTAGTTTAGTGCTGCCTTCAGCCCAGGGCCTGATCCTGGAGACCTGGGATCCAGTCCCACGTCAGGCTCCCTGCATGGAGCCTGCTTCTCCCTCTGCCTGTGTCTCTGCCTCTCTCTCTCTCTCTCTCTCTGTGTGTGTGTCTCATGAATAAATAAATAAAATCTTGGGATCCCTGGGTGGCGCAGCAGTTTGGCGCCTGCCTTTGGCCTAGGGCGCGATCCTGGAGACCCAGGATCGATTCCCACGTCGGGCTCCTGGTGCATGGAGCCTGCTTCTCTCTGCCTGTATCTCTGCCTCTCTTTCTCTCTCTGTGACTATCATAAATAAATAAAAATTTATTTAAAAAAAAAATCTTAAAAAAAAAAAAGAAATGGACATGCTCCAGCTTCCTTCCAAAACAAACCCCCCAAAAACCCAGCTCCCATTGGGGGCCACACAGCCTCCCCAAACAATCATTCATGGAATATTTATTAAGCATCTACTGTCTATTGTAAGAGGGACATGACCAGTCATGCATCTTTATCCAGTAAGGTGTTGGGCATAGAGCATTCCTTGCTAAATATTGAATGAATTAAATTTGGGGAAATTGGGCAGCCCCGGTGGCGCAGCGGTTTAGCACTGCCTGCAGCCCAGGGCGTGATCCTGGAGACCGAGGATCGAGTCCCATGTCAGGCTCTCTGCCTGGAGCCTGCTTCTCCCTCTCCCTGTGTCTCTGCCTCTGTGTGTGTGTGTGTCTCTATGAATAAATAAATAAATAAATAAATAAATAAATAAATAAATAAATCTTTAAAAAAATGGGGGGAAATTGATGTAATATGCATGCCATTGTCCCTTAACTCAAGCAGCTAATACTTTTTTTTTTTTTTAAGTAGCCTCCACACCCGTGGATGTGGAGCCCAACACAGGGCTTGAACTCATGACCCTGAGATCAAGACCTGGGGTGAAATCAAGACTTGGATGCTTAACTGCCTGAACCACCCAAGTGCCTCTCAAGCGGTTAACACATTAAGAATCGATTGTTATTGGGATGCCTGGGTGGCTCAGTGGTTGAGCATCTGCCTTGGGCTCAGGGTGTGCATCAGACTCCCTACAAGGAGCCCGCTACACCCTCCGTGTCTCTACTTCTCTCTCTGTGTCTCTCGTGAATAAGTAAATAAAATATTAAAAAAAAATGAATGAATGAATTGCTATTAAAACAAATGGCAGGGGATCCCTGGGTGGCTCAGTGGTTTGGTACCTGCCTTGGCCCAGGGCGTGATCCTGGAGTCTTAGGATCGAATCACACATCGGGCCCCCTGCATGGAGCCTGCTTCTCCCTCTGCCTGTGTCTCTGCCTCTCTCTCTCTCTCCCTCTCTCATAAATAATAAAATCTTAAAAAAACAAACAAACAAACAAATGGCAGCAGGAATGGTAGTCTTTTTATTCAAAAGGTTGATAAGCCTATGGTAAGATTAAACCCACAAAAAGAGACCACTCCTCACCTACTGTAATGGCTGAAATTAAAAAAAAAAAACAAAACTTTTTTTATAATACCTGGTGGTAGGGGGATATTGAGCAACTGGATTTCTCACACCCTGCTGCTGCAGAGTCAATTGTTAGAGCCAATTTGAAAAAATATTTGGCAATATCTACTTAAATGAAACATAGACCCACCCTATGACACAATAGTTCCATTCCTAGGTATATACCCAAGGGAAAGGAATGCATATGTTCACCAAAATGCACATAATAATGTTCATGGCAGGGGTGCCTGGGTGGTGCTCAGTTAAGCATCTGACTCCTGATCTCAACTCAGGTCTTGATCTCAGGGTTGTGAGTTGAAGCCCCATGTTGGGCTCCATGTTGGGTGTGGAGCCTACTTAAAAACAAACAAACAAACAACAACAACAACAACAAAAAACTGTTCATGGCAGTTTTGTTCATAGTTAGCTCCAAACTGGAAACAAGGCAAGTGCCCATCACTAAGAGAGTGGATAAATTACTAAGGATATGCTTATACAATGAAATACTATATATACAGCAAAAACAGAAAACTAAAAGCAAATTACTGATAAAAATCACAACATAAACAAATCTCATAGATATTACATTGAGTGAAAAATCCAGAAATCAAAGTGTACATCCTGTATGGTTCCATTTTTATGAAATTCCAAAACAAGAACAGTTATTAGCAGTAGGAAGTCAGAATAATGGGTTCCTATGTGGACTGGGGGCACAGACTGGGAGGGGGCATGAATCTGAGGTGCTGAATTTTTTTTTTTAAGATTTTATTTATTTATTCATGGGAGTTACACAGAAAGGCAGAGACACAGGCAGGGAGGGGGCATGAATCTGAGGTGCTGAATTTTTTTTTTTTTAAGATTTTATTTATTTATTCATGGGAGTTACACAGAAAGGCAGAGACACAGGCAGAGAGAAAAGCAGGCTCCTCACAGGGAGCCCAATGTGGGACTCAATCCTGGGACTGGGATCACACCCTGAGCCAAAGGCAGATGCTCAACTGCTGAGCCACCCAAGCATCCCTGAAAATGTTTTCCCTTGACCTGGGTAGTAGTTTCATGGGTATAAACCCAGGAAAAATTTCATGGAGCTATATGCTGAAGATTAGCACCCTGGGGGAATGTGTTTTAGTGTATGTTATACCCCAAATTAAAAAAAAGATTTTATCTTTTTAAGGACCCTCAACACCCAACATCAGGCTCAAACTCACAACCCCGAGATCAAGAGTCACATGCTCCACTAACTGAGCCAGCCAGGTGCTCCTGTATGTTAGACCCCAATGGAAAACAAAGAATGGACATTATACACATGCATATATCTTAGTATCCCTAAAAAATTAACATGTTGAGTAATTCTGTTCTCTCTATAGAAGGTGGTGTTATATGGGACCATGATCACCAGTGTTGGCCCCTAGTGAGTCCTGGATGAAAAGACTGGTCAATTCATCACCTTCAGTCCATTCTTCAGGGCCTCCTCCCTGTTGAGAAGACCAAGATCATCAGTTGTTGCTTCAACCTACTCCCTTACCCTCTTCCCAATCACTATGGACACCCATGCCCATCTTGGGAACACTTCCCCCCATCTTAGAGCATCTGGGCCTTTCTTTCTTTTTTTTTTTTTTTTCATGATAGTCACAGAGAGAGAGAGAGGCAGAGACACAGGCAGAGGGAGAAGCAGACTCCATGCACCGGGAGCCCGACGTGGGATTCGATCCCGGGTCTCCAGGATCGCGCCCCGGGCCAAAGGCAGGCGCCAAACCACTGCGCCACCCAGGGATCCCTGGGCCTTTCTTTTTTTAAAATTTATTTTTTAAGATTTTATTTTTAGGGGATCCCTGGGTGGCGCAGCGGTTTGGCGCCTGCCTTTGGCCCAGGGCGCAATCCTGGGGACCCGGGATCGAATCCCACATCGGGCTCCCGGTGCATGGAGCCTGCTTCTCCCTCTGCCTGTGTCTCTGCCTCTCTCTCTCTCTCTCTGTGACTATCATGAATAAATAAATAAAATCTTTAAAAAAAAAAAAAAAAGATTTTATTTTTAGGGGGATCCCTGGGTGGCTCAGTGGTTTAGCACCTGCCTTCGGCCCAGGGCATGATCCTGGAGTTCTGGGATCAAGTCCCATGTCAGGCTCCCTGCATGGAACCTGCTTCTCCCTCTGCCTGTGTCTCTGCCTCTCTCTCTCTCTGTCTGTCATGAATGACTAAATAAAATCTTAAAAAAAAAAAGAAAAAAAAGATTTTATTTTTAAATAATCTGTCCACCCAATGTAGGGCTTGAACTCACAACCCCAAGCTCAAGAGTCACATGCTCTACTGACTGAGCCAGCCAGGTACCACCCCCCCACTCCCCACTTCCTCTCTTTATTGGCTATCCTTTAGCCTGTGTCCTTGACCTACATGGTCCTGTCTCCTCAAGAACTGTGCCATCTCTCACCTTTCTCTTGTGTGCATTTTCAGTTCTTTCCTCTCAACTGAATCCTTCTCAGACTACAAACAGCTCAAGTTTCTCCTATTCAAAAAACAAACAAACAAACAAACAAAAGCACCTCTTTTGGATCCCCTCTAGGAATGCCATATATATGTGTGTGTGTGTGTGTGTGTGTGTGTATGTATATTTATTTTTCCCCTTCTATATTCACTGTTGTCCTTTATTCACTGCCTAGTGTCTCTTAAATTCACAGCTTTGGCCACACTACTAAAATTCCACAAGCAAAGGACACCAGTGAATTTTCAATGATCACACGGAAAGAAGACTGTTAGGCCTTATTTTTCTGATATATCTGAGGCTGATGATTCCCCTCATTGTGAAACTTTGTACCTTTGACTTTCACAGCACCATGTGGTTCAGGCTCTCTGTGTTCTTGCTGACCCCTTTCTGTCTCCTTCAGGTCAGGGGATCTTGTTCTTTATGCTCCCTTCTAAATGCTGCTTCCACCCTTGGTCCCCTTTCCAGCCCCACCTAGGCGTTCTTTTTTTTTTTTTTTTTTTTTTGAGAGTTTATTTATTCATTTGACACAGAGAGAGCATGTGCAGGGGGAGTGGCAGGCAGAGGGAGAGGCAGACTCCCCACCTAGCAGAGAGCCTGAGCGGCATGACCCCAGCGGAAGGCAGATGCTTAACCAACTGACCCCCCTAGGGGCTCCCCCCCACCCCCTTAGGCATTCTTCATGCATGGTCTCATGGTTGTCAATACCATCTGTCTACCACTGACTCTTGGATCTGTTTCCCCTGAGTTCAGGGCCATGTGATTGCTGGATAACTGAGTCTGAAAATTTCTCAGAGCACTTCAAGTTCAAGGAGTTCAAACTCAATCCAGAGTTCCACTCCCGTATCTGAAATTCTGTATCTCAATTGGTTCTACTGCCACCATTCACCAGATCATCCAAACTGGAAACCAATAATGAAGGCAGGGGTTCTCAACCCTAGGACTGTGGATATTTGGGGCTGGATCATTCTTTGTTGTGAGGAGACTGTCCTGTTTGTCCCACTCATTGTAGATGTTCAGCAGCAGGACTGGCCTCTATCCACTGTGTGTCAATAGTAACCCACCAGCTGTGACAACTAAGAAATGTCTCTAGACATTGCCAGATACCTGGGAGGGAGGGTGTCAAACTGTCCCAGGGTTTTTTTTTTTTTTTTTTTTTTTTTAACTGTCTCAGGGTTAAGAAACACTGGTCCAATGCATGGGTCTAGGAGTCACAAATCCATGTGTAACCTTGCATGAGTTAGCTACCTCCCTGAGGCTTGGCTGGTTTTCTCTGTAAGGTGGAAACAGTTCTCGTCTCATAGGTGGAGCTTACATAGCTCATGTAGATGAAGTGTATGGTCTGTCCCCTATGGGACATTGGGTGAGAGGAGCAAAGACTCCTCTCTGTCCTCACATTGAAATGCTGAGGCCTCTCAGTTTTATATTCATTTTTAAAAGTTATTTATTTATTTATTTATTTATTTATTTATTTATTTATTTATTCATGAGAGACACAGAGACATAGGAAGAGGAAGAAACAGACTTCCTGTGGGGAGCCTGATATGGGACTTGATCCCAGGACCCTGGGATCACAATCTGAGCCAAAGGCAGATGCTCAACCACTGAGCCACCCAGGTGCCCCTTTCAGTTTTTTTTTTTTTAAAGATTTTATTTATTTATTCATGAGAGATACAGAGAGAGAGAGAGAGAAGCAGAGACACAACAGGCAGAGGGAGAATCAGGCTCCATGCAGGGAGCCCGATCTGGGACTCGATCCCGGGTCTCCAGGATCATACCCTGGGCCAAAGGCAGGTGCCAAACTGCTGAGCCACCCAGGGATCCCCTTCCTCTCAGTTTTATATTCCAAGTATGTCTTTCTTGTCTACCCACTCTTCTCCATTTGCAATAGATTGAATGTTTACATCCTGCCCAAATTCATATGTTGCCATCTAACCCCCAGTGTGATGGTATTAGGAGAATGAGAAGGTCCGAGGGCAGAGCCCCTTCCACCACGTGAGGACACAGAAGATGGCTTTTAGCAACTAGGACGTCGGCTCTCACCACACTGAGTCTAACCTTGGACTTCCAGCTTCCGGAACTGAGAGAAACACACGTTCTTGTTGAAGCCACCTGGTCTACAGTACTCTGTGACAGTGGTCCAAATGGACCAGGACACCATTCCTACCCAGATTATTGACACTGCTCTGCATCTGGTTCTCGTAGCTTCTGTACAGCCTCGTTCCCCTCGGATCCACACTTCCCACGGCACACCAGGCCTTTGCGGTCCGGAGGCGCCCACCTCCGCAGCCGCATCTCTTGCCCCTCCTGGCCTTGAATTTCTAGTCTAGCCGCGTTGAAACGTGTGGCATTCCTTTTATACCATGCAGTTTCCTGCCCCCATGTACTCACACCGATTCTTCTGCCTGGCATAACCTCCCACACTCTGCAGATGCTTTTATTTTCAAGGTTCACTTGAATTTCACCTACTCCAAAAAGTTACACCTGGAGCCTCCTTCCCCCTGCTGGGCTCCGTGGTCAGAGCTTTCCTCGGTCAGAGCTGTCTCCTTGCCCTGTATTTTTGTTTCTGTATCTGTCTCTGCTGGGCTGCATGGGGAAGACATTGTGTCTTTTCATCTCTACATACATAACGTCTAGCTTATACCCTGACACACAGGGGGTGCTCAGCAAATATATGAGTGAATGAATGGCAAAGCACATATTACCTTCTATGTTAGGTTTAGAGCCATGTTTATGAGATGGTTATAAAATAGTCTGTAAATCTACTCTCTCTGGCTCAGAGGCAGGGCTTCCTCAGCCAGGGCCTGTGGCAGGCCCCAGCACTGACCGGTAACACTTGCATAAATGTGAGGTTGACCAATGACGCGGGGAGCGGCAACATAACAGATATCTGCTTACAACAGCACCGGGTGGCTGTTCTGAGAGTCAGAGGCACTTTCTTCACCTTTTCCATCTGGGGCCTTTCAAGTATGGCCCTTTCTGGCCGTGCACTCTTCTTCTAACTCCTCACTCACCTCCATTTGATGCACTGGAGTTTCTGCAGCTGGCTCACCGGCCCTTGGGACACAAATACGAAAGCAGTCCTAGGACTATGTGCAGGACCTGTTGGAGGTCCACTTGCTACTACTGTTCTTCAGGCCAGCATCCCTTAGAGGAGTGCACCAGGAGGTCAGGCCTACCTCTTCCCAGTGTCTGTCACAGCTGGGGCAGTGTGTTTAGACTCTCCTTACTAGGCCTGGGGAAGGAAGCCCAGGCTGGCCACCAAGAGCTTAGAGGTGCTTGGCCAATCTTACTCTCCTTCCTCCTCCAAAAACAATAAGGCTTTGTTTGTTAGGCCTGAGGTTATGGGCTTGGCCTTGGGGTCCTGAAAACCTGCTAAATCCCTTCTCCAGCTCTAGCCTTTGAGCCTCAGAGTGCTCCTCTGTCAGGTGTGTTGGGGGCGGGGCGCGGAGGAGTGGACAGACCACTCTGGGCCCTCCCTCCCAGTTTTCAGGGTGCTGCCTGCCTGTGCAAGGGGCTAGAGCCGGCCTGCCCGCCTGCGGGGGGCCGGCAGGGGACCCCGGGAAGCCCTCGGGCAGAGCGCTCCCCCGAGCCGGAGGTCCGGCCAGAAAGGGCCGTGCGGCGAGGCGGGAAAGCTCCGTGGCCCCCGAACGCCGCCCGCCCCGGACACCGGGCTCTCGGGGGCAGGGGTCGGCTGGGTCCCGCGGGCGGGGCGGGAGGGACGGAGTCAGGAAATTCCCGGGAAATGCCTTCCCATTCCGGCGTTCCCTGCCCCCGTTCCTTGGGCGCTGACTCCTCGGACCCCAGGAGCGGGGACGTGAAACGCTGTCCCGGTGTGCTCTCGTCCCCTCTCCAGCCCCGGCCGCCGGGGGCTCGCGGCGCGTGGGGGTCCAGCGGGGCCGGCGCCCCCGAGTCCGCCGCCTGCCCGCGGGCGGGGCGCGGTCGGGCCCCCGGCGGCGGCTGGGGCTCGGGGCGCGCTGCCGCTCGGTCGCAGAGCTCGGCGCGGCGTCCCCCGCTCGGGTCCCGTTCGGCTTAAGCTGGTGTCACATGAGCGGCGGGGGAGTGGGAGCCCGGGCGGGGGCGGGGGCGGGGGCGGGGGCGAGCGCCGCGGGGAGGGGGCCGCCCGGTCCACCTATATGGCCGCGGCCCGCCTGACGGATGCCAGGAATTCCCAATGAAAGGCGGTGGGGGGAAGTTTGGGCAAGTCGGCCTGGCCAATGGAGAGCCTCGGGAGGCTCCCCCCGCCCCGCCGCCCCCGCCCGCCCCGGCTCCCGCAGCGCGAGGGTGTCCGCCCCGCTCACTGTGCGTGGAGCTCAGTCCCGGGCAGGCGGTCCGCGAGCTCCGGCCGCCAGCAGCTCCGCGAGCAGCGCCGCCGCGGAACCGGCGCCGGGAGCCAGGCCGGCCACGCCCGCGCAGCCCAGCCCAGCCCAGCCCGGCCCGGCCCGCCCGGCCCCCTCCCCACGCCGCCGCCGCCGCCGCCGCCGCCCGGAGAGAAGGTGGAGGAAGAAATCCAGCTCGTAGCACGCGCGCACCATCATGGACCATTATGATTCCCAGCAAACCAACGACTACATGCAGCCCGAAGAGGACTGGGATCGGGACCTGCTCCTGGACCCGGCCTGGGAGAAGCAGCAGAGAAAGGTCAGCAGCCCCCGCCCCGGCCCCCCGCAGCCCCCCGCAGCCCCCCGCAGCCTCCCGCAGCCCCCCGGCCCGGCCAGCGCCGCCCGCCTCGCTCCCGGCTCCGGGCTCCGGGCTCCGGGCTCCGGGCTCCGCACGGGTTCCCGGCGCGCACGGGCGGGGGCGGGGGCGGGGGCGGGGGCGGGGGATGCGCGGCCGCCGCGCGGTGGGGTGTTGGGTTACAGGCGCGGGCGGAAGGGGGCGAGCCCTGTTCCCGGAGCCCGCGAACGCCGAGCGCGAGCGCGAGCGCGGGGAGGTGGGGCGGCCGGCGGGCAGGTCGCCCTGGGTCCGCGGCTCCGGCCACCCGGCTGCGGCCGCGCCGTCCCCGCGTGGGCCGCGTGGGGGGCGGTGCTGGGGCGGCTGGGCCGAGCCGCCGGCGAGGCGGCTGCTCGCTCGGGATCGCCCCCTGCCTGGCCGCCTCTCCGTGTGGCGTGCGGCGGCAGCGCGCTTCCTGGGCCGCCCTGGGCTCGGGACCTGCGGGGGCAGGCTGCAGGCTGCGCGGGACCTGCACCTTCCAGCCCCAGCCGGGGGCCGGGGCGCGGGGGGGGGGGGCACGGGGACGGGCCGCCGCCTCCGGGTCGGCCTGGAGGTGGACCTGCTGGAGTGCGGCTGGGGCCGCGAAACCAGGGGCATCAGCCGGTCCCCAGCCGGTCCCCAGCCGGTCCCCAGCCGGCCCTGTGGAGGCGGGGTCAGGACGGCAAACCGTTTTATTGCTTAACTCAGCTGCGGGCTTGCCTCTGCGTCCTGCCTCTCCGACACCCGCTTATTCCTGGGAGAGGGCGATTTGGGGGCAACTTGATCTGAGTTGCAGGGCTCCAGGACAAGAGGTTGTTCCCTGGGATACTTGGGGTCAGTCGTTGGGGAACCCCTGCCTGGCCACCGTCCGCAGGCGTCCCAGACGCGGTGTGCAGGGCGCGCACCTCGTCACGGGGGCTGCGCTCGGAGCTGGCGGTGGGACCCGGGCACAGTGGCCGGTGGCAGGAAGAGGTCAGAAACCACTCCAGTGGGGGAGGAGGGGAGGGCGCCCCAACCCTGCCTCTGCTTCCTGCCTGCGCTGTGAGCTCTTGCCCCAGGCGGCCACGTACCCTGCACACCCTCCTCTCCCCCCCGCTCCTCCGCTGTCCGCTCCCATCCGGTCCCTCCTCATTTCATCCCCCCCCCACCCCCGGCTGATCTGGGAATGGGGGGGGGGGGCAGGATGGCGCGTCCCTTTGGATAGTGCGGTTAGGGCTGGGCTTGAGGGAGAACGCTCATGTCCAAAAATGGTAACATTCATTCCCTTTTTTAAACTTAAAAGGGGGGGAGTTTAGGGAGCCGACTGAAGTTTTTTTTCCAGCCAAAGGCATCCTGTATTAGCTCACTCAGGAATCCTAAGCCCTGAATCGGCGCCCTTTTACTCACTTCATCAGACAAGCAGAGGTAATTTAAAACACACGCACAAAGGGCTTCCTCAAAGCGGGGGGGGGACCTGTGACCCAGGCCCTATAGGGCAATGGCAGGAGGAGAGCTGACTTGCAGTGTGGCAGTTACTTAAACATCCCTCCTCCTCTTCCTGTTGCCCCCCTCCTCCCTATGGGGGGGATGCTGGGGGAGAGGCTGTGACAGTCCCTCACTCACCAGGCTTATTTCCTGGGACAATTGGGCTGTTGGTGGAGCTGAGAATGGAGTGGGTAATTTGGAGATTTCTCATGTGGGCAAGGCAGGGTCGCCTTTTTAAAATTTCAGGGTGAGGCCTTTTTCAGACGAGATTTTAAGTTGGATAGGAGGGGGTGGGATTAGGGCGGTGAATGTCTTGGGATCTTCCATGGGGAAGAGAGGAGACATCCCTGTTTACAGAGCACCTATTGTATGCCTACTTGGGGCAGGAGTGAACAGGACTGGGGGATAAAGTTCCTGGAAGGGCAGAAACTCTTGTCTCCCCAGTGTTGGTCACGTCACGTCACTGGACCTGCTCATAGTATTCCATATTATCAAATGAATGAATGAATACATTAAATATAGTTGGGGAGAAAAATTATATTGCCTCTTTCTCTGTGTATACACACATAGATGCATAAAACTCTGCGGGGTGGTGGTGGGTGTGTTCCAGGCTTCTGCACAGCCAGGTGGGAACAGGGTCATCTGCAAGATCTGGTTATCTAAGGAGCAAACTCAACAGTTGCAAGAGCTGGCATTGGCTAATGTGAGCCTGGCACACCTGATGTGGAGGAGATGAGGGGCAGAGGGGGAAGTAACCAGCCCCGAATCCCAAATGGTGCATGGGTGGGGTGGGGGGAGGCTGGAATGCAGCCGTATTAGGGGCAGGGAACTTTCCCTCACTTGTCCCTGGGAGGTGAGGAAGGCAGGAAAGTTGAGCTTGGCATCCAGAGCCTTCATGTATCTCTGGACCAAGGGGAGCCAAAGTCTGCTTTGGCAGGGCTTGATGGAGGAGGTGGGGGCGTGGCACAAGCTCTGGGCCTGGCTGAAAATCCAAGTTGTTTTTTTTTTTTTTTTTTTCCTGCTGTTAATTCTGTTACCTTGCATGGACCATAGCGTCTGAAAGAAAATTTCACCTAGTTCTCAGTGGGGTGGTGGGGATCAGACCTAAAGTTACTTGTTGCCTTTTTTTTTTTTTTAACTGACTTATTTATTTGAGAGAGAGTGAGAGCACACAAGCACAAGTGGGAGGGACAGAGGGCGAGGGGGAGAGAATCCCAGGCAGACTCCATGCTGAGCGCGGAGCCTGAACCAGGGCTTGATCTCGTGATGCTGAGATCACCACCTGAGCCAAAACCACGAGTTGGATGCTTAACCGACTGTGCCACCCAGGCGCCCCAACTTGTTGCTTTTGACTGCTTCCCTGCTGACCGTGGGAGGTGAGGGATGAGGGGGATGAGAGCGGACGAGTGGACAGAGGAGGCTGGCCATTTCGGATGGAGGCAGGAGGGTGAGTGTCGGTGGCTGGGTGGGAGGACACTGCGGTGGGATACGAAGGCCTCCGGGGGGAGGCAGAGGGCCCTGTTTTTAGCTGTAGTGCAGTCACAACAGTTTGAGAGACTTCGGGCAAGTCGTTTCATTTCTCTGGGCTTTAATTAGATCACTCGACAAATGCTTTCCGAGCACCTACGCTGGCAGGCCCAGGCCCAGTCCCGAGCGCTGAGGCTGGAGGGCTGAGTGCCGCAGACAGGTGCTTCCGCTGCTCCCTCCTCCGTTCCGGGCTGCATTCCTGGCCTGCCCTGCCCATCCCGCGGGGCTCTTCCAGGCAGCGGTGAAATGATGTGGTAGGAAGTACTTCCTTGGCGACTGGTTAGGCCTCTGCAGATGCAGGTCGACGTCTGTGTGGACCGGAGGCATGACTCAAGAACCTGCAGCGTTTGGCTGTGGCTTGTCCCTTCTTCAAGGGATGCTGTGGGCTGGACTCCGACCCAGAATGCGGTGGCTTAGGGAGTTTGCGGGCCTTCACAATCTTCCGGACTTGCCTCAGGCTGAGCTCCAGTGCTGCCTTTTCGAAGGGAGGCCTGAACACCCATCTTCTCAGGATGACGATAGCCCTCCGTTTATTCCGTCACGTGCGTCTCCTGCACACCCTCGTGTGTGTGCCCGCTGGGGCCCAAGCCGGCCGGGGAGAGCAGGGACTCGGAGTAGCAGCACCCTGACTCTACAATTTCAGGCTTGCGACCTGGGGCAAGTTACTGTAACTTCTCAGCTTCCGATTCCTTCTTTAGAAAAAGGAGCTAATACCCCCACCTGCTGGGTTGATGAAGATTTGGAGAATGGTAGTTTTCAGCTATTACATTCTATTCTCGCTTCTTACTTGAATCATGGAGGCTCAGGTTTAACAGATCTCACAGATGCCAGCCCCGGTGGTTTTTGTTTTTGTTTTTTTTCATAGAAGACCTTAGTCAATATTTGTTGAGCTGATGGTATTGAAATCGGCATTCACCCGGCAGGTGAATAAAGGTGGTTGTAAATAGGCCCAGGTCCTGAGTCTGCACCCACATCATGCCAGGTCACAGGAAGATGGGTCACCTTGTTTATACTCCCTGCTGGATGCAGGACCATTGCAGGAGCTGGCCGAGGCCGCCGGTGGGGGGCGGGGGAGGGGGGCAGCGGCGGGGGTGGGGTGGGGGGGGCGGAGACCTACCAGGGAGGGGTTTACTGGGGGAGGACCAGGACATCCACCTGCCATGAAGGTTAGGGCTGCAAAAACCAGAGCGATGCCTTGTGGAAGTAAAACGTGCAGGAGGAGAGAATGGACTCTCGTTCCGGCCCTCCTACCCTTCACTGTTCTGTGCTCCTGCCTGCTTCACCTCATGCCGGTGGCGTGGGCGCAGGGCCCAGCCTCTTCTGTTCTCTGCTGAATGCCTGGTGGCTAGCACAGGGCAAGTCCTGTTGTAGGTGGTCAAGAAGTAACGCTGAATAATTGGATAAATAACATCATGCATGGCTCCCAACTCGGGGATGGGTGGTGGGGACAGGGATGGAATGCTTGACATTCCAGACAAACCACCCATCCTGGGGCTGTATCCTGGCTCCAGCCTCTGCAGATAGATGTGCTCTGGGCACACGGCGTTCAAATCTTCACCTCTCCACCGACTTCTTACGTGATCTTCAGTGAGTCACTTACTTGCTCTGTGCCTGATGATGCCAATGGGGAAATGAGGAAATTAATCATTCCTGCCTGATAATAGTTGAGTGGAGGTTTAAACCAAGTAATGTGTGTAGGGAATTTAGCATAGCACCTGACACTGAGGGCTCAATAAATAAATGTTAACTCTTTTGAGGTGCCAGGATTTCTGTGGCCTTTCCCCATGTTCTTGGAGATAAGGTGGAGTATATAAACACGTCTTAGAGTGAGCCAACTCCTCGTTGGCTAGGAGGATATGGAGTTGTGTTCTCCTTGATCTTGGACCCTGAAGTAAACTCTGGCTCGTTCTGTGTCACTTGACTTTTTTGATAGCTCAGCCCCCTCACTGCAGAATGGTGTCGAATCCCTTGTCTACCCTTTACCTACCTCCTGGGTATCCTGCATGAAGAGATGAATGTGAAGTGCTCAAAAGCTTTGTCACTTGGTTATGGTACAGCTAAAATGACCTCAAAGTACGGATTTCTTCAAGGGGATACAGCCTGGAATGTCTTCAGGTCCCACTGTCAAGTAGCTGAGGGCATTCTTTGGGCCCTGCCCACGCCTCCTGGTGACCCGCCAGCCCTGCCTTGCTCTAGGACTGGTCACAGCTGCTTCCTCTTCCAAACCTGTCTCATACGGGTGCTCTGAGGACACGTGCCCCATGGTTTGGCAAAATGATCAACAAAACCTGAAGGAGAGGTGGACAGGGGGCCTTGGAGCGTCAGGGCTGCGGGGCTGCCTCTGGCTGCCATCTAGGCTGCTCTAGCACAGATGCAGGAAGGCCTGGAGTTCACTGAACACCCAGTTGTCCAGTTTTGAGGCATGATGAGCTCTTGAGGGGCTTTTGGTCACTGGAGATGGGCTTGTCGAAGTCATAGGCTCGCAGGCTCCTGCAGGGTCGGTGGTCACCAGCCTTTTCAAAAGGAAAAGGAGGAAAGTCATTTCCTGAAGCTGGCTTCTTGAGGAGGGTCTGCTAAGGCTGTGCTCAGTTGAGTTGGGGGTGCGGGTGGGGGGAGGCTTGGACCCCTGGGCCCCTCTTACAGGCAGGGCTGAGGGTGAGAAGGTCAAACCAAATGGGCATCCTGTAGTTTGTTGTTTGTGGTCGGGATTTGGAACTCTCTTTTCCTTCTCCAGGAAGGCCTGGGGCTGGGCACCTGGCCAGTGGCCACAAACCGTAAGCCTGGCTTGAGGACTTGTCGCACAAGACCTGGTGCCTCCTGTGGTTCTGGAACCAGGGTGGGGCAGCCCAAGCCTGAGACATGAGATCTGCTACTGTGTGTCTCAAGAGAAGAGTCCGTGTTTCTCTGTCCTCTACCTTCTAGTCCCTTCTTAGTGTAAGAACTTCAACAATTTCTCCCGGTGGAGCCCATCAGTGAGCATTGTACCCTAGATGCTCCACCCACCTAGGGTCTTGCAAATCATGGTTTAGGTGGAGGGGGAACCAGGAAGATAGAAAAGTCACACGAGGCAGTGCCAAAAATGGCCAGAGGTGTGGTGTTGGCTGCTGTAGGGCAGGAGCCAGCACTGCTGCCTGCAAGGGTGGAGAAGGGGAGGAGCTGATGGCATTTGAGCTGCATCTTGGAGGATAGGCAGGATTTGAAGATTCTGCTGGGAAGGCGATGTGTGTGTGTGTTATAAGGGAGGGCAGGACAGGAAGGAGCAAGGAGAAGTGTGGAAGGGCAGACTGGAGGGCAACAAAGTGTAAGCTGCTGCCGGCCGGGGACACCCCCTCCCATTGTTCTTGCTCCCAGAGCTGACCTCTCACCTTTCTGAGAGGCCAGGCTGTGTGTACAGCTCACAGGTGGGGCTTTTGAGCCCCACGCCTGTGCAGGTGTTGTTGGGACCATCCCCACCAGTGAACCCCGCCTGAACTGCCCTCACCTGTAACCCACACAAGCTTTTCCTAGGACAGGGTATGCAGCCAACCAGCCGCGGTCTCAGGCAGCTTCCCCACCAGCCCTGCTTTTCCCCCATGAGAGTTTTGCGCAGTGGCAGTATCGTAGCCACTGAGGTTTATCTCAGGCGCAATTATTGCTGATTGAAAACTTTTCCCCTGTGAGTATGCTCAGTGGGCACACATCTCTGCAAGGGCCTGGGGAGCTGGGCTCACCGGAGAGGTCCCAGAACCCACCAGCTGGTTTGGACCGTGTAATCTGCAGCTTCGCAGGAGGTCATGGCTCGGGGGCCACGGGCAGAGGAAACCACTGTTCTGGCCACATGGGGTCAGCCTGCCGGACTCCTGATTCAGGCCCAAGGTTCTGCCTCATTGTTGGGGCACTAGTGTCCTGCTAAGTCAGCATGAATTGCCCAACCTGGCCCTGTTGGAGGCAAGGGGCTTTGGGAGTGGTGGGCACAGGAGACCCAGCAAATCAGGGCTTAGAGCCATCCTGAAAGCCCACCTTCCTCTTTTTTTTTTTTTTTTAAATAGATTTAATTTTTTAGTAATCTCTATACCCAACATGTGGCTTGAACTCACGACTCTGAGTTCAGGACTCACATGCTCCATTGATTGAGCCAGCCAGGCGTTCCTACTTCCTCTTAACACCTCAAGGTTTCTCTCTGGGTCCCAGTCTAGGCATTAAGTTCAAGTTCCCAGAAACCTTCCTTCTCAGTGGGTAGGGGATACATTTTTACAGAGAGGGCTGGTCAGGTGCTCTCTTCTCTGCCTTGCCTGCCGTAGCCCTTGCTCCCATGTCCTGGAGCTGGGGACTATCTGGCGATTCTCAACATGCTGGGTACCTCGAGTCTGGTATGGTGATGCATAGGCCCCAAAGCCACGCGGGCAACTGTCATGACACCAACTTGCTGCTTTTGTGTGCCCAATTCAGCCCTTCCAGACAAATAAGCAAAAATAATGGCAGTCCCCCACAGCCTGGGCACAGTCATCTTCCCAAAGCCAAGCTGGGAGCAGAACTGTACTTAAAAAACAATTCTTTTTCTCATCATATTCATAGTGGCTCACCCTTCTGAGCACAGGCTAAGTGTCAGGCACTGTGTCGGGGACTCTCTGTTACATTAGCACATCTGATCCCATGAGGTGGGCACTTTATTCCCATTTTACAGATGAGGTAGCTGGCTCAGAGCAGCTGCCTAACTTCCAAGATCACACAGCCAGTAAGAGGTGGACCTGGATCTGCAGCCAGGCAGCGTGGATCCGGTGTTTGCCTCCTCGCCACTTTGCGGCTTATGAAAGAAGTGCTTGGGACACCTGGGTGGCTCAGTGATTGAGCGTCTGCCTTCGCCTCAGGTCGTGATCCCGGGGTCCTGGGATCGAGTCCTGCATCAGGCTCCCCCTGGGGAGCCTGCATCTCTGCCTCTCTCTCTGTGTCTCTCATGAATAAATAAATAAAATCTTAAAAAGAAAGAAAAGTACTTGTGTTATCTAGGACCATTTCACTGGAGACAAACATCTATGAAACAAAAACCCAGGGATTAAAACATTCCGGAGTTAGATAGTGGTGATGATGGCACAACCTTGTGAATGCACTGAAAATTATATACTAAATATACTAAAACTTGCTCAAAATATGTATACATGAAATATATGTAAAGACAGTCTAATATATGTAAATATAATATATATTATATATAATATATATTATATATATAAATGTACCAAAACCTCAAATGGGTGACTTTTATGGTATAATTCTATCTTAATTTAAAAAACCTGAGAACATGCTAAGCGATGCAGAGAAGAAAATGACAATTGCCTGTCCTCCCACCTTCGGAGCTAAGCAACCTCACAGGAGTTTCTGGTGCTCTGCCTCCTTGCTCCTCTTCCTCACTGGTGTTTACCTGTTCTCTCTTGCTCGCTGTTGAAGATCAGGGATCCAGGTTCATGGTGAGTGAGTGGGAGAGCCACAGAAGAGGAAGATAATCAAGAGGGGTGCCTTTCATCAAAAGCTTGATGATGTTACCCTGTGCTTGGAAACTGCTTAAGAATAGATCACAGATGAGCACAGGCAAGTAGAAAGAAGGCTGGGGTGGGGAAGCAGGGGGTGGCTCTCCTCATTTACCCAAGGCCAAGTCCGCCTGCATATGCACCTCTAAACCCTGTTGGTCTGGCATGCTTCCCATCTCTGCAGCCCCAGCCTTAATGGGGTGGGGGTGGAAGTGTCCACCTGGGGCAGCTTTCCCCAGGGCCTGAGCCCTGGGAAGGGGAGGGGGCTCAGGGTCCTCCCCCAGGAGGCAGCTGCCTGCTCTCAGGGTTGCCTAGCAATAGTGGGAAGAGGTGACTTAGCCCACTACAGAGGCGGGAAGAGAATGAAAAGCAGCCGGGGATGGAAATTGGGAGTAGATGCAGAGGATGCTGTTACCCTGGAAACTGACTGCTTGGTCCTTGGCTGTAATGGGCTACTTTGGGGCTGGGGTCTGTTCTTTATTGAGAGGTGATGGGGTCCTCTCCTGGCCTGGGGGGTGGGGGTCACCGAGAAACCCCTCTTGTACATGGCTTGCCTGTTAGGCATGTTCTGTCGGTGGCCTCGTTTAGCATCCATGACAGCCTTGGAAGGGACATGGGATGATTCCTCTTGACAGATGAAAACCTCAAGCTGGGAGATGGGAGTGTAAGGTGGTCAACAGCTGCAAAGCGAGAAGGGGAGGAAGGTGCTGGTGCCCTGGGTGCTTAAGGGGAACCTTTTGGTTTAAAGCATTTCCCAAGCCCAAGATCTGGGAGGTGATGTAAACATTGTCAACCTCCTGGGGACAGAAGAGAGGATGAGAGAGGGAAGGCTGGAGAGGAGTGTTTTCTGCTTTATGCAGCCAGCCACTATTTATTAAGATTGTCTTGGTTCCCCAAATAAGTAAAACGACTGATCGTTTACTATCTCATGATTGTATGGTTTGCATTACTTAAATCTGTCAAGTCTATGAGGAAGGTACTGTTATTTTCCTTGTTACAGACAAGGAACCTGAGGCTCAGAGAGGTTAAGTATCTTGCCCAAGATCAACCAGCTAGTAGGCCAGGTTATGAATGAGCCCAGGCTGATCGACCTCTGAACTCAACTCTTAAGAAGTACAAACCTTTTGCTCTTCCTTTTTTAAAAAATATTTTATTTAAATTCAATTTGCCAACATATAGTATAACACCCAGTGCTCATCCCATCAAGTGCCCTCCTCAGTTTCCGAACCTTCTGCTATTCTTAGTTTATATTTTGAGAGACAAGGCTTACGTAAATAAAATCATAAGGAAC
The DNA here is from genome assembly GCF_011100685.1 of Canis lupus familiaris. Classification (NCBI taxonomy): domain Eukaryota; kingdom Metazoa; phylum Chordata; class Mammalia; order Carnivora; family Canidae; genus Canis; species Canis lupus. The sequence continues at coordinate 43,076,596 of NC_049229.1, read as the reverse complement.
AACTAAAGATGACTTATAATCAAGTACTCATTATAGAATTCATTTTTTTTAAGATTGATTTATTTGAGAGAGAGAACATGAGTGGGAGGGGCAAAGAGAGTGAGAGAGAATTGCAAGCCGACTTCCAGCTGAGCATGGAGCCCAATGCAGGGCTCCATCTCACAACCCTGAGATCATGATTTGAGCCAAAACCAAGACTCTGATACTTAACCAACTGAGCCACCCAGGCGTCCCAGGACTCATGTTTCTGGTTTCTGTTTTTTTAAGTAACTCTATTCCCAATGTGGGGCTTGATCTCATGATCCCGAGATTAAGAGTTGCATGTTCTACTGACCGAACCAGCCAGGTGCCCCATGATTTACGATTTTTGATGCTTTCACATGTGGTTTTGTCTTCATTAATCATGATGAGCAAACTTGTGAGGGCTTACCCCTTTTTTATAGACAGGGCAGGTAAGACTCAGAAAAAGTTAAATGACTTTACCAGGGCCTCTCAACCTGGATGGGGCGGAGTTGGTTTTGAGTTCAGGTCTTTGCCTGGAGGGTCTGATAGGCGAAGCCAGGGGAGCAGGGCCTATCTGAAGTTACTCCCCAGGTTGAAAAGGTAGGAGAGTGTTCTACTTGTATTTCTCCACACTATTCAATAGGAGTAACTGACAGGATAGACTCAGGTCCCCCAGAAGCTGCAGGGCCCCCCGAGTCCTAGAGCCCAGTTTTTGGGAACTGGAGTCCCAACTTTAAGACTCAGCCCTGTCCCTCCTCTCCTGCTCTGGTTCCCTCCCGCTTCCCTTGCTCATCTTTCCCTTTGTTTGGTCACCAGGGGAACTGAGCAGGCTTTGAACCAGGTAGCTGAGGCTCCCTTTTTATTTTGGTTTCCAATGAAACACAATGCCTGAGGTTCCTGTTTAAGCTTTGAGATTGTTAAGAAAGTTGGTGAGGGATCGTTGGGGGCTTAGGTCGGAACAAGCAGTTCTAGCTTTTCAGTGCTGCGAGCCAGGCCAGAGGACAGGCCTCGGGGTAGGATGGCGCCCTTCCTGCCCCCAAGTGTTGAACCTTTGGCCTCAAAATCAGAGGCCCCAAGTGGTTCAGCTGAGGCGGAAAAGCAGTGGGTGGGGGAAGGGAGCTTTTGAGCTGCCTCCTCTCTGCCTTGTTTTTCCTGTTTCGTGGTGGTTGGTACCGTGGGCCCGTTCAGAGCACAGACACGGGCCTGCGATTTGAGGCCAGGCCGGGGCTTGCAGGCGAGCATTTTTTATGAGCCCAAAGAGTTATTTTTTAAAAGCCACCTGCAAAGCTGATTATAAACGGGTGGGAATAGAATGGAGGGGTGAGGGGTGTTGAGCTCTATTTTCAAATCGTCTGGAGGTGAAACGACAGGAGGGGTGGGGACGTCGAGGTGGGTGGCCTCCTTCGGGCAGGTCTCCTAATGGAACTTGGCTTTCCAGCTCGGAGGACAGGCTCGGAGGCCAGGCCGCAAGCCCTGTGCGTGGGCAGGCGGGGGCCTGTTACAGTCCCACCCCACCGTCTCTCCTTGTGTCCACTGTGGGGATGTGCACCGTCCCAGCCTATGGCTTGGGGATGGAGAGAAGTGGAGCTTTTCATTCTTCCAAGTCCCGACACCAGGGGAGAAGATCCTTGCCGCCCCCCAGCGTGGGCTCTGCAAGGGAGGCAGCAGCTTTTGCGGAGGTACCCGCAGTCTTGACCTTTGTGTCTGGCCTGGGCTGTGAGTGAGTGCGGGTGTGCAGGCTGTGCATACGTGTGAGTGCAGGCACTCATGCGTGTGTGTCTCTCTGGCTTTCAGGAGCCCCTGTGTTGATTTTGGCCACTGCCTTGACTTCGGCAGAGGAGTGGCTCCCTTTCAAACACCGCAGACATCCTCCAGATAATATATAATGGCACTCTCCAGTGGTGTTCCCGATATTTCGGAAAGGCCTTTCTTTCCAGGAACCCGTAGTGCTTTTCCAGACTTGGCTCTGGGAGCTGGGAGATGGAGGAGGCAGCTCACGAATCCTGCTTTCCCGTAGCAGGGGAAGCGGGGCCAGACCCCTGGTTTCCTGCCCTTTATCCTGGATCCTGGCTGGGACCGTCTGGAGGTATCTTTGCATGTGTGAAACCCTGAGGCCTCTTTTTAATTTAGATGTTTCCCCAAACTTAAGTCTCAGTGAAAGCCAATCTTTTTGTTTGTTTGTGTTAAGTTAAACAGTAGTTAATTTAGAGGTTCATTGTAGGTAAGGAAAAAAAAATGAAGGAATGCTGCACTAGGGTCTCAGTTCAGTGGGCCTGTCTAGAGCCCTTGTAATGGAGCTGCTTGGCACAAGCAGTAAGGTCACAGTGGGGCACAGGGGTGCCAGGCTCGGGGACCTGCCCCTGATTCCCTTTCTAGGGGAGCTGCTGGCTCAGAAGGCCCAGCAAGGCCCTGGCCCAGGGAAGGTATCTGGGACTATGGAGCTGAGCATCTGCCCCTGTCTCCTGCCCCTCCTGCAGTGTGTGCCGACCCTGTAGGGTGCTGTGGGCTAGGCACTGTCAAGGGGTTCCCAGCTATGAATTCATTTAGTCTTTACATCACCGTTATGAGATGACTTAGCTGCAGGGAAAGAATAAATGAAAGGCCTGCAGAGGCTCAGGCGGTTCCAGCTGGTATTTCTAGGGTTTTCTGCTCTGGAGGCCAGTGCACAAAGACCACGTGTGTTACAGGCAGAGGTGGGGTGCTGGCGTGCTCTGCCCTGTGCTGTTCCCTTCCTTCCTGGGAGTAACTGGCTTTTGGTTCGGTGCCTTCTGTCCTCAGCCTGTGTTCATACAGTCCCTGCCTGTGTAGTTGTATGTTAAATGGTGTCACACTGACATAGCACCCTGCACGCACCCTGTCCTTTCCTGTGCCCTGGAGCTGTGGTGGTTGGACTGGCTCCTGTTCATGGATGAGACCCTGGCTGAGGCCTGGAGGGGCCGGGGGACTTGAGGAACTTGTCTGGGTCACTCTTACAGGTGGCAGGGGGACCAGAAGCTGGGTTTCCTGCCTCTGCGGGTTGCTCTGTGTATGGCACCTGTGGCCCTGTGCCCCCATCCCCCACCCCCCACTGCACTGGGTTCAAAGACTCCCTGGTATTTGAGGAGGGAGGACAGGAGCAGCCAGCCTCAGTTTCTTCTTTTCTTTGTTGCCACGAGTTTTTTGGTACCTGGCTCACATTTCCTGGGTGGGGGGGTGGAGGTGCACCTACACCCTTGCCTGCTGCCCTCTTTTTCCGGGCCTCCGAGAGTCAGCTTCTTAGGGACTTGCTGCCTTGCCAGTTTTTCTCCTCCCAGGGTAGCAGTTATGCTTTTATTGCTTCTTGATGAAGCAAATATGTAATGACAGAAAGCTACTGTGAATTTGGGAATGCTTCTAAATGAGTTTGCATTTTATGTCTCACAGTGGCATCCTGCAACATTTGGAAGTTAGTCGTTCTCTGCACAGAGAGTTTTGGAAGAGGCCGAGGTGGGGAGCCACAGCTGAGTCCTTCTTGGCTGGGCCCCAGGGGCAGCCGGTGGGATTCCAGTTATGCCTCCCTGCCCCTGCTTGGTTTCCCGGCTCTGGCCTTTTCTTCCTTCTCTGCTGGCTCTTAGCCACTCAGCGCTTGCCTCGCTCACTTAGCGCCTGGGTAGAGGATGGGCAGGAGGGAGCTGGAAAGGACAGGCGTGTTGGCAGCCTCTTGGCAGTCCTCATCACCCTCGCTTCGGGCATTGTGAAACTCTTGGCTCTGAGGACATTTGGAGGGTTCTCAGGGGATGTCACTGATCTATGAATGACTTGGGGCTCCTTGGATGATTGGAGGTCTCGGGAGCCCCTCTGGTAGAGATTTTTTATCTGGGGCTCCTGGAGGCTCTGCTACTGTGATCCAGACACACTCATGTCACCTCATCCCAGAGCCTTGAGGCCTAGAAGGGTGGTTCTTTTTTTTTTTTTTTTTTTTTTTTTTTTTTTTTTTTTTAGAAGGGTGGTTCTTAAACGTGACTGGGCATCCGAATCACCCAGAAGGCTTGTTAAAATACAGATGCTGGCCTCCATCTTCAGGGTTTGTATCGGTCTGGGGTGGGGCCTGAGAATTTGCATTTTTAAAGAGTGAGCAGACACCTCAAAGCTACTAGCAAGGGAGGTAGACACAGGCAGGGGTGAAGAACTGGGGCTGCTTTTGCCACCTACTGTAGAAGTCTTGACGTAGATGGTGACTGACGATTTTTACAACCTCGTGCCTCCTCCTCCCCCTCCCAAATAAGGGAAAGCTGTGTTCTTTCTCAGTTTGGGTGGCAGGCCTGGGGACAGAACTGTGCTCCTGTACCCTGAGCAGGGTGGCTCCTCAGGGGTCTCCTGTTAGCACGATATAGGTGCCCACCAAATACTAGATGTGCTGAACGGTGATGCTGGGTGCCTTTGGAGGGGGTGTGGTGGCCATAGTCCAGCAGGAGATGTCTGACAGATGCTGAGGTGTTGTGTGGCTCCAGTCCAAGTCACCAAGGGCCACAGCAGTTATGGGGCTGATTCCAGGTCCCAGAGCAGAGCCCAGGCTGGCTCCCCAGCCTCATAGGTGTGCCCTGGAGTCTGGAGGAGGCCAGAGGTCAGGGAAGCCGGCCTTAATGCTTGAGATGGAGTCTGAGCCTAGGATGACCTCAGGCCCTGCTACACGCCCCACACAGGGCGTCTGATTGCAGGGTGGCCTGGAGCCCGTGCACAGCCCCCGCCCCCGCCCCGCTGCCCCCCTCCAGCTCCCTGTTAGGCAGACCAGCTGTGTGTTCTCTTTTGGCCAGCGGCCCCCTTCAGATCCCTCTCCCGAGGTACTGGCCTTACTGACACGTCTCTGCTCCTGGCTCCTGTTGCATTTGGCTAGGCCCCCTACTTCAGAAAAATCCTAGGGAGTTTCTGGTCCTCTCGTGTGGCTTTGGGGGCCTCAGAGGAAGTAAAACCTCCTTCTGGCCCCAGCCCTGAGGGTTCTCTCTCAAGTGGTGGATGGCAGCAGCCTGTTGTCTTTAGCCACAGCGGCCTTGGGGTGTGGAACCAGACAGAAACTTAAGGCCCTCCAGCTTACCAGCATGTGGGGTCCAGCAGGACCTTGCTCCCCCCTGCCTCCCTTTCTGTTGGGACCCTGGGGGGTGGCATTTAGGAGAGGAGTGGGTGTGGAAAAACCATCCTCTTTGAACTGTCAGTTCAGAGAGCTTGGCAGTGCTTGGGGGGACCCTGTTCTTTCCCCTTGGAACAAGGAGAACAGTCGTGCATTATGTAGCAGGGCCACAGGGGACCTGCGGTTTGCTCTTAGAGCTGCCTGTGGCTGCAGCGTGATGCTGGACAAGCCATGCCTGATCCTTGCCTGTAACACTGGGGTGCGGGACGGGGGCTGGGTTATAGGACGATAGGAGTGCTGTGTTGTGAATGCCTTACCTGGATTATCACATGGAGATGATCTCTAAGGTCTGGGTCAGTGCCAGCATTCTGTGTTTCTGTCCTCTTTTTTTTTTTTTTAAGATTTAAAAAATTTATTCATAAGAGACGCAGAGAGAGGCAGAGACATAGGCAGAGGGAGAAGCAGGCTCCCCGTGGGGAGCCTGACGCGGGACTCTATCCCAGGACCCCGGGATCACGACCTGAGCTAAAGGCAGAAACTCAACCACTGAGCCACCCAGGCGCCCCTTTTCTGTCCTCTTGGTGGGGGTTGCTCAGTAGAGCCAAGCACTTCTAGAGGTGATCTTGAAGTTGATTTCCTGGGCTTACCAGCCTGGCCTTGAGACTAGCTATTTTGCTAACACAAGACTCTTATCTTTAGAAGTCTTCTGTGTCCTCAGCTTTCAGGAATTTGTTCCCACCCTCTAGGGAGTGTGTGGGTGGGGCCAGGTGAGTGAGTTTTCCTTATGGATCCAGCTGTGCTCTGCATCTTGGGCCCTCTATGCACTCTTATTCTGCAAATGCCTGCTTGGGGTGTGGCCACTTGGGAAGCCAGGTGCCTGTGGAGGGTTAGGGAGCCTTATTTGGGATTGGTGAAGGGTCCCTTAGCTCTGCCTTCTATCTAGTCAGGGTGTGGTCTGGGGGTGAGGAGAGCATCTCTACCCCACTGCAAGGTGGACCGTTCATAATCGGTCCTTTGTGTAGGCTTAGCTGCGTCACAGGGCTGGTGCGAGGTAGGAGAAACTCCAGCCTGAGCCAGGGAGCAAGGATTTCAGCCTGGAATCTGCCCAAGGGACTGGTGTCAATAGGCAGCCTTGTCCTTCACTGTGTTTATTTCCAGAGCGCTGCTCTAGCCCTTCTTTCCCTTGTAGCGGTTTGAAGAAATCAAACCATAGAATGCCAGAGCCCAAAGGGAACGATACTGTCACCTGGTCCTCCCCCCTTAGATGAAGAGACTGAGGTCCATAATGGTGATCTGACTTGTCCAAGGATGCTCTGCCATGGGTTCATTCCTGGCGGGGCTGGTTTAGGGAAGGAGTGTTTATTCAAGCACATATAAACCGTCTTCTGAGGTCATCCTTGCGGGTGGGCTCCAGAACACCTGCGGACAGACAGGCAGCCTGAGCCTCTGTGCTCTGAAGGCAGATGGATGGAGCTGCTGGGGTTCTGGCTGGTGTGTGGGTGGTCAGGTTCAGGTGCATTTCACACATGACAGCAGCTGTGCTTTGCCACGTTGGAGGTGGTGGAGGACAGGTGGGTCCTTGTATGGCTGTTATTGTACTCGGATGTCCCCGGGACTGGCTCCCGAGATTGCAGTTGAGGAGGGGAGTGAGAGATGAGCCAGAGGGTCAAGGCGGGTGGTGCCGGTGGTGCAAGTGGTCACGGTCCTGACACTAACAGTGAACACTTATTACCACGTGCCCAGCCCTGCGCTAAGTCTGTGATGTGCTTTATATCCATGAATCCGCATAACCACACTGTGCAGTGTAGATACTATTCCATTTTCATCTCCACTTTACACAAGAATTTGAGCTTCAGTGAGATTAAATAATTTGCCCCAACCCACATAGCTCGTGAGTGGTATTCTGGCCTTTGAACCCCAGGCTCCCAGATCCGAGCCCGTGATCCTCACCACTGGCCTGACTGGAGACCGGGAGCCCCTCACGAGAGATGGAACTGGGTCTCCACCTCCTTGGGTCCCAAATGCCTTTCTTCTGACACAGACATTCTTACACATTCCTGCGGAACCTGGAAGTGGTCTGTTTTTAGAGCTGCCTATGACTGCTGTGTGATGCTGGACAAGACACCTGCTTCTCACCTATAACATGGGGGGTGCTGAGTGATAGGTTGGTGGGGGTGCTCCGTTGTGAAAGCTGCTGGGGTTCTGGTCCCTGCCCCTGTAGGGCCCAGTGCCCTGTCAGGCAGCTCAGGGCAAGATGGCGGCTTCTCTTGGGCCTCTTCTTTCCTCCCCACGTCTTTTCTGTTTCCCGCTTGCCGTGTGCGGCACCCCAGGCACTGGCCATCCCCAAGGCTGTTCTTGGAGGAGGCTGGCCTGGGCCTTGCCTCTGGGGAGAGGCAGACTGTCAGGCCTTCCGGGGAGCATAGGGGTGCTGGCCATGCCTTTACTGGCTACTTCAGAGTGTGGCACCTTCCTGGCCATGTCAGGGTTGGGGGGGCCTGTGTCTCTGGAAGTGCTTCAGGCTCCACCTGCTGACACAGTCATGGTGGGTATAGGCCCTGTGTGGCTGGTTCATATCACGCCCTCCCATTATCCCCACAACAAGGGAGGAGGCATTAGCTCTTTTTACAGGTGAGGGGGTCAAAACCCCGAGAAGTCAAATAGCCCACTGAGGCTCGCATGCTGCATACAGATTCACGCTGGGTCCTTGGGGGCTGCAGTGCCCGGAGCGAACAGAAATTGGCAGCTGCCTCAAGAAGACAAAAGCACAAACCTCAAACAACAAGGAACCACTGCTCAGCCTGGCTACAGGGTCCTGGGTGAGGGCAGGTTGGGGAGAAGAGGCATTGCTGGCTTCCTCGCAGAGAAGAGGCCAGATGGAGAGCATTCCCAGGTTCGCAGGCACCACTTACCCATTAGGCTGGGGCTGGGACATCGCTCAGAAGAGCTCAGGCGGGTGAACATCGTGGTGCAAGGACAGCGAGAGCCAGTCTGAGCCTGTCTCTTGAATCTGGCCTTGACTCTGTGATTTTTTTTCTTTGCATTTCAAGCTACGTCGTCATCTAGACCTGTTCATAGGCCGTGGGAGCCTGGTGAATAACACTAATGCAGGAGTCATATGAATTAACTCTTTGAATGCTGTGTGCCTGGCACTGTTCTTAGCTTTTTTACATCTAAGCCCTGACCTATGAAATCTGCACAATAGCCCTGTCAGGTGGGCACTAGTATCCTCATTTTACACATGGGAAAACTGAGGCCCAGAGAGGTTTAGTAATTCTCTCTTTTTTTTTTTTTTTTAAAGATTTATTTATTTATTTATTCAGAGAGAGAGAGAGAGAGAGAGGGGCAGAGACACAGGCAGAGGGAGAAGCAGGCTCTGTGCAAGGAGCCCGATGTGGGACTTGATCCTGGGTCTCCAGGATCACACCCCGGGCTGCAGGCGGCGCTAAACCGCTGCGCCACCGGGGCTGCCCAGGTTTAGTAATTCACCCAAAGTCCTGCAGCTAGTTAAGTGGCAGAGCTAGGATTCAAATCCAAGGCTTTCCAGTCAATAGGACCATGATTCCCTTAAAATCAGGGACCTCCATGTGGCCTTTATTTCAATCTCCCAAGCTGGCCTAGCACCTGTTACTGAGAAGCTTTAGGACAAGTTGTAATGGTAGGATGACGGGTGTTTGGGTCCTGCCCTTTGAGGGAAAGCTGGCTTCTGCAGGTATCCTGTCCTGGCTTCCTGTGGGCTTGTGAGATGGGCAGCAACCCTGAGGCCCACCCTTGGTGTCCTGCAGCCACTTACTAAATGGGGGGGCACCCCTGTACAGAGGGAGACCCCAAGGATAGGTGGAGGAGGCAAGGCTGGGGAGATAAGCCCAGGAGACACGGTGTCCAAAGCCCCTCATTAGCTCTTCTTCCCTTTGGGGAAATCGGTATTGTCTTCATGTCACAAGTGCCATCAGGTGTTTAATTTTCTGGGCGAGGTAAGATAGCAGATAATTTATTTATTTATTTATTTATTTATTTATTTATTTATTTATTTATTTTTTATTAAAAATTTTTTTTTTAATTTTTATTTATTTATGATAGTCACAGAGAGAGAGAGAGAGAGGCAGAGACATAGGCAGAGGGAGAAGCAGGCTCCATGCACCGGGAGCCCGACGTGGGATTCGATCCCGGGTCTCCAGGATCGCGCCCTGGGCCAAAGGCAGGCGCCAAACCGCTGCGCCACCCAGGGATCCCAGATAGCAGATAATTTAGAATTTAATCAGGTTTTCAACTCATGGGGATCCCTGGGTGGCTCAGAGGTTGAGTGTCTGCCTTTGGCTTAGGTCATGATCCCAGGGTCCTGGGATCGAGTTCGGCACTGGGCTCCCTGCAGGGAGCCTGCTTCTCCCTCAGCCTATGTCTGTGCCTCTCTCTCTCTCTCTGTGTGTGTGTTTCTCATGAATAACTAAATAAACAAAAAGGGAAAAAAGGGTTTCAATTCATGGCTGGTAGAGGAGGAGGTTCTTATTTCTCTCTTTATCCACCATGCCTGGCATGTGGTAGGCACTTAGGGAATGTTCATTGCATGAATAAGTTAAAAAAGAAAAACCTCATTATGGAAAATTCAAGTACAGGAGTAGAGAATAGCATAATGAATCCCAATGTACCCATTACCCAGCTTCAACCCTTAGCAGTGAAGCCTCCCTGTCATATTTAGCCATCTGGGCTAGTTTACGGTGAGATTAGTGCACCCATGTGAACTGCTCTTCTCACTTGTAAAAAGGACAAGCCTCCAGGGATGGCATGATATTATAGTTCTAATGCAAACTCACCCTTGTGTGGCCATGTCACCACTGTGCCAGGCATGGTGCAGTGCTCCAGAAGGTTTGAATGACTTGGTAACTGGCCACATGGCACCACTCCAGCCCCAGGGTGGGAGGAAAGTTTCCAAAGGATGAGTCCAGCCAGATATTTGAGGTGATTAGACATATGGGGCCAGGGGCACCGCAGCCAACAAAAGTCTATCCACTCAGTTCACATTTCCTGGGGGGGGAAGGGGAGGTCGGGTCATTTCATCTTTTTTAATGACACTCTTAAAAAATATTTTATTTATTTATTCATCAGAGATAGAGGCAGAGACATAGGCAGAGGGAGAGAAGCAGGCTCCCTGCAGGGAGCCTGATGCAGGACATGGTCCCAGGACCCTGGAATCACGCCCTGAGCCAATGGCTGATGCTCAACTACTGAGCCACTCAGGGGGTCTCTTTTTAAGGACATTTTAAATCTAAGAAAAAGTATGGAGAATAGCACAACAAAGACCCATGTGCTCACCACTGAGATTTAACAAATAATAAGTACTGCTTTTTTGCAGATCAGGGTCAGGTGCTTGAGAGGCCAGTGGGTGACAGGCCCATGAACAGGCATTTCTTTGTCACGGTCAAAGATGTCACACGCCGTACAGTGAAGGGAGCCCTAGGAAGGCCTCAACCTACCTTGGAGGAGTTCCTGGAGGAAGTGATAAAGTGAGCTAAAAATCAAATCTGGAGTATGTCTGGGTGAGTCAGGCAAAGGGGGATGGTGGCTAATGGTGAGGAGGTGGGCCAGGCAAAGAGTGTGACCAGAGGCATGAACAGTGAGTATCAAGCTCTGGGAAGGGTGGGGTACGGGATGCGTGAGAAGGCGTGGGCTGGGAGCAGCTGAAGAGAAAGAGACCTGGGGGTGGGTGACAGCGCCCTGGGTGAGTCAGCAGAGGGACCAGCTCGGCCGTCTTCAGGGCAGCAGTGGGCTCTGGGCGTGTCCTGAGGCCTGCTCAGCGCGCGGCTGCCTGCGCTGGACACTGCGCATTGAGGGGACGGTTGGGGAGCCACACAGTCTGGTGGGGAGGGTGGGAGCCATGTGAGGAGTAGTGGGGGGAACCTGACTGTGTCGAGAAGGCTCCAGGCCACGTTGCGAGGCCCGAGGGAGAGAAGTAGTACTGGTGGGAGTTGTGTGGGAGATGGAGTCTAGCTCAGAATATCTAATCATCAAACTTTCCAGAGAAGGAATGAACTGTGGGGTCATGTGTTTCCTGGTCTCAAGTGCGTTCGGGTAGACTGGTTGAGGCTGGTGGGGGTGTGGAGGGAGAAGCTCTGCCTCGCCTGGTCCCCAAGGCCCCCGCTCACTCTGTTGTCAGGGTTGAGGGCGGGGTAAGTGACCCCTGGCACAGGCGGTGGGTACACGCCAGGGAAGCCTCTGTGGAGGAGGCGCTGGCCCGTTGCCATGGGAACCACCTCTGCTGTGAGTTTCTGGTTCTGAGGATGCCCTGGATGGGAATGAGCTCACTCCACCTGCGAGGTGATGAGTCAGCCTCCCTCTTGCTCTCCAGGGCCTGGTTGCTCCACAGACCCCTGAGGCTTCCTGCCCCGATGTGGGCTGTTGTCACTGGAGGAAAGATGGACACAGTAGAGGCTGGAGGAAGTGATAGAGTGAGCTAAAAGTCCAATCTGGAGTATGTCTGGGTGAGCCAGGTAAAGGGGGATGGTGGCAAAAGGTGAGGAGGTGGGCCAGGCAAAGAGCTTGGCTGGCGGCCCTGGTTGGGGGGGGTGGGGGCTGACTTCAGAGGAGGCAGGAGGAAGCCTCTAGTCCAGTTGCCCAAACCTTGGCCCTCAGCAGGGGCTGACCTATCCCGTCTGCTGGCCACGTGGCTCATGTCGCCTGGGCACCAAGTACAGCTGTGCTGGCCTTGGGCTTGCAGTCCCCTGGGCTGGACGGACATGGAGGACGTGGTTGCAGGTGTGTGGGCGCAGGGTGGTGGTGGAAGGAGGTGTGCAGGCCGGTTGTGAATGTCCGTCAGTCAGGCCTGAGGGGAGTTTCTGGATATGGATGAGGGTGAGATTTGAGTGGGAAGGCTGAGGGGCACTAGTTTGCCAGTCAAGTCCTAGGCATTTGGAGGTCAGGGGTCATGGCTGATGGCTCCTGCCCCTCTCCAAGGCCATGGGTCCAGGTCTTCTTCAAGACCCTAAGAAATCCAGCCTCCCGCCCCCCACACTGGGTTCCAGTCCCTAGGGAGCCTGTCCCCTCCCCCCAGTGTGGCAGCCTTGGGGGTGACACTGGAAAGGCCAGGGAAGTCTGGCTTCTGCTTGCCTGCTTATTTCGCTTGCATGGGCTTCTGTTTCCATTTGAGAAGACAAACAACTTTGGTGAGGGGGGTGGATATGCTCATTTTAACCCTTTGACCTAAACACACAATTTATAGGTTTAGAAACCTATTTTTATGTTTATACTCATAAGTGTATTATTTTGATAGTGGTAATCATAGTATGTATAGTTTTAGTTCTGCTTTTTTATTTCTCCACATGGCATTTTATCAAAGTTTGTTTTTTTAAATTTTCATATATAGTTGCACAGCCTTTGTGTTCCTTCTCTGGAGAAAGTGAGATCCAAGTATAGACTTTGTTTCATGAATATTTTTTTATTTGTACTGTTTTGCTTTTTTCCAAAAAGCTTTTAGGAGAACACATTAAAAGGCTCATGTATAAAAAAAAAAAAAAAGGCTCATGTATAACAAAGTTTTAAAGTTGCAAGCTCTGAGCTTTGTCAGGGTATGGATGAAGTAGTTGAGAAAACAGTGTTATAAGAGGTTAGTTTTTTTTTGTAAGTTTGCCTTGACCCTAGTTCTGAGCTTCCTGGTAGCCAAAGAAAAGGGGAAATTGGAATTATCATACGTTTGTTTTCTAATAAAAGGAAGTATATCAGTTCATGGGAGAGACATTGTAAGTACTGAACACCAGGGTTTTTCCATTTTAGGAGAGTGGTGTGATGGATGATACCGTCAGTAGTGGTTTCATGGAACACACAGAGACCTTTTTTGCATATGGGTTCTTTTTTCTTTTTTTTTTAAGATTTTAATTTTTAAAAAATATTTTATTTATTTATTAATGAGAGACACAGAGAGGCAGAGGGAGAAGCAGGCTCCATGCAAGAAGCCTGACGTGGGACTCGATTCTGGGTCTCTAGGATCACACCCTGGACTGAAGGCAGCGCTAAACCGCTGAGCCACCGGGGCTGACCAAGATTTTAATTTTTAAGTCATCTCTACACCCAGCATGGGGCTTGAATTTACAACCCTGAGATCAAGAGTCACATGCTCTACCTGAGCCAGCTGGTGCCCCTGCATATTGGTACTTAAATCAACCCCCAGTAGACAGGATGTTAAGTCACAGTTATATGAAGGCATTTCTGTGAGAAGCTGAATAATGAAATCTCATCCTCCTGCTTCTAGAGGTTCAGCCTAGGCCAAGACCTCACTCCTTGCAGATGCTTGGGGCTGGAGAGCCATCTGTGTGGACTCCCGGGCCCTGTATTTATTAGAGGTTTTCCAAGACCTTTACAGAGAAGAGGACTGTTTGCTTTAGGTACTAGGCATGTGAGGACCAAAGTTTTGGTAGGAAAACGAGAGTTTGGCCCATCTGCCTTTTCAGAAGGAAGGCAGTGGAGGCCAAGGATATCCTCCAGAAGCACTTTTGGATTTGCTCTATGTCTCAGCCAGGCGCTCTGGCCCAGAGCAGGGACGAGGCCCTCCTGGAAGGAAATGGCTTGCCCGCTGGGGCTGGGCCTAGCATGGGAGCTTTACCGGCTGCTTTACTCCTCAGTGAGGTGACAGATATTCTCTTAATTCTCCCAGGGGTGGACATTTCCATGGTTTCCAGTTTGGGGCTATCCTAGGTAATGCCACTATATATATATATTACTTTCATCCGGACACTTTCCTGCATTTTAGGTTAGTATCTGGGGATCTGAATGAATTGGTCGAGGGAGATGACCATTTTACATATTCATCGGTTGCCTTCATAAGATAGACTGACTTAGGGCAGCCTGGGTGGCTCAGCGGTTTAGCGCCACCTTCCGCCCAGGGTCTGATCCTGAAGACCCGGGATCGAGTTCTACATCAGGCTCCCTGCATGGAGCCTGCTTCCCCTTCTGCCTGTGTCTCTGCTTATGTCTCTCTTTGTCTCTCTCTCTCTCTGTGTGTGTGTGTGTGTCTCATGAATAAATAAATAAAATCTTAAAAAAAAATAAGATAGACTGGCGTAATGTGCCACCAGCAATACACAACCAATTTTTTTAGCTTATTAGAATGGAAAGTGATGCTTATTGTGGAAAATGCAGCAAAGTATAAGGAAGAGAAGAAAGATTACCTGGAATTCTAACATACTAAGAGTATGAGGTGTTGGTTTTGGGTGCTGCTGTAGCGAACCCACTGCCTCTTGTCAGGCAGGGGTTGGAGCTGTGGTCTGTGGCAGTCTCCCCCCCCCCCCCCCCCCCGCATAGCCGTCCCAGGTACCCCCTCCCTGGAAGGGGGCACCCGATTTTCTTCTGACCCAAAGTACCTTAGCCACTGGTCCACCTGGCTGTGGGTTTACATTTCTAATCTGAAGTCCTTGCTAACATTTTAATCTAGTGCTAGATGCATAGAAGGTGGTGCAGAGAACTGTCGGGACTGAAATATTTGGGAGGAAAATGTGAAATATTATCCCCCAGTGACAACTTAGCAGATTCTTCAGTAGCTACCACATGCCAGGTAGGGCCTAAGTGGCAGGGACACAAGGCTGATGAGGGTCGGTGGAAAAGTAGTCAAGACGTGGGATCCATGTTGGGGAAAATTTTACCCAAAACCTGACTGCTGACCACATCCTCCCAGTTCCTGTCTGTCTGTGAGGCTTGTCTGATAAAATTGAAGGGAAGCGGGAGAAGTCCTATATAAGAACCTAAAGCTGCCGACTCTGTGTCCTGTTCTCACTACACCCCCCTTCACTTCCCTGAACCGAACAGTCCATGGCCCGGGCGACGCTGTCCTGTCCCCCATCTGTAGGAGGAAGCCTCTGGGTAGGAGAGCCCACTTCCTGTGCCGGCTGGGCCCTTGCTGAACTCTTGACTGGGGTACAGCCTGCTCCCCCGCCCCTCCGCAGTGTTAACTTCTGTCACTGGGCAGCTCCAGTCACCCGAACAGTTACGTATCTGACCGAATCTCCCAGATGCTGTGGTGGGAAGAGGAAGTTGGGCTGCTCATGAAATGACTTGACCTGAAATAGGGAATGAGGCCTCTGTTCCTGGGAACTCTTAGGAGCCAACTAAAGATTTTTTAGGTGGCTTCAAATGCCAACATGGGTGAATGCATTTGGAACACTTGGTGCTGTGCGAACACTAGTGACACACCTGGACGTTTGCGTCATTTTCAATATGGAAGAGGTGAGGCACAGAGGGTCCCTTTCTCCTGCAGCTCTGGCTCTCCCACTTTTTCATTGTAATCTAGTGCTAGATGCATGGAGTTGAGTGTGCTTTGGTCAGGGACCATACCTGGAGGTCCACAGTGTTTCTTGGGGGAGGAAGAGACGGTGCTTACATGTTGGTATCTTGGAACTGGAACCTTCAGGCTGTCTTGGAGGTGCATCTAGAGGATGCTAATGCTGAGTATCCTAATCTGAGGAGTGTTCTATGGCCAGCCCAGCCCATCTGACACAGTTGTGGACAGTCTTCCAATGTCCAGGGGCTGTGGATGACCAGAATTTTGGAGCTGTGGGATTTGCCAGAGGGATTCTCAGTGTTGGGACATTTCCTTGGGGGCACCGAAGGGGGAAGCCACTGGAATGTCTCAGCTGCTGTTCGTGTTGTTTGGGTAAAGAGCTCCCTGTCGGCCTCATGGTGCTCCAGCTGGCGGCCATGTGGACAGGCTGGGATTGATTTGTTCTGTCTGGCTTGCTAGACACTCTACCTTCTTTGCCTCTCCCCACCCAGAAAACCACAAGGACTATAAAGACTGGTCCAATTAAGACTCACGGTAATTGGGAAGGAGAGAGGGACTCCTGAGGAGACAGTGACTTATGCTTTGCTCTGTGAGGGAGAGGTTCCTTTGCCCAGAGGAGTGGAGGCACATAGCAATTAAGGACCTCCTGCCCGCACTTTGTTAATCGGGCACCCACTCCAGGTGGCCACAACTTTCCTGTAGGTATTCTGGTCCCAGTGGGCTTGTCTGCTCTCTGCCACCCATGTGGAGAGTTTCCCTCCGATGCCATATTTACTAAAGGGTGGTCCAAGGCCCATCTAGGGTTCATATACGAACTGTAGCGTCCAGAGCCTTTCCCAGACCTGCTGAACCAAATGCTCTGGGTTCAGGGCCCAGAAATCTGCATTTCTAGCAAGCTCCCTACTTAATGTTTAGATAATGCTAGAGACCTCTATGAAGGTTTACATGGAGAATATTGTTGCTTCAGTCTGAATGGTAGGAGTTTCCCGCAAATGTGAACCAAATGTCTCTTCTGGATCCTAAACCCACATTATGTAGAGGGAAAGTAAGGAAAGGAAAGAAAATCTGTTTTTGCTTCTCTGATGGTGCATTGTTTTGGGCCAGTTGACTGTCTGCAAGGCTGTTTTATTTTTTAATTAAATTCTTTTTTTTTTTTTTTTTTTAAGGAGGTTCCATGCACAAGGTGGGGCTTGAACTCATGACCCTGAGATTTAGACTTGTCATGCTCTTTTGACAGGCGCCCCTGCAAGGCTGTTTTTTTTTTTTTTTTTTTTTTTTTTTTTTTTTTGTGCAAGGCTGTTTTAAAGCAATACTGCAGTGCTAATGTTGGGGGCCACGCTCTTCTCATCCTGGGCATTCCGAAGGGCCGTCTCTAACACACAGGTGGCCCTGCCTGCTTACTGAGCACAAACATCTGTGTCTTTCAGTGAACATCCAGCTCTGTTATTTAGTTTCCTGTGGAGAGAGGGCTTTTCAGCATTCTGTATCCTGCCTCGCCCTGTACCCCACCCTGTCGCACCTTAGTGACCTCTGAACTTCTAGTGTCCATTGAGCCAAATTTGGACTGTGAACTATTGTCTGGGTTCTAGCTTTCGTGCAGACAGCGTGACAACAGGAGTTTGGGGTTGGCTCTAGACTGGGAGTGCCGCCTCATTGTCACGCTCCTGGGTCTTTTCAGCCTGGGGTCTGCTAGCAGCAGTGTGTTTTATTGGCACAGACTCAGGCCCCTGATGATGGACCCAGGCAACCAGGAGCCTAGAAGGCCCGTGAGATTCAGTTTAAATCTTTAAGTGCAATGCAACATCCCTGGGCATCATTTTGGGGGCTCTAGGTCAAGCACCCCCTGGTTGCCTCTCAGACTATCAGGAGTTTCTCTACGGATGTGGTAGTGTGGGGGCCACAGTATAGAAGGGGATCAGGGATCTCAGAAATGGGGGAGACTGAGTTTGGTAGAGGAGGCCTCAGCTCTACAACTAGCCATTGATATAGAACGGACTAGGGTTACCAGGGTTAGTATAGAAAAGGTGGGGCTTGGAGCAAAGATCCAAGAAAAAGGATCCTTAGAGCACTTATTCTGGAAGCCTAGAGTTGATGAAATCTACCAGTCAATACAACTTCACTGAGAAACAGTTTTATAAAAGACAGTCCAATCAGGAAAGGTTCTAGTTGAACAAAGTTCTAGTTGCACTGTGTTCTAAAGGCACTTGGGATTGGTGCAGCCTGTGGACCAGCATCATGGCTCATCTATGTAGCAAAAGCTGTGAAAATGTTTATACCCTTTGGCCTGGTAATTCTACTCCCCCAGCCTCCAGGATTTTGCCTGCAGAGGACTGTCCAACAGAATAGAAATGTCTAAGAATATTCTCTGGGCTATCTAGAAATTTGTTTCCAATGTCTAAGTAACATGGGGAGGGGGCGTACATTTCATGAACCTACCTGATAGTGATAGAACATATTTTTTCAAGCCTTTAAAATGACATTTATAAAGATTATACAGGAATGAAATATTCAGTAGTTTGTTGAATGTTAACACTATATGGTATGTGCATTATAATCAGCTGCAACTGTCAAAACCAGTGTAAACAGAAAGATGATAAGCAAAAATGAAAACGTCTGTTTTGAGGTTGTAAGATGAAATACTTCTTAAGAAAAAATTGTATTTAGGGGCACCTGGGTGGCTCAGTTGGTTAAGCACCTTGTCTTCTGCTCAGGTCATGATCCCCACGTCCTGGGATCAAGCCCTGTATTGGGCTCCCTGCTCAGTGGGGAACCTGTTTCTCCCTCTCCCTCTGCCTGCTGCTCCCCCCGTTTGTGTGTTCTCTCTCTGTCAAATAAATAAAATCTTTAAAAAAATTGTATTTAAATTTTATAGCAAGTCAGGTAATTTCTATCTGAAGCACTATCCTTCTCTGAATATTTATTTATTTATTTATTCATTCATTCATTTATTTATTTATTTATTTATTTATTTATTTATTTATATTTTTTGCTTGGTGGCTACGTGAGATTTAACCGTCTGTCCTGAGCATGCTCAGTGTGTGTGCTGTGTACTGCTAGGTGCTGTGGAGTACACAGAAGGTATAAGACATGGTTTCCTGAGTTAAAGAGTAGGAGAGGGAACGTGTCCTCTTGCTGGGGAGGTAAGATGTGCCTCCACTGGGCCAGCTGATTAGTGCTAGGTGCTGAGGCATGGCCCTAGCACGGGTGGGGGCAGCATGGGGAGGTGAGGACAGATAGGTGGATGTCTGGGCCTTTTGTTGGGGTTGGAAAGATCTTTCAGGACAGGGGAGCAACCAGCCTGGCAGCCCAGTAGAGTCCAGTTCTCTTGAGGTGGATGGACTCTGTCTGGATCCTCACAGCCCTGCATGAGATCAGAGATAAATAAGATGCCTGTTATTCATCCCATTTTTACAGACTGTAAACTCTAGTCCTGGAAATGGACTTTTCAGGAAATCTCCAGAGTCTTCTAGGGACAGGGCTGGTGCTCCCCAGGCTTAGGAACCACCTCTGGAAGACTGCCCTTTTGGTCCCTTTGGGGCTGGTGGTAGAGGATCCACATTTCTTCTCCAGTGACCTTTTCTTTTCAGTCTGTCCCTGGCCCGCATGGGTGCCAGGCACTCCTGGGGGGCCGCCCCATCCACACTTGCCATTTGGGGATTTTGACATTTTGTTTAAGCAGGGATGTGATTGAGAACGTGTGAGGGTGAGAACCGGAGGTGCTGGCTCTTTAAGGCTCGGCCTTCAAGTGAATTTGGCAGAGGAGACACTGAATGTTTAATTTTAGGGCCAGGAGGGGGTGGGGGAAAGTCCCTACCACATCTGGTTTGTGTTAAGCCGTTCCCTTCAGAAAAGGGCTGTGTTTATGGTTCAAATCCGGCAGAGATGGGGATGGGGGGGCACCACTTTGCCCTGCCAGGCACTGGGGCGCCGAGAATGCACAAAGCTTCCTTCTGGTCCTCTGACCCCATCCCGAGTTCCAGCCTTGAGAAATCTGCGGCATCCACTGTATCCGTGGACCTCCAGCAGATGTTTGCCTTCAGACGGCCTCCAGCAGCTGGGCCTGGCGGGGCTCGGCTCCGTCCCTGGTGCCTCAGAACTCCCCCGGAGCTGGCCGACTGTCAGCTCGGCTTGTCTGGAGTCCTTGGGGCCCGGATGGTCAGGGGTCAGCAGTGCTGCTGGGATCCCGGGATCCCGGGATGAGGTGTTCCGAGCTGCCAGAGCCGGAAGGGCCTGCAGACACCGGCCCCAGTCCCCTCTTGGCAGATCTGGAAACTGAGGCAGAGAGGACTGAAGAAGCTAGTCCAGGGTCCTCACACAGCAAATCAGCAGCAGACGTGGGATTCAGACCACACTTCCCTGGCTCTCAGTTTGGTTTGGTGCTCTTTTCGGGGCCCCGTACGGCTTCCCCTTCTGCCTGCTGCTTGTATTACTCTTCCAGGCCCTGCTTTCCCAGAGGGCTGGCTCGGGGTAGAGACGTCTGGGAGGCTGTGATGCCTCCGGCCTGGGCGGCCTGGGCGGTCTGGGCTCGCACGGCCCCTGGCACCGGCCGAGAGCTTGGGAAACATGAATTGAATGACCGAGTGGTGTGGTCTGAGGGCGGGGGTGCTGGTGCTCCAGTCAGATGCATTGCTTCGGGCGGGGGGGGGGGGGGGGGGGGGTACCGGGCTCGGGTCCCTGGAGCCAGGCTCTCCTTGTTCCAAGGCCCTGTCTTGTCTTCCCCAGTCCTTTCCCAGTTCTGCAATCTCGCCCAGCTGGTACAGAAGCCTACGGTTTCAGAGCCAAAAGGAGCCACTGATAGCAAGCATCCCACCCTTTTGAGTCACAGATAAGGAACCTGAGGCAGGGCCACACAGCTCATCGGTGGGAGCATCCACGCCGGAGCCCCAAGTCTGCATCCTCCTTGGTGGGAACTGAGGGCAGGAGGAGGAAAGGCCCATCTTGGCCTTTGTGCTTCTCCCTCTTCCCTGCAGCTTCCTGTCCTCCTGAGGGGGAGGGGATGGGAGTGAACTGGGACAAGGTTTCCCCAGAGCCCTCCCAGGCAGGGACTGGGCTAAGTCATTCCCTCGTGCCTTCCTAGAAGGGGAAATGGGGCACACTGGCTCATTTCCTTCCAAAGCCGGAGTCACCATGGAGTCTGTGCCCAGGGAGGGGCGGCACCCTGGTTCCCCATCACCTCTGGCCCTGGGGGCACTCCCCCGTTGCTGTTTTCATGAGGGGTGTAGGGCCGGGGAGGTCCTGTGCATTATAGCTGGCCCCCCACCTCAAGTCCACCTTTCCTGCCAAGGGGGGTGGGGGTGGGGCAGGTGTCTCTCATCTTTAGTGCCGGGCAGACTGGCGTTGGTGGCAAGGAGAGGAGCCAGGCGATGGCATTGCCCTGCTGCATAGAGTGGGCAGTTCTTAAACACTTGCATGGATCACGATTTGAAATGTTTTGGGTTGATAAGTCTTCAGTGTCTGTTCTGTTTTATTATGAGAGTATGACTTGCTTATGGTTAAAAAAAATTTCCCTGCATGTAATATGGTTATTTTTTTCTATGCCACACATAAAAGGTTTTGTGTTTAATCTGCGTCCCTATATACTTAAAAATAGAGATTGTTTGTGGTAAACTAGACATAACATAAAATTTACCATTTTTACCTTTTTTTAAGATTTTTATTTTTTTATTCATGAAAGACACACAGAGCGAGGCAGAGACATAGGCAGAGGGAGAAGCAGGCTCCCTGCAGGGAACCTGATGAAGACATGATTCCAGGACCCCAGGATCACACCCTGAGCCAAAGGCAGATACTCAACCACTGAGCCACCCAGATGCCCCCCATTTTTACCATTTAAAAAAAAATTTTTAAATTAATTTTAGAGAGAAAGCATGAGAGTGTGTGAACACGAGTGGGGGGAGAGGCAGAGGAAGAAGTTGACCGCCTCTCCCCCTCACTGAGCAAGGACCCCAACTTGGGGCTGGATCCCAGGACCCCGGGATCATGACCTGAGCTGAAGGCAGAGGCTTAACTGATTGACCTACCCAGGTGCCCCCCCACCCCCATTTTTACCATTTTGAAGTGTGCAGTTCAATGACATTAAGTGCATTCACAGCATTGTGCAACCATCACCACCGTCCAGGTCTAGAGCTCTTGTCATCTGGCAAGACTGAAACTGTCCCCGTTAAACACAAACTCCGTATTCCCTCCTCCCCGAGCCCAAGACAATCACTCTTCTACTGTCTTCTCTGTGAATTTGACTGCTTTGGGTGCTGCATTAAAGTGGGATTGTATGGGGATCCCTGGGTGGCTCAGCGGTTTAGCGCCACCTTCAGCCCAGGGCATGATCCTGGAGTCCCGGGATCCAGTCCCACGTCGGGCTCCCTGCGTGGAGCCTGCTTCTCCCTCTGCCTGTGTCTCTGCCTCTCTCTCTCTCTCTCCTGAATAAATAAAATATATAAAAAAGGGGGGGATTGTACATTTTTTGTGCTTTTGTATCTGGCTTATTCACTTAGCATCATGTCCTCTACGTTCATCTGTGTTGTGCCCTCTGTTAGCATTGCCTTCCTTTTTATGGTTCACCAATATTCCGTTGTATGCATACACCACATTGTTTATCCATCCATCTTTTTTAAAAAAAAGATTTTATTTATTTATTCATGAGTGGCACAGAGAGAGGCAGAGACATAGGCAGAGGGAGAAGCAGGCTCCCTGAGGGGAGCCTGATGCTGACTCGATCCCAGGACCCTGGGATCACAACCTGAGCCAAAGGCAGATGCTCAACCACTGAGCCACCCAGGTGCCCCCATTCATCTTTTGATGGACATTCGGATTGCTTCCACCTTTTGGCTATTCTGCATAATACTGCTGTGAACATGGGTGTACATATATCTCTTTGAGTCCTTGCTTTCAGTTCTTTTCTGTGACTACTCAGAAGTGCAATTGCTATGTATTGTGTATTAACTGTTTATGCTTTTCAGGCACTTTGAGCCCCCAAGGCAGGATTGATAGGTCCACAGACGGTTCTGGATACCACCTCTTTTTCCTCCCCCCAGGGCCAGGTCCCTGGTCAGTTGGGCTTGCCCCAGTAGCTGCCTACAGAGGTGGGCGGGCTGGCCAGCTGGGTCACCATGGGATCACTATGGGGTTACCATGGCTGGTGCTGGCTGTGGCACAGCTCTGGGGAAGTCTTGAGCCACCAAGTTAATGAGAAGCTCTGGCATCTTTTGGGGCCAGGTCCCAGCCTTTTTCCTGCTACAGATCCTGGGAAGGGGACTGCAGCCTCCTGGGCACTCTGGAGAGGAGTGGGGTCCCCAGAACCAGCAGGGCCCCACTCTTCTCCATGCCTCCCACTCTGCCCCTCTCCCGATCTTCCTGTTCCAGGCTGTTTCTGTGCCAGAGGCTCTCCTGGAGGGTAATTGTGAGATAGATTTTTGGCCACTGAGTTACAGAGACTGATGTAAAATTTCCTAGCTTCCTTTGGAGAGAAGTTCTGTCTGTTTCTAGATAACAGAGCAGAATGTCCTCTCCCGATTTCTGTTCTCACCACATCTGCTGCATCTGCAGTTGACCACTGTCTCAAGCCGGGCTGCCAAGTATGGCTGCACCTGGAGCCCCACACAGAGCAAACTGGTTTCTGCCTGCTTGCTGGCTCCACCATGAGCCACATCCATCCGTCAGCTCCGCTGGGGCTCCCTGGAGTGGGGCCATCTCTTTTTCTGGTAGTAGCTGGTTTGGTACCCTGTGCTCAGTAGATGCCCAGTGAGGGAGGAGAAAGCAGGGGAAGGAACTGTGGAATTTGGTGTCTCAGAACTCCTGGTTTTTGGTTGAGGGCTTGTTCTTTGCCAGCTGGGGTGCTTAACCCTCTGGAGCCTCAGTTTTTCCATCTCTGAAATGGGGGTCAAAATCTAACTCTTAAAGTTGTTGCAAAGAGTATGTGTGATAACCGGTACAAAGTGCTTGTATGGTAAATAAATGTCACTGATTGTCAGCTGTGGTCATTGCTGTGCCCTTCAAGTGGGAGGGGAGGCACCAGCCACCAGGCCCAGGTGAGGACTTGGTGCTGGAAGGTGAGGTTTGGGGACTGCCCTGTGCTTTCCCTGTGCTGCTCTGTTGCCTGGTCCCAGGCCGAGCCCCCCGGGAGAGGCTGGATGGGAGGAGGAAGGGGTGGTGTGAAGCTCTCTGGCTGGGTGGCTGCAGCTTCCTCTCCATGCATTGTCATGGGGTTGCTGCCACCCACTTAGCAGGGATTATGTGTTTGGGGGAAGAAGGGGTCCAGGGTACCTTGGGCTTCATTCCAATGCTACATGTTCTTGGATCCCTGCACCCTCTCCTGCCAGACCCTCACTTCAACTCCAGGCATTCTGGCTCAGGACTCTCCACGCTGGGTCCCGCCTACCTTCATGGATTGCCGGCTCCCGGACCCCTGTCTCCCTTATATTTGAAGACAGGAAATAGCAGCCTCCGTGTCCATGAAGTGGGGTCCCCGTTTGTCCTGCAGGATAGGATGACTGGGACCCCATCCAGGCTCGGGGGAGGGAACAGAAGGGTGGTCCTACTTGCCGCTGTCTTCTCCTTGGAACTGTCCTGCCCCATCTGCAGGACAGTTCCTCTTGCCAGGCTGCAGTGTGTTGAGAAGAACTCAAGCTTTGGTGGTGCCAGTTCTGGGGTGAAGGGAAGCTCTGCCATCTTAGCCTTGTGTCCTTGAGCAGATCCTTATGCTGAGCTTTAGTTTCTTTTTCTGTCTAAAGAAGGCAATCTATCCTGCAGGGTCCCTGCCAAGACTAAATGAGACGAAGGATGTCAACCACTCCGGTTGATGTCCCGGACCTGGTGGCCCCCTAAGTGTGGGCAGGGATTGTTATCTCCTATGTGTGCACAGAGCCAAGGAGCGCTTCTAGCAAACGCCTCTTGCCCTTCTCTGCACAGGCAAGGTGGTAAGACTTCCTCTATGTTTCTCGGAGACTAGAGTTGCACCAACTTGCTTGATTATAGGGTTCACTTGGAGTACTTGATACTTGTTAAAAATTCTGATTCATGGGTCCCACCCCAGAACTCCTGAACCAGAATGCCGGTCGTTGGGGGTGGGATCTGCCTTTTCATTTTTTTTTAAAGATTTTATTTATTTATTCATGAGAGACACAAAGAGAGAGAGAGGCAGAGACACAGGCAGAGGGAGAAGCAGGCTCCATGCAGGGAGCCTGACGCGGGACTTGATCCTGGGTCTCCAGGATCATGCCCCAGGCTGAAGGGAGGTGCTAAACCGCGGAGACGCCCAGGGATCCCTAGGATCTGCCTTTTCAGCATGTTTTATAATGAGGCCAATTTTGGAAACTCTCGCATTTGCTGCCCTCAGATTGCTGTCCTAGTGGCTGTGTCATTTGATTTCACAAGAGTCCACTGAGACAGCTATGAGGCAGGTGTGGCCCCCCCTAAAGTGGAAGATGTTCTAGGTGAGGAGACCGTGAAGCTTCTGGGACAGTCTGGGGCCCTGTGCTCCCTTGTGGTGGAACCAGAATTAGAACTTGGATCTCCCAGTGCCATGTGTCCATTGTCCCTGCAAACATTCTACTGAAGCATGGAAAAGGTGGGGGATGGAGAGAGGTGGGGTGACAAGAAGGAGGTGAGTATCATGGTTGTGGTGGTGGCAGAGGGGGAACAGTGGCGTCTTTCTGCTGCCCCATGAGGGAGGCCTGCAGAGAGAGACCAGCCATAGTGAATAGGTGGTAGGGTGGTGGCCGGCTGGGAGCCCTGACACCCACTCAGCTGGGGACACTTCCCCAGGTGTGCTTTCTGAAAGCCAGGCCCAGCTGAGCATGATAAGCCGTGGGTTTTGTCTCACGGCCACTGTGGGTCCATAGATAGAAGGAGGATAGGGAGGTGGCATGGGCCAGGTGGACAGGGCTCAAATATCATCTCAGGGCTGTTGGTGGAATCGTCGAAGTCCTGTGGGTAGCTAGTGTCCACCTCTCCTGCCCCTCTACCCTGTATGGTTAGGTCTGGGAAGCCTTCTCGAAGCAGAGGCGGGGTGAGCCCCCTGCTCAGAGTGTGTGAGAAGTGAGGAGGGGCTGCTGCCAGGGTCAGCCGGCCCTTCCCAGTACAGGGCTCCACTGCCTCACCTGCTTTCTTGTTCCCAAGGTTGGCCTGGTCCATAAAGGAAAGCCCTTTCCAGTTTCCCTTTAGAAGGCTCTTAATGATTTCAACCAGGTTTTCTCTGGGTTTTGGTGGAAAGGCTTGGGGAGGGCGGGAGGGTGGCCCTGGACCTGCTCCTTTAGGCTGTTCTAAGACCAAGGCTGTCCGTCCCTTCTGCACAGTACGACCGCCTTTCCCCGGCTCCACTCCTGGAGGGTGATCTGCCTGGGTCGGGGTGACAGGGGGCCCGTGGGCAGTGCGGGGCGGGGGGGAGCCTCATGCGGGGCTGGTGCCCGTGCCCTGCTGCTGGGCCCTCGGGTGGGTCGGTCCAGGCTGGCCGAGCCTGTGATTAGAAGCTTGGGCTCTGCAGCCTAAATTCTGGCTCCTCCACGTACTGTTTGATGTGACCTTGAGTGACTTTGTGGGCTCCGTGTCTGCTTTGTCACCTGTAAGATGGGATCAGTGGTAGAGCCTACCTCACAGGGAGGTGGGGAGGACTGACAGAGCAGTGGCCGGTGGGCTTGGGAGGGCGTCCTGGCCGCTCAGATCCTTCCACGCTGACTTTCACATTAGATTGTCAGGCTGAGGCCTGTAGACCCTCCTTTGCAGCCGCAGTGAGGTGCTGCGGGTGTCTGGCTGGGCAGGGGCGTGTGGTGGAAAGCTGGCTTCCGGTGGTGGCACCTTCATCCATTCATCCATCTCTTGGCTCAGGTACAAAATCTGAGGGTGACCTCTGATCCCTCCTTGACCCCCAGGTGTACTTGCGTCCACCCACCTCTCTGTCTCCACTTAGCCCTGGGCTAAGCCTCTTTTATCTCTTGCCTGGACCTTTGTTTGGTCTCCTGACTGTTCTCTGCTGACGTTCTTGCCCACCTCTGATCTGTTCTTCACACCAAAATTAGGAATCTCTTTCCAAGATGCAGGTGTAATTATGTATCATCCAACACCTGATCCCTGCACCCCCCTCATCCTCACCCTTTCCGACACTCCACTGAAGTCAAACAGACCTCTGCAGTGGCTTCCGTTTGTTCTCAGGAGAAACCATCCTAACCTTGCGTATGAGCCTCAAACCCCTGTGGTCGGCTGACCTCAGCCTCTGCCCCCCCGCCTTCCTCCTGCACCATTGTCCAGTGGTCCAAGGCTTCATTCCCTTGTGCCTGAGGACTGATTCCCTCCGCTTGGGTGGCCTCGCCCTCCTGACCACACCCTACCCCACACATGTGCATAAGGTGACCATATGGCTTGGTTTGCACCTGTTGTCCTGATGTATTTATATTTTTTAAAATTTAAATTCAATTAACATATAGTGTATCATTAGTTTCAGAGGTAGAGTTCAGTGATTCATCAGTTGCATATAAAACCCAGTGCTCATTACATCAAGTGCCCTTTTTTTTTTTTAAGATTTTATTTATTTATTCATGAGAGACACAGAGAGAGAGGCAGAGACACAGGCAGAAGGAGAAGCAGGCTCCCTGAGGGGATCCCGATGTGGGACTCAATCCCAGGACCTCGGGATCACGACCTGAGCCACCCAGGTGCCCATCAAGTGCCCTCTTTAATGCCCGTCACCCAAATACCCCATCCCCTATCTACCTACCCTCTAGCAACCCTGTTTGTTTCCTATGGTTAAGAGTCTCTTCTGGTTTGTTTCCCTCTCTAATTACATCTTGCCTTATTTTTCCCTCCCTTCCTCAACTCTCCTCTGTTTTGTTTCTTAAATTCCACATATGAGTGAAATCATATAATTGTCTTTCTCTGATTGACTTATTTCACTCCGCGTAATACCCTCTAGTTCCATCCATGTCATTGCAAATGGCAAGATTTCATTTTTTGGATAGCTGAGTAATATCCTATGTGTGTGTGTATATGTGTGTGTGTGTGTGTGTGTGTGTGTGTGTATACTCATTGATCAGTGGATGCCCTGATGTAATTATTAATAGCACCTCCTCTTATTTTGAAGTGCCCTGATTTGGATGATAAATTATATGGCCTCCCCTTCACATTTACAGTCTTATCACCTAATTAAAATTCCTCAGCTTTAAAAATTCACTGACTGGGGCACCTGGCTGGTGCAGTCAGTTAAGTGTCCAACTCTTAGTTTCGGCTCTGGTCATGATCTCAGACTCAGGACATGATCCAGTCTTGTATCAATCAGTCTCTGCACTCAGCATGGAGTCTGCCTGAGATTCTCTCTCCCTTTCCCTTTGTTCTTCATGTGTGTGCTCTCTCCCTCTCTAAAATAAATAAGTCTTAAAAAAAAATTCATCGACTTCCTCAGAGCAGCAGTCAGGTGTGGGTATGCATGCACGCCTGAACACACACACATGACCAAGTTAGGGGCCTGTTTTAGCCTCATACCTTCCAGAACAATTCATATATACATTTAAACTCAGCACATACACCGTTATTTATATGAGTCTTTGATTAACATTTGTCATGCCTTGATTTCGGAGCCCATCGTGTTGACCTCAAGTCCCATGTGAATCCAGCTCACAGGCAGGGGATCCTGGAGCCAGGCAAGTCAGGAGCATCTGCTGTGGACCACTCTGGGGGAGGCTGCTGACATCAGACCAATCCAAGCCCAAACAAGCCAGTGGCCCACACTTTGGCATACACATCCCCAACTTGGCTGCCCCTTTAATTTATTCCTGATCTCTCTCAATGGGCTTTGTGTTCAGAAAGCCAAAAGAGACAAGAGTTCAAACCCTGTTTCCACCTCCCTAAAACTGAGACTTAGAAGAAAAACCTGCCCGGCCCATTCTATATCCCTAGGGAGCCACCAGCTCCAGGACTTTCTCTCGTGGCAGGATATGAGCCCTGGGGGTGACTCTTAGCCCAGTGTCCTGGGCTGCCCTTTAGCTTCCCTCCCTGATCCAGGCCAGGGACTGCCTGAGGCCAGTTGCCCCTGTGGCTCTTAGATCCAGGACTGGTGCGGGTGGAGCTGGGTGGTTGGGTGGGTGATGCTGGCTGGTGCCCCATTATTTCCCACTCTGAGTGAAGGTAGAAGGCTTCACTGGAGGGGTCTCAGCCTCAGTTCCCTTCTCCACTCAGTGCTCCAGGAACCAGAAACTTGCTCCTAGGCACGGGGTAGTTGCTGTCATCGATGAGAGCTGTGGAGGTCTTCTACAGAAAGCCCCTGTGCCCCAAGGAGCACCAGTTTATAGGTACGGTCTATACCTTACCTATATACTGTTCGGGAAGTTTGTGCTCCCCCACCACCAGGCACCGGGGAAATTCCTCCCGGCTTGTGATGCTTCCAGTTCTTGGAATCCCAGCTCGTGCCGCCACCCCTGCTTTCTGCATGGGGTGCCTCTGGGTTCCCTGGAGCTTTGAACTTGCCCTCAGGAGGCTATGTTTCTACCTGTATTTGGTGTGAGGTCATGTGGCTGCTGCATGGCAGTCCCTCAGGTGGGAGGTGGGTGCCGTCGTGGTGTTGGCTTCAGGCTGGGCCAGACTGGTGCTGAGTTCCTATTGGTCATGTGTCTGTGGCAGGGTCAAGGAGTCCAGGGCTGGAGGAGGTGGGGTGCAGGGCCTGCTGGAGCATGCTGGCCCAGGCTCAGGAAGACACCAGGCACCAAGGCAACCTCCATAACTCCTGCATGGAGCCTGCTGACCATGTCATACACACAGTTCGTATGCTCTTGCAGGACCGTTTCTACTCAATGTGCTTTCACAGATTGGGGCTTCGAGATGTAAAGTTAAGGGTCACACCTCTGCTACACAGGGAAGTCTAGTTAGGGTCAAGTTGGCCAGACCACAAGTCCCCAAATTTTATGAATACCAGGCTGGGCCAAATCCTTGTCATCCAGGGAAGTTTTCTGTGTAACTGAGTGGCCGATAGCTGTGCACGTCCTTGCCAGAAAAACCAAATGACCTCACTTTTGGGTGGCTTTTCCTTCTTTGGAAAAGGAATGTGGGCTACTCCTGTGAGCTACAGCCTGCCGAGGCCTGTGTGCTATCAGACCTGCAGGGGCCAGAGCTGGACTCCAGACGTGGGGGCGGTGTTCCAGGTGGGAGCAGCCCAAAGTCGGCAGTGGTCAGTGGGTCCTTCTCATGCTGGTCTCCAGAGCAAGATGTCGCCCTGCTGTGGGGTGTGGCCAGAGGAGCAGAGGTCCTGGGCTGTGACCTGACCTTCAAAGTGGCTACTCCTCAGGGAGGCCTCGAGAAGGCCAGTGGTACCTCCAGCTCACAGTTCAGGCCTGGCTCCAGTGCTCCATGTGACCAAAGGGGAGAGCGGTCCCTGTCGCCTTGGAATCCTCGAGTTAGCTTGCGTTTGGGCCACAGTCAGTAGCTGGGTAGTTAGTTCAGGCAGTGGAGCTGGGGCTTGGAGCCGGGGAGGGTCCAGAGCCTGCTTTTTTGGCTGGTTTCTTGCCAGTGAGACTAATGGGTGAACAACAACAATGAAACCATGGTAAGAGGCTTAGTGGGGTCCTGGAACATTTTAGTTTAGTTGTTTGTTTTTAGAATCACTTTTTGGAAATAAAATTTACATACACTTCACCCATTTAAAGGATATGGTCAAATGGTGGTTAGTACACTCACAGCTGTGCAACCATCCTCGCAGTCAGTTGGAGAACATGTTCATCACTTCAAAAAAAAACCCCATGTCCCTTAGCTGGGCCCTCTCTCTCCCCTGCTTCCAGCCCTAAGCAACCAGGACTCTACTTTCTGTCTCTGTAGATAGCTTTTTGGATTTTAACATCTAGCGAGCATTTAATCTGAGTGCAGCACTGGGCTAAGCCCTTCGCATCAGCTCAGGCAACACTCCCACACAACAACCGTGTGGAATAGATGCTCATGTTTGTCTTCGTCTTACTGATGTGACAGCTGAGGCCCAGTGGACCGGGATCACAGAGGCCACAGTTGACGGAGCCTGCCCATGGCTGCCAGCCATTGCTGTTCTTTGGTCTCTGGCTGTGGAGGTGGAGGTTGGTGGAGGCAGCTGACTCTCACTGGCCGGGAGCTAACAGGACAGCCTTTGCTTCTTCACAGGGATCACACGCCACCTGTCTTTTAAAATGGTCCCCAGGTCTCTCAGGAGCTTGCAAGTGCCACCTACATGGCAGGAAGGCACCGAGCTGCCCAGGCCTTGGTCTGCTTTCTGAGGGCCTTGTCAAGAAGGATGCTCCTGGAGCTCTCTCCAACTCGAGCATGTTCATTAGGTCCAACCGCCGACCAGGATGAGCCAGCCATTCAGTCCCCTGCTCTTGGCCACCCTTTTGTCTCCCAACATGGGCTGCAGGTGGACATAAACCAGGAAACACACACAGGCCCTTGCTCCCCACCTAGTCTCCCAACCTGGCTGGGAGGCTGATCTCAAGATTTCCTCATTAGTGGGGGGAAAGAAAAAACAGGATGTCTTTCTTTCCAGCCTGTAGAGCTCTGTGAATAATTAACCTTGATTCAACAGAAAGGCTTGGGAAGTGAGAGCAGTATGGCAACGGACGTTTATGGGCTCCTGCTCTGTTCTGTTTGCTTCCATTGGCCTCATTTTGACAACAACCTGCAAAGCAGGGGTATTATGTATCCCATTTGTCAGATGAAGCGATTGAGGCCTGGACAGGTTAATTAAGGTCACATAGAGGGACAGAGGCTGGATTAAGACTTTTAAAGTGTCTGCTATGGACACAGCAGCAGATGGTCTTTAATTAAGAATGTAAGATCTCATTTGGTCCTTTCTCATGCTGTGCTGTGTAGGCCTTACTATCCCCATTTTATAGGTGGGCATCCAGAGGCCGAGACTGAGAGTCCTGTCCTGACAGAGCTGGTGAGAGGTGTGGGTGGGACTGCAACTCCAGCCCTGTCCAGTTCCAAAGCCTGGCTCTGCCGGGCGCCCCAGCCACCTGCACCCTGACTTTCCAGGATCCCAGCATTCATGTAGCCTGGGGGGCAAGCTGTTAGAGAGGTGCCGTTTCCAAACAGAGGAAACTGCCTGGCGGCTCTCAACTTTGTCAGCAACCACTCCCAGGTTGGGGGAAAGTAAATAGATCTGGGTGGAGATGTTCTTGAGGACTCTGCTTTTCATCTTTGAACGAGCCAGCTGACAGCTTGCTTTGAAAGGCTGGCAGTGTGCCCTCGATAAGTTAACCAGATACTCCTGTTTATGTTATGAGAGCAGCGGGCATCTGAGATCACTTCTGGGCAGCTCTCTGCCTAGACAAACCACCTAGCGCCCACACCCTAGCTCGACTGGCCATGTGTGTGGGGACGAGAGGGTCTCCAGGGTGGCCTGAGGGAGAGAGAAGGCACCCTGGCTGGGCCAGCAGGTGCTGGGAGAACAAAGCCCTGCACACACGTGCTGGCCCGGCCCCGTTAGGGGCCCCTGATCTGATGGCCACCCACCGCAGCCAGTGGCACCACCAGGGACGTGCTGCGCTCTGACTGGCAGCCACAGCAGAGCACCCACTGGAAGGGGTGTTGGGGACTGGCAGCCGGAGAACTGATTTTTTACTTGATGAATCTAGTCTGGGTTGCTCTATTCCAGGGAGGGGCATTGAGAATGAGCAGCCATGTACCACTTTCATGAGGTTTAGAAGCTAGGTTGGGGTTTTTCTGGAGCTACTTGGCCAGGGGGTAGTGCTTTTCATCTTCCCCCACAGTTAGTAGTTTACTAACTATTGGAGTAGGGGTGTGTGTGTGTGTGTGTGTGTGCATGCACGCGTGTGTGTGCGCATGCGCACAATGACTGATTTATCCTCATGCCCTGGCTCCTAATTATGACTTTCTTGTAATATTCTACACTGATAAGGCACTTTAAAGTTTTCCACAACCCTTTCTCTATAAAATATCTTATTTGATTCTCTTACTAATTCTTTTAAGGAGATGGGTTGAATTTTTTTTTCCTTTTTTTATTTTGGAAACAGCTGTTTCCCTCCCACCCCCGATACTATATGAGCACTGATCCCTCACCCCTACAAAAAAATTCCCAAACAAATGGGAAGTTTCCTGTATCCCATCGCAGAGGTCTGACTTAAATAAATGTATATGCTTGCAGATAGACTTTATATTTTAAAGACTTTATTTGTTCATGAGAGACAGAGAGACCGGCAGAGACACAGGCAGAGGGAGAAACAGGCTCCATGCAGGGAGCCCGATGGGGGACTCGATCCTGGGTCTCAGGGATCACACTCTGAGCTGAAGGCAGAAGCTCAACCACTGAGCCACCCAGGTACCCCAGCTTTTCTTATATTTGTGTAGCTTTTTTGTTGTTGTTAACTAGGTGATGACTGTATGGGGCGTAAAATTCCAAAGAAACAAAAGGGCATTCTGTAAAAAAGCAAATGTCCTTCCCCCCCTCTGTCAGGAGGCCCCACTCCCTTCCCTGGAGGCAGCCACTCTTTCAGGTCCCTGTATGTCCTTCCAGGGATATTTTGACATCTAGCTTTTGTGGATGATCAGCAAACTACTAGCAGGTGTCTGGTTGTGAGGGCAGGAGCTGGCAGTCTTAACACTGAAACACAGATCTTTGAGTTCATAGAGATGAAACTGTCCCTATGGAATTTATTGGCCTCTTTTGATTAGGAGCAGAGCCTACCAATCAGAATCAACCCTACAAGGAACAAAAGATTGTCCTTTGGTTGTGTCTTTTTTTTTTTTTTTAATGAAGTATAGTTGACACGTGGCATTCCATTAATTTCAGGTGTACAGTAGTGATTCTCGACAATTCTGTGCAGTATGCTATGCTCACCACAAGCGTTGCTCACGTCTGTGCTGCTGTCTTTTAATTAGGCATGTTTTGACGGGAAAAGTTGCTCGATTCCAGCCTGCAAGGAATGAGGGACATATTTGGGGTTACATAGCTGGAAGGGGTCGAGGTGATTTATCTGGGATCACACGAACACCTGGCTGAGGCAGAGCAGGGCTCAGGTTCCCTGACCCCTGCCTCCTGAACAATAGCTCCCCTGGAAGGATCCCAGAGGAGTAGGAGGATGTGACTGGGAGAGGTGTGGTCAGCACGTGAGCGTGGGGCCTTGTGGATGAGTGAGGTGGCGCTCCTGTCCTTCCCCCACTGCCAACCCGTCTTATTTGGCTGCAGGTGGGTTATCTTGTTTACTCTGTTGTGTGACCAATAGAAAAGGCACCTTTGTCAACGGAGGCTTCTCTGGTGAGGTCAGCCAAGAGTGGATGGCCTGGATTGTGCTCGGTGGCGAGTAAACATCAAAAAGGAAAGTGCTAGCAGGGAGAAGGGTGAGGGAGCAGATGGTTAACACCGGCCATATTTGCAGGTGCCTGAACAAGGGAAGCAGAGAAAGCTGTGGACCTCTGGTTCCTGGGGCACCAGCACTGTTCACGTGTGGATGGTTTTTTTTTTTTTTTTTTCAGGTGCTTTTCATGTTCCTGTGATCACTCACTTAATTTTGAACCTGCAGTACATAACAGTTCTATATCTTGCCTTTTTTGTTAATTATATTTAAGGTTTTTTTTTCCCTAATAATATATAGTTTCAGAACGCCTCATTGTGATCGTGTAATGTTCCATTAAGTGGATGAATCATAATTTACTTTACTAATGCTCTATTAATATAATTTCAGGCCATTTCTAATTTTTTCCTCTCCAGTAAGGCTGACAAGAACATTTTCATACTCATGCCTTTTATTTAGCATTACTTACCCAGAGCAGCGCCCCAGCACTGGGCTAGGGCTTGTGTGCAGTTCAGTTCCCCGTGGTGAGTAGCTTTCCCCAGGGGGGTATCACATTGGCCTGCCTGCTGTGACATGCTGCAGGCCTTGTCCCTATACCTACCCTGCAGTGGGAATTAGCAGGAACTTATTTTTTGCAAAGGTAACGAATGAAAATTGGTACCTTTGTTTCAGTTCACAAAGTATGGCAGTGTGTGTGGCACATCTAATTGACCCTGGTGCCAGGTTATCAGTCCTCGATCAAGCCCTAATGAGGGGAGGCCCCACTACTCCTGGCAGGAAGTCCTGTCAGCTTTTGCTCCCAGATCCCTAGATGGCTGGTGGCAGCTGTGGTGTTAGGAGGGGTACCTGTGCTAAGCACTGTCTTGTGCTCAGTGCTCGTGTCAACACATTGTATGTTCCTATGTGTGCCACTTTTTTTTGTTAGGAGACTTAGAAAGATTTCATGTGGGGCGCCTGGGTGGCTCAGTCGGTTAAGCATCTGCCTCGGGCACAGGTCATGATCCTAGTGTCCTGGGATTGAGCCCTGCATTGGGCTCCCTGCTCAGGGGGGAGCCTGCTTCTCCCTTTCCCTCTGCAGCTCCCCCTGCTTGTGCTCTCTCTCTCTGTCAAATAAAGTATTAAAAAAAAAAAAAGACTTCATGTTTTCCCACAGTAGAGCCAGAGACTCTAAGGGCCTTTTATTTTTTTAATTTAAAATAACTTCTAATTTCTAAGTACTCTCTACACCCAACGTAGGGCTCCAGCTCACAGCCCCTGAGATCAAGCATCACATGCTCTATGGACCGAGCCAGCCAGGAGCCCCAGCCCCACTCTCCTTACGCTTGTTCCTTCTGCTCACTTATTAAACCTCTTTGAGAGGCAGCCCGGGTGGCTCAGCGGTTTGGCGCCTGCCTTCAGCCCAGGGCCTAATCCTGGAGACCGGAGATTGAGTCCCACATCAGGCTCCCTGCATGGAGCCTGATTAAGAAGCACTTCCTCTGCCTGTGTCTCTGCTTCTCTCTCGTGTCTCTCGTGAATAAATAAATGAAATCTTAAAAAAAAAAAAAAAAAAAAAAAAACCTCTTTGAGGCTTCATTTCCTCATCTGTAAAATAAGGCAGAATGATAGCGCCTGGCTCACAGTGTTGTTATGAAGATATATGAGTTAAAGGGGTTAGAGCACTCAGAAGAGGGTCTTGTATACACCAAGTGCTTAGTAGATGTTAGCCACTAATACTGTTCTTTTATATGGCATATGTTTATCTCCTCTAGGTTCTTGACTGGTGGTGGTCTTTGGTTGTCACCACGTGAAATGAGGAGATGTTAGCGGCATCTCATGGGAGGGTCCAGGGTTGCTGCTGAACATCCTGTGATGCACAGGACAGGCCCCCTGACCCCTGACAAGAAACCAACCTCAAATATCAATAGTACGGAGGTTGAGAAGCCCTGCTCACACGTTTAAGTGTGACTCTTGGTAACTGAGCTCTTTAAACACATCTCTAAAGTAACATTTTTAAGGACTGTCTTGGTCTCTTAAAGAATCAGCATCATAAGGGACTTAGCTCAGCCCCCAGGGTTATGTGGATCCCTTCCCAGCACCCTCACCAAGCACGTGCCTTTGGCAGATTGCACACTGTACATACAACATTTGGTCTGTTTATTACATTGAACTCTAGTGTTCCCGGCACTTTCCTAATAATGGTAGCCACCATTCATTGAGCCTTATGTGTGGGTGATTGTACTCAGTAGTTGACATGTATTTGCAGCATTGCTCCTCGCCATCTTTTGAGGTGGGTTCTATTCTTTTTTTTTTTTTTTCCAATGAGAGATACAGAGAGAGGCAGAGACATATAGGCAGAGGGAGAAGCAGGCTTCCTGCAGGGAGCCCGATGTGAGACTCAATGCTGGACCCTGGGATCACACCCTGAGCTGAAGACGGCGCTAAACTGCTGAGCCACCCAGGCTGACCAGGTTCTATTCTTACACCCATTTTACAGATGTGGAGATTAAGTAAAGTCACTTGCCTAAGATCACTCAGCAGCAGAGCTGAGACTGGATCTGGGTCAATCTTGCTCTAGAATCTATGTTTCTCACTTTGCTTCCTGCCTTGTCCTGCCTGGGGCTGTACCTAACAAGCTTATTTCCTCATTCACAGGAAGGTCTTTCAAATCTTTGAGGTAAGCTGCTGAGTCCTCTCTTCTGTCCTCTGATCAGAGAGCCCCAGGTCTCAGAGTTACCTGCAAAGACATGTTTCTGATCTGCTCACCATCCAGAATGCTCTCCCATGTCTTGGTAACCACCTGTCTGCTTCCTGGCCCTGCTCTCCTCACCTCCCTCCCCCATGCTGCCTCTAGAGAGGCTGCCCATCCCACGCCAGCTCTCCCGATGCTCCAGCAACTCAGACTCTGTGCCAATGCTGACCGGTCACCCAGATTCCACTTGATCGGTAGTGTCACTTAACAGTGACCCATTTTCTTTTCTTTTTTTTTTTAAGATTTTATTTATTTATTCATGAGAGATACAGAGGCAGAGACACAGGCAGAGGGAGAAGCAGGCTCCATGCACCGGGAGCCCGATGTGGGACTTGATCCCGGGTCTCCAGGATCGCGCCCTGGGCCAAAGGCAGGCGCTAAACCGCTGCGCCACCCAGGGATCCCCTGTTCGTGCATCTTCACGAGCAACTGGGACATCTCCACCCTTTGCGTTTCTGGTGGAAATTACTTGATCTCTATGCTGTGAATCCAGTTTATTAAGCTCTTTACTGAGGAGCTTGTGGAGGACTGCCCCGGCCAGGGAACCATGAATCTTCAGTCTCAGACACAACAGGTGGGGACGAGAGGAGATAGCTGCGTGGTGTGCCTGGAAGCCCACATCGCTCCTCCCCACTCCGTTGCCCCTTTGGTTTCTTCTCTGTTGCGGAGAAAGCCAAATCACAGGTGTTCTGTACTGCATACCACAATTTTAGTCCTTCCCCATAACACATCAGAGTCTCAGACACACTGGGTGTCATTGTGGAGCTCGGGCACTAGTTTCGGAGTGGGACCCAGACAGAGTTTGGTGGCTTAGGACAGGGAGGCGGCTGCAGGCTGGGGGGCGCAGAGCAGTGAAACCACCGGTAGGTTTCAGGGGAGCTGCTTTTCCTTCCCCGCTTTCTAAATGACAGGCACTTCATGAGTGTTTTCTAGCTAATCCTCTTGGGTTTATAAAGTGCTTTCACTGTCTCCCTTTCACTGGTCAGGGAGCTAAAGTTTAGGGAGGGTAATCTCAAAGTCACTCAGCTGGCACATGGTCGATTTGGGCATCAAACCCAGATCTGGTGCGCCCCGACAGGCATGTTCTCAGTGACCCGGTTATCTCCACTGTGCCCTACCTCTGCTTGAGCTGCATGGGAGGTGCTCACCCTCCCCTTCAAGGCAGTCCCCTGCGGGCCGAGGATAGGAGACCCAGGGATTTAACCCAGTGCAGTGCCGTGCAGCTGGAGGCCTCAGAAGCAGGCCTTTGTGCGGGAGCCGTGAGCAAACACAGGTGCATTTCTGTCTTCCAGAGCTTGGAGCCTGGCTTCCCCAGGAAATGCGGCTGGCTGCTTTCAGCAGCATTTTCCTCTTGCAAAACCAGTATATATTTTTCAAAACCTGCCTCTTCTTCCTCTTGTCCCCAGCCCCTCTCCACAACTGAGTGATAAACAGATTTCACAGCTCCCCGCTGGGCCAAGATGCAGGTGATTCCCACCAGGACCTTGGCCAGATGGGACCTGAAACTATTCCCTGCTGTGGGGAAGGGAGGGGTGCAAGCGGGGGTCCAATTCACCTTGAGTGTGTAGAAAACCTCGGGCAGAGGCTGAGTGCGGGCCTGGAAGGGAGAGGAGGGCAAGCGCTGTGGAAATTCCAGATGGTGGTAAATGAGAAAAGCCACCCTCCCCCCAGATATATACAGCATGTTGACACCGGGGTAGGTCCCAGCTGGGAGAGAATATGGAACCACAAAATAAATTCTCTTCAAGATAAATTCTCTTAATATATTTTTAAAAGATTTTATTAGAGAAATGATGAGACAGAGAGCACGAGCAATGGGGAGAAGCAGACTCCCCATTGAGCTGGGAGCCTGACGTGGGGTTCAGTCCCAGGACCCTGAGCTGAAGGCAGACACTTAACCACCTGAGACACCCAGGCGCCCCTCTAATATTTTTTGCAATAAAAAAAGTCTTAACAAAATGAAAAGAGAGGCTAAGTAACCTCTGGTCTCCTGCCAGGTTACAGTGCCAACACTAGAGGAAGGTCACCCAGTAAGTATTCTTCCTCTGAGCTTACACTTCTGGAGGGTCCCCGAGGGTGCTATTTGGTCCACCAACCCCTTGCCCCGATAACCATCTGGCATCATCCACAGGTGTAGTTGGGGCTTCCAGGACCCCCTCACCCCTGACTTTGCATGAATTCCTCACTGGCTCCTTCACCCAGTTACCCAATTTTTCCACCCACTAGAATGTCTGCTGCATAGGACAGGGGTTTTGCTTTTTTGTTCACTGCTGTGTGCCTGACTCTGTGCTCTGGGACTCTAAGAATAGCACTGAGTTCACACCCTCAGGAGCTCCCATTCTGACAAGTGGTCAGCAAGCACCATGCAATGGTGGGATATGGGCAATGATGGAGTGGGCACAGAGTGCTTTGGGTTCTGTGCTCCCAACCCAGATGTTGTCATGGCTGGCTTTTAGGAAGGCTTCCAGGAGGAGGTGATATCTTAGCCTGATCTTGGAAGATGAGAGTGAGCTAGCCAAGCATGACATGGAGGACATTCCAGGTTGAGGATGAGTGTATATCCCCTGCCCACCCTCAGTCTGTATGCCAGTCTTCCCGAAGCTTTTGTATAGCATACACATGCCTCTGCTGTCACGGGAGCAGACTGATCCACAGAGTTGGAACAGTGTTTGTCAGGAGAGAGAAGTCACCTATGTTGGTGAATTCTTAGTGAAGCATGATTGATTGATTGATTTTTAAAAGATTTTATTTATTCATGACAGACACAGAGACAGAGAGAGAGGCAGAGACACAGGCAGAGGGAGAAGCAGGCTCCATGCAGGATCACACCCTGGGCTGAAGGCGGCGCTAAACCGCTGAGCCACCCAGGCTGCCCGTGAAGCATGATTTAAAGATGAGGCCCAGACTTGGGGGTATCCTAATGCTGCCTCCTCCTCCACACCTGATGGACTGATACCATCTCTTCTTGCCCACAGGCTCTTTAACTCTTGCTTATAAACCTAAGCAGCCATTTCTTTACCCCTAATGGTATGGTGTTCCTCCCTCCTGCCTGTTCTTTGCCACTTCCCTTTGTTCCCCAGGGCAAGAGGAAGTGGTGGGGGAAGGGGGTCATGTGTCTGATGACCTTTCTTAGGAGGAGGGGGAGTTCTGGGGTGGCTGCTACTGCTTGAGTAACTCGCTGCTCACCATTGCAACTTTGTGGGGCGGGTGGGAGGAGAGCTGGACACGAGCTCTTGAGCCCCTGTGTAGTTGAGAGTGACATTTGGTGCATAGATGCCTGGAGTTGCCAAGAAGTAGTTTGGTTCTGAAGCTAGAGAGCCCTTCTTTCTGTTTCCCATGGAACGTGACAGCAGGGGAGCAACCCCTGCCCACATTTTGGGTGGGCCTGGGAAAAGCCTGGGAAAGCACAGGCTTTTGTTTCTGTTTTTTGAGTCGCCCTGTTCCTTGTGTGAGCCACAAGGTGGTGCTGTTGGCATGGGACTGCTTGGTTTATCCAGAAGCCATTTCAGCCATTGCTGCCCCCTATCCCCACCCTCTACCCCCTATCCTGCAGACTAGAAAGTCACAGTAGAGATGGTCTTTCATTTAGTCTCCTTAGATGCCCTTTCTGGAATTCTTCCTCACACCTTTGCAGCTTGAGGTGCTTTGCATCCTGATGCCAGACCCACATAGTGCGCATTGGGATCCTCACCTTTCTCTCCTTGTCCTGATTCTGGGCCTCTGAAC
The DNA here is from genome assembly GCF_011100685.1 of Canis lupus familiaris. Taxonomy (NCBI): domain Eukaryota; kingdom Metazoa; phylum Chordata; class Mammalia; order Carnivora; family Canidae; genus Canis; species Canis lupus. Next base: position 43,036,547 of record NC_049229.1, on the reverse strand, counting down.
TCTTGAGTCCAGCAGGACTTAACTAATTCTTTCCCTTAGCCAGCTGCCAAATGGACCAAGATTTAATGAATGAATTTGCCCTGATTAATTAATAAAGGCTTAATCTGTTACCTGGGGTTTTTGTAACTGTGATGATGGAAATGAAGCCTTATTGAAGAGGTAAATTGCTGGCCCTTCGAACTGTGGGAGGGGAGTCACTAGAGGGTATTGCATTGTCCATCCCACGCGTGCCCACCCACGCCTTACACACAGCAATTGGAGAGGGCATGAGGCAGGTAGGTCCTGGAGACCCACTGGGGTCCCTGTGAGGGCTCAGAGACCATGTGACTCATGGGGAGCCTAACTGCTTGCTCTTCTTTCCTTTGCCCAGACGTTCACGGCATGGTGCAACTCCCACCTCCGCAAGGCGGGCACGCAGATCGAGAACATCGAGGAGGACTTCCGGGATGGACTGAAGCTCATGCTGCTGCTGGAGGTCATCTCAGGTGAGGTGGGCCACCCTGGCCGAGGACGAGGTGCTGCCTGCTGGGTTCGGCCACTTTGGGAATGCTGCTCTGACATCTCTGCTTCTGCTCTGCCTTTGGTCATGGTGAGCTTTGGGTCTCTTGAAAGAAGTTGTGGGCGACATGTGTGAATTCAGACTAGGAGGCTGGGTTTGGTCCCAGCTCTGCTGCCAGCCATCCACACGTCCTTGGACAAGTCACTTCCTTTTTGCCTCAGCACTCTCATTTGCACAAAGAGGCAGTTTGAAGGGTAGTCTCAGAGGTCCCTTCCCCTCCAGAGTGCTAGGACTGCATGGTCGTCATGTAACCATGACTGACCATCTCTAAACTGTGGCTTCACTAGTCCCTCTCTCCCTTTATCTAGAGGATCCGGCTTCCTTATCTGGCCCCCAGTGTAGAATCTGGATGTCCAGAAATCTGGAGGGACAGCTCCTCTTGAATGCAGAGCTCCTCTTTCTTATGAATACCTTTCCTCCACCATTCCTTAGAGGTTGGTAGTTCCAACATTCTCATCTTGGTTTATACACTGGGTGATCTTAGCTACTCTCTTCACTTTACCTTCTGCCTTGATGCCAGTGAGTCCCAGACCTCCTCGCAGTCCAGCCTTTTCCCTCAGGCCCCATATAGACCCAGATGTCCCTCAGCACCCCCTGCTCCCCAGCATGCCCAAGACTACCCCTGGCCCTGACAGATCTCTTTCCTCCTATAATCTTTTTTTTCCCCAAGATCGTATTTGTTTATTCATGAGAGATACAGAGAGAGGTAGAGACACAGGCAGAGGGAGAAGCAGGCTCCTCACAGAGAGCCTGTTGTGGGACTCTATCCTCGGACCTGGGATCAGGCCTGGAGATGAAGGAAGATGCTCAACCGCTGAGCCACCCAGGCGTCCCTCCTCCTATTATCTTAATCTTCTTCTCCCAAACCTAATGTAGGAATTAGAGACAGCTCTTCCTCTGCTTTGCTTGCCAACTTGGCATTCAGGTTATGTTCATTCTATTTCCTTCTTCTGTTACCTTTTGACCTCTGCTGCGTGGTGTCAGTGTGGGCCTACATCAGCTCTACCCCAATGATCCGCAGAGGCCTTTGACCCCCTCCCAGTTCCTTCTACACCGCCACAGTCCCATCACCCACACCGCAGCCAGAGGGGCCATCTGACGGCCCAAATATGGTCTCGCTGTTCCCTGCTTAGAACCCTTCAGAGCCTCCTCAGGGCTCGAAGCCTGCAGCCCACATTCCTTAGTATAGCTTGCAGGATCCTTTGTGAGCTGGCACCTGTTTTGTGTTCAACTGACTTCCCAAAAAGGTATCAGACCTCAGGCCCTCTGCCACCCCAAGAGACAGGCAGTCCTCACCAAGGACACGCTCTCTGCACTTCTGCAGAAGCTCCAATTGACTTGTTCCCCAACACTTTGAAATATCCTCTTGCAGGTGAAATCTGTGTGTTGTGGGGTGGGGGTAGGGCTGGGGGGTTGTGTGTGCGTGGTAGAAATCTACTGAACATGAAACTTAGCATTTTGAACATTTTCGATTTCACTAAGTACTAAGTACATTCACATTGCTGTGCAGCCACCGCCAACCATCTGCAGACCTCTCTGTCATCCCGCACGGAGACTCCGTGCCCTGGAAACAGCGACTGCCCATTCCCTTCTCCCTTGAGCCCCTGGCAGTCACCCTTCTCTTAGTCTGTTTGACTGTTCTCAGCACCTCGTATGAGTGGACTCATCCAGTATATGTCCTTTTGTGACTTATTTCATCGTGACGTCTTGCAGGGTCATCCACGTGCAGGCTCTCCTTCCTTTTTAAGGCTAATACTCGTTGCAGGTGCATACCGCATTCTGTTTATCCATTCATCTTCTCGTGGACGTTTGTGCTGCTTCTATCTTGTGGTTATTGCGAAAAGTGCTGCTGTGAACATGGGTGTACATCTACCTGTTTGAGCCCCTGCTTTCAAGTCTTTTGGGTATAAACCCAGAAGTGGAATTGCTGGATCATATAGTAATTCTGTGTTTAATATTTTTTAGCTACTGCCATACTGTTTTCCTCTAACTGCCTTTCCTTTTAGAATGTCCTTCACTGGGATCCCTGGGTGGCGCAGCGGTTTGGCGCCTGCCTTTGGCCCAGGGCGCGATCCTGGAGACCCGGGATCGAATCCCACATCGGGCTCCCGGTGCATGGAGCCTGCTTCTCCCTCTGCCTGTGTCTCTGCCTCTCTCTCTCTCTCTCTGTGACTATCATAAGTAAATAAAAAAAAAAAAAAAAAAAAAAAAAAAAATTAGAATGTCCTTCACTGCCTCCTTTTCCAACATTTCTTAGTTTAAACAAACCTAGTATTCTTTTTCATTCTTTAAAACTCAGCTCAGGGTTTCCGTCCAGGAAAGCTTTCCCCATAAGAGTGGCTGCTCAACTCTGGGCTCCTGTAACATCCCATTAATTCTTTGGTTATGTCAGTTTTCCCACAGCATGATCATTTTTGGCCCATTTGTTCTTTTCCCCATCTCACCCTGAGCTGCTTGGGGGGACGGGATGGTCTCATCTCTGTGTCCCAAGTGCTCAGGATTGTACTTGGCATGTATGTGATGCTCAACAAATATCAGAGTGACCAGATGCCCTGAAGTGGGCTTTTCTGCATAACCACCACTGAACAGGTGGGCCTGTGCCCAAGGGGGACCTGTGCACGTCTGTGAAGGGGGCTTGTCTCTTTCCCTGGAGTGGGGGACATTGAGTCACTAAGATGTTGCCATTTCATCCTCGAACATCTTTGAGGTGGGTAGAATGACAGAAGGAAGGGATGGCTGCCCCTCAAGGTCCTCTAAGTGGTGTCCCTGGACTACTGACACCAGAACCTGCGGGACCGCTTCTCCACCTGCACATTCACCCCAAACTTCCTAAATCAAAAACTTAGGAGGCAGGGAGAGGGGGCTGGGTATCTGAAGTTTGAGAACTGCTGGCCTGCTGCCTCCCCTGTCCCAATGAAGTCCTGTGCTGGCCAGTGTGTACAGTTGGGGGCTGGCTAGGGAGCCCGTGCTTGGCAGGACTAAGGGCTGGGGCTTCAGCAGAAGAGCCTTCAGGCTGCAAGGTGGGGGAGCGGGATGGGGTGTCACCTTATCCATCCTATGAGAGGGAGTCCCTGTGGCATTTCATCTGCCCAGGAGCTTGGTAGAGTACCTTGTTGGGGAGGCCAAGCAATGACCACAGCCTTGGGAGAACCACTAGTGGAAAGTCTTAATTTAATCATAAAACCCCAGCTGTGCTTCCCTGGAGCTGCCAGGCCTAATCATATCTGCGGCAGGAAGTCTGTTCTCTAGAAGTTGGGGGGCTGGGAGGCCCCCTGGAGAAGTGCTGCTCCCACATTGTGGCTGCCCTGCTCTCAGCCAGGCTACTAATGTGCTGGGTGTGGCGGGGAGGGGACGTGTGGTTAGGTGGGGCTGGAGACTGTGGCAGGTGCAAGGGTCCTGAGTCTCGGACTCCAGGATGATAGTTCTTAGCATTTTGGAGTCTGGCCTTTTAGAGACTCTAAAGCTATGTGCCCCTTCCCCGGCTATGGGCACGCATGTAATCCATTTTTAGTTTTAGTTTATTTATTTATTTATTTTTTAAAAGGTTTTATTTATTTGAGAGAGAGAAGGACCAGGGGGAGGGGCAGAGGGAGAAGCAGACTCCCCGCTGAGCAGGGAGCCTGCCCCTTAGTTTTAGTTTAAAAAGGGTCCCTGAGGGCCTCTGTTGTAAGCTGGAAGTGCTCACCCTTGCTGGGGTGTTTGGAGAACTGGCTCTTTGCCTGCAGCTTCTGGTCCTGGAACCTGAGTTGGAGGAGGGGGTGGGCTGCTGGTGGAGAGTTGTCTTAGAGCTGAGCCAAGGATGCCCACGAGAGGCAGCAGTTCTCGAGTAAGAGAGGAACACTGTGGGCAGCTCCACGTAAACACTAGGGAACTTTTTCAGAATATTCTAAAGTGCCCACACATCTCCCCAGGCCAAACAGTATGGATTAGAAGGGATTGGATGCCTTTGCGTGTGCAGTTCCTTCTGCCTTGACCATCACTCCCTGCTGCCTCAGCCTGGCTGCCCTCCCACTCAGAGGCCCTTCCTGACTATTCCACAACTCCTTCATCCCCCACCTGCCCTCCTCTGCATCCTCTTTTTAAGCATTTATCTTTCTTGGTGTTTGTTCATGTGCGTACATTTGTGTGTCTCTCTGTTGAAGGTCTGTCTCCTCCTGGTCCGTAAGCGCATGGAGGCAGGGAACTGTTTTGCTCACCCCTGTATTCCTAGCGCCCAGCCAAGTCCCTGACATGTGGGGCTGATTACAGATCTTTTGGGTGGAGGCAAGTGGTAGGTTTGAGAAGTGGCAGGAAAGGCAGGGTCCACTCTCCCTGTTGGTCCCTGCTGGTGGTGGTGGTGGTGGTGGGGCACTCAGCTGCACCTGGGTGAAAGTATCATGAGAGCAGCCCCACTCCTGGGAAACAGCATCTGACCTCCCCCCCACCCTCCCTCTTGGTCTGTATTCAGGGGAGCGCTTGGCCAAGCCGGAGAGAGGCAAAATGAGAGTGCACAAGATCTCCAACGTCAACAAGGCCCTGGATTTCATAGCCAGCAAGGGTGTCAAGCTTGTGTCCATTGGAGCTGAAGGTGAGTGAGGCCTTCTCTGGCTGCTACACCACACCTCATATCCTGCTCCCTGTTCTCTTGGCCTTTTCTGCCCTGACTCCTGGGTTCCCACACCCCCCAGGTGCATTTGGAAGTGGGGCTGCTAGCACCTCCATCTGGTCGACCTGTGGATTCTTCATGTAACAACTACGATTCCCATCTAGTCTCAGCACCCCCCACATCTAAAGTGCCCACACATCTCCCCAGGCCAAGCAGTATGGATTAGAAGGGGTTGGGTGCCTTTGCATGTGCAGTTCCTTCTGCCTTGACCATCACTCTCTGCTGCCTCAGCCTGGCTGCCCTCCCACTCAGAGGCCCTTCCTGACTATTCCACAACTTCTTCCCTGGAAAAGCAAGGGCTGGCTCTCCGGTTCTCACCTCGATGCCCAACGCCTCCAACCAAATCCTGGTGCCATGAGATCCTGTGAGAGTGGCATGCCACCTCCCTCACCCACAGGCCTGTCTGCTTTGCTGCCCGAGGCAGGGAATTCTGTTGCCTGGAGAGTGTCAGACACGGGCTGGGTGGAGGGTGAAGGCTGCCCTGAGGCCCCACGGAGCCCCGGGAAGACCAATGTCCAGAAGCCTTCAGGAACAATCTTCATAACATTTCTCTGCAGATTAGCTTCTTGACTCTCTTTTCCTTCATTTGAATTTTTTTTTTAAAGCTCAATATAAATCGTTGTTAGTTTGTTCTTATTTAAAAGAGGCAGTCTTGTGTGCAGTGTGATGGCACTGAAGGATTTGGGGAGGGTGGAGGTGATTAGAACGGAACGTCGTGGCCAGGCCGTGTCAGGACTGCACCCCATGGATTCAGACGAGACTCACTGGGCACCTGCTGTGTGGTGTCAGAAATCTAGAGAAAGTACAAGTTTCTATCCGTTCGTTCATCATTGGAGGTATGTGCACGGCTGTGATCCCTGAGCACACAGGCTGTGGCAGGTACTGTGCCAAAGCCCTTTGTACCAGCGATCTCCTGGAACCCTCTCACAGACTCTCTGGTGGCTCTAATTATTATCCTCATTTGATGAAAAGGAAACACATGCCTAACAAGATGAAATAACTTACTTAAGATCCCAGTGTTGGTAAGTGGCAAAGCCAGAACTCAGGTCTGTATGATACCAAAGAAATGCCCCTGAAAAGTGGCCTCTTGAAGACGGTGGAGGACTTGCTCCAGTAAATCATAGGAGCAGATCTGTTTTCTGGTTGATGAGTTTAAAGCCCTCCCTTGCCCCCCTTTCTTCCTAGAAATTGAGGGATTTTATGTTGCTACATCAAACACAAATTTTAGCACAGTATTGGCAAACGATAGGCCGTGGTGTCAAATTCAGCTGGCATGGGTTTTCATAAAAATTATCTGCTTTCCTGCTACTATTGGCAGGATAGTTGAGACAGTGACCGAATGGCCTGCAAAGCTGAAAATATTTCCTATCACACTTTTGCAGAAAAAAATTTGCCAACCCCTACCTTACTGGGGACACAAGCTAACACTTGAGCAGTCATGGGTGGTGCCCCATGTGTCCCAGCACACCTTCAGCTGAAGCTGATGCCTTCCACGTCTGTGTGGCGCCAGCTCCTAACAGTGTGACACACACAGCAGGTGCTCAGAAAATGTTCAAAGGACGCACACATAGCAGGGTACTTGTTTTGTGAGTGGGGACATATTCTCTGCTTCTTAATAAGAAGAAAAGAGTAGTTTGCTCTGTTAGGGAAGATTAAAGACTTGGCTGAAAAAGTTTCAACTAAGCAGGGTTGGGAAACCAAAGAAGGTGGCGCTCAGCTGGTCTGGTGCAAGCTCACATGCCCACAGGGGCAGGGAAGTAAAGGATGTATGGGGGGGGGCAGGGGTGGTGGTAGGGATGGGTAGGGATTGTGGAGAACTGGGGGTAGCACGTCCTAAGTGGGGCACCTGCCATGCAGATCTAATCATCTGTTGGGAATACAGGTCCAGCATTGCTAGATCTTCCAGTTTTTCAAAAGAAGCCAGAAATCCAGATTTTTAGAAAGAAAAATTAAATAGCTACTCACAAATTAAAAACAAAAACAAAACTGAAGTCCAAAGGGGAAGGTGAGAGAGAATAGCACTTGGTTCCAGCTCTTTGTCTGGCTAGACAGGATGCTGTCCCCGTCTACTTGTGAGCAGGCCTGTAGGGTGACCATCACCAGCCACATTTTATAATCAAGGCAGCCGAGGTTTAGAATAGTCGCTAGGGTGGAAGCACGTGGTGTGGTTGAGCACGGGCTCTGGGCCAGACTGCTTCCACGTGGCAGAGCCAGGCTGAACCTGGGAGTCTGGGCTCTGGAGCTGGGGTCTGAACCTCTTCCCATCACTCCAGATGTGGTGCGTGGGGGCTGAGGACAAGACTTTCCTGTCTGCTTTTTCCTCAGCCACGGAGTGGCGGGTCAGCTTGGCTACGCTTGCTCCAGCAGAGGGTGAGGAGCAAAGACAGGTCTGGGCATAAACTCCATGCAGCACCTCGACCTTCCGGAAAGTCAGCTTAGCTGGCCACGGCTTTCTAATTTTTTTTCTTTTTCACACAGGCCTCGCTTCTCTAAAGATTTGGAAAGGCTCCTTCAAAATGAGATAATCCTTCTCTTCTCACTGCCCTAGGGAGTCTGTGCGTTAGGCTGAGCCTTCCGCTTTGAAATCACCTCTCCCGTTTCATACTGAGCGCTAAGATCATGCTGGGGTGACTGCTCTGCTGTGCCAGGAAACTGGATGAGGCCACAAATGGGTTTTGTTTATTTTAATGAAATGAAGTTTACTGCTCTAGACTATAAAAGAAAAGGCAGTGGAGCAGATCACTTGGAATGAGCTCTCATAGGGGTTGGGGCGGGGAGAGATGCTGCTGGTTACCCTGAAGAACATTCTGGGCTGAGGGAAGGGAAGCAGGCCCAGCGTGGGCAAGACCTCACGGTGGGATTATCACAGGGGGATTATCACACGGTGCAGGACTAGACTCTCATGAGCCCCTGAGGGGCAGCACCAGGCCCGGGAGAGCCCATGGGCAGGCTGATTCTGGATGACGGGAAGGACCTATGGGCATGGAATGGAATGGGTGCCCTGGAGGGGTATATGGCCCCTGTTCCTGAAGGTGTTCAGGTGGAGGCTGAGAGCAAGGGACCTCCGTACATCCAGGAGGGATTAGAGTAGATCCTTGGGCTTTCCTGTACTGCACTTGATTTAGAATGTCTAGACTTAGTGGAATTGAGACCTGACCTAGGTGAGAGGTTGGGATTTAACTAGGTGAGAGGACCAGGAAGGATTTTTTTATCCTACGATCTTTGGGCGGGGAAAGTCTGATGGCTCTGGGTGCCAAGAGCCTGGGTGTGGTCTTGAAGATTTATCCCCTGTCCTCAGGGCGGAGGGACGGTGGTGCAGTAGCTAGAGCATTGGTCTGCAAGCTGGTTAACCCGGGGGGTCTGGTTTCTGTTGAGGGGGAACCCGGGGGGTCTGGTTCTGGTTTCTGTTGAGGGGGAATGTCTTCATTCTCTGAATCATGTGCAGGTGACTGCACCCCTGGAGTGGGGGCAGGGGGTAAATACAGGATGCCAACAGCTTCTTGGCTGGCTATAGACCAGGAATGGCAGAAACATGCCCCCCGACCCCCACTGCCTTCTTCCCGCACCCACATCAGACATTGTAGTCTATCCTCATGTTTCTTTCACATGGCCCAGCTGTGGCCGTGGGACCTTCCTTTAGACTCAGCATGCCTGCCCCCTGACATAAGCTGCTGGGAGATGGTGTGTCCCTGCTCCAGACATAGATGCCTGGGAAAAGGATTTGTCCTGGGGGTCGCTTGGGGGGCTACGCTCTGGGTGTGGGACAAGGAGCCAGTGGGCCCCGAGGCTAGGGTAGGGCGTGGGTGTCAACACACCCCACTCTTTTTGCCTGTACTTGGCTCTCCTGTTTCTTGCAGGATCTGGTATGAGTGAGAATTCAGTGAGCAAAAATCCTGGCGGTTTCTGGGGAAGGGAGAGAGGAATAAGTACGCAAGACCCAAAAAAGAAGCCACTGTCTCCCTTAGTGCTGGGGAGGGCTGTGAGCCCAAGGCCAGCAGGAGGCCCAGGTATTTGGCCTTCGAAAGTAGGGCAGAAGAGGGGACCACAGGATGGGGGCACAGGCGGGGGCTGGGGCTGCAGTCACACTCTTGGAAAGGTCCGGTGGCCCCATTTTTTTCATGCCTCTTTTAGACCTTAAAAAGATGCCTCCTGTATTGAAAATGTCCATGAAATTTAATTCTTGCATTTTCTACTCTTCATATCATAAAGATTTCTCCAAGTCATTAAAAATGTGTGAATGTCATTTTTAGTGGCTGTGTTAATTGTAGAGCACAGCTGTGCTCTGTTCCAGACCCGAGTCCTTCCCTGGAGGAGCCTGAGTGCCGCTCTGTTCTCCCAGCCACAGGCCTGGGTAACCTCTGCCTACACATGTGTAGTGCCCTCCAGTATTCATTCGTTCATTCATTTATTCAACAGATGTTGATGGAAGGTTTTCTTTGTGCCAGGAGCTATGCTGGGCTCTAAGCAGTGATGTAAAACAAAAAAATTGTTCCCCTCACGGAGCTTATGTTCTAGAAGTGGGGAGAGAGAAAATACACACGCATGCACGCGCACACACACGCACACACACACACGTGTCAGATGGAGAAGAGTCAAGCAGGGAGTAAAGTGGGAGGTTTCCAGGAGCAGATGAAGAGCAGATGGAGGGAGGTGAGGGACAGTGGATACCCAGGGAAGAGAGAGCTACGGGGAGGCCGTGTAACTGGAGGAGGTGGGGCCCCCCTCCACTATCAGAGCCTCACTGGCCATTGGCTTTGACTCTGAGTAAGATGGGAAGCCATGGGGGTTCTGAGCAGAGGAGTGATGGGGGCAGGGGATTTACTCCGTCACACTGGTACTTGGTATATTCGTGGTTTCCAGCTTGGGGCCATGACAGGCTCTTTTATATGGCAGCCGTACCCTGCATGTCAGATTATTGGCTAGGCATAGATTCGTAGAGGTAGATTTCACTGTCAAAAAGTCAAACAACTTCAAGATGCTTGATCCTGTTGCCAAATTATTTCCCAGAAAGTGTATTTTTGTTTTTTGTTTTTAATAAGATTTATTTATTAGAGAGCAAGCGAGCCTGTGAGCATGCATGAGTGAGAGGGGCAGAGGGAAGGGAGAGAGAATCCAGAGCAGACTCTGCACTGAGCATGGAGCCCACATGGGATTTTATTTCACGACCCTACGGTCACGACCTGAGCTGAAACCAAGAGACTGCCGCTTAAGCGACTGTACCACTCAGGCACCCCCAGAGAGTGTTTTTTTGTTTTTTAAAGATTTTATTTACTCATGAGACACACACACACACACACATACACACAGAGAGAGAGAGAGAGAGGCACAGACACAGGCAGAGGGAGAAGCAGGCTCCACGCAGAGAGCCTGATGTGGGACTTGATCCCAGGTCTCCAGGATCACGCCCTCGGCTGAAGGTGGCGCTAAACCACTGAGCCACCTGGGCTGCCCGTTTTTTGTTTTTTTGTTTTTTGTTTTTTGAAACCAATTTACACTTCTAGCCACAGTGTCGTAGCTTGTTACCATCAACACACATTAAAGAGTTTTTAACTTTGCTAATTTAATAGCTGGGGAAATATCTTCTTTAATTACAAGGGAGATTGAGCATACTTATAAATTGGTTATATTTTGTGTTTTGTGAAGTATTTATTCAGGTTCTTTGCCTATTAGGAATTTAGGCTTTTTTCCTTTTGAATTTATATAAACTGTTTAAATGTTATAGATACGAAACCATTGGAAGTTACAAATGAAAGGGAATTTTTAAAAAACCAAATCATGGGGCACCTGGGTAGCTTAGTGGGTTGTGTGTCAGCCTTTGGCTCAGGTCATGATCCCAGGTCCTGGGATTGGGCTCCTTGCTCAGCATGGAATCTGCTTCTCCCTCTCCTTCTGCCACTCCCCTTGCTTATTCTCTCTCTCAAATAAAATCTTTATGAACTGATTCTTAACTACTACCTGCCTCTGTGTTCTCCCAGCATGTTCTGCAATGTGCTACCTGGCTGTTGTACATCTTCAAGAAGACGGTTGTACCCTACTCTGTTCTCTGTGTCTTATCCAATTCCTCCCACTCAGATCTGTGCCCTGCTGGTGTCTGGGGCTCTGGGACGGGCTCTGAAAGGCCCTTGTTAGCAGGAAGAGTTACATCCTGTCTCCTGTCCAACGTGGTCACCTGTCCACCTCAGCACCCCAGCACAGGCTCAGCAGAGTCACCTGCCTCACCGGGAAGCAGCGGCAGTGCTCTGTACCTTGTTGGATATATAGCAGCATGCGGTGTTGCCCTCCCTTTTGAGAAAGGGGATGAGATCTTAGAATGTAGTTTCTTTAGTGGAATCTACTCTTGCTTAAGACACTTGTTGGAAGCAGACCCTAGTGAACATGGGCTCAGGATATCGGGAGTTCCTGGAAGTCACCCCTTCTCATGGTTCTTTTTGTTTTTTTTTCCCATAGTTAGTTTTTCAGGTTGGAAAAAATACGATATTCTTTGGATGCCAGACTGTTAGCTGAGAGTACCTTGCCATGGGGCTGAGTTACTGTCTCCTAGTTTGGAAGCAGGTGAAGGCAAGGAGTCTGCATTTGATTGTCATGGGCTTAGCCCCCAAGACCATAAAGGACTCCATGTCTTGGGCTCCTTAAGGACAGGTACTTATGTTTGTATTCCCTGCTTCTGGGCTTGATACAGAAAGAAAGAAAGAAAGAAGGAAAGCAGGAAAGAAAGGAAAGAAAGGAAAGAAAAGAAAGGAAGGAAGGAAGGAAGGAAGGAAGGAAGGAAGGAAGGAAGGAAGGAAGGAAGGAAAGAATTACTTCATAGAATTTATAGCATTTTAAAAAAAATCTAAAGTGTTGCTTAGACTGAATTTAGTGGGTTATCTCTTAACTGTGATCTGGAAGCTGTTGTTTGATTTTTTTTTAAATATGTATTTTGATACCCAAGTAATGCCATGGGGTTGATTTGTGAGTTAGTAAATCCTTCAAGATGTCAGTTTACAAAGCTTTGTTGGATTGATTGCTTTCTGTTCCCTACACTGGCTTTTTGCGTGTGGATGGCTAATTTGAGAGCTGTGATTACCCAGACTTCCCCAACTCACAAAGTTGCCAGAACATTTGTGATGATTTAGAAACCTCTCCCTCTTCTCTGTCAGGCTGGTGAGGACACCCCCTTCTCTCTTGCCTTCCTTGATGTACCCAGTGAAATTGGTCACACCTACCCTGTGTCCTGGATCACCCCCAAATAGACTTCTTTCCTGGCACCTGTGATGCCTAATAGTACTTTTAAAAACATTCTTACTTTTCCCTAGAGGTGGAGCTGTGTGGTCTTTGATTTCTGTCTCTGTACTCTCAGTGATGTGGGCACTCCGGGAATTTTAACTCTGCCCCTGCTAAAAGCCATCCTAACATGTCCTGATGCCATTTCTCTAGAAATCGTGGATGGGAATGTGAAAATGACTCTGGGCATGATCTGGACCATCATCCTCCGCTTTGCCATCCAGGACATCTCTGTGGAAGGTGGGTCTTCTGCTCTGTGCCTTTAGTCTCCCAAGCTCCCTTCTCTCCCCTGCCCTCACCATCCTCCTCCCTGAGCTCAGCCTGGTGAATTCCCTGACCCCTGGCAACAGGGGCCTAATTGTGGACCACATCCTGGGCTTCTGGCCCATCGCTGGCATCTGCCTCCCTCATCTGTAAAGAAATCAGAACTGCTTAGGTGCTGGTTCCCACTGGTATGTTGGCCCCAGAGAATCCTCCTCACTTTGGGACACTAAGGTGCTGTGGGAAGTATTGGGTTTTAGGTTGTTCAATCCAAAAGGGTAGGGAAATAGCTTAGTAACCAGGAGAGAGTGTCTCAGGATTCCGAGTCTACTCCAGGGTCTCCACTTTGCTCCCATAGTGCCCTCTGGTGGCCACTTCACAGATCTTTGAGAGGCCATGGTAGTCTGGGGCTGGGATCTTTTTAAATTTTGGTTCCAAAAAAAAAAAAAGGAAAGAAAATAAATAAATAAATAAACTTTTGATTCCACACTCCAGCAGTTTTTGAGCTTTCTATCTGATATGTGTGTATTTATTTTGTAATAAGTTATATTAGTATATTGATATTCATATTATGAAATATACACACCAAAACAAATTTTAAAAAGGTGAGATGGAGATAATATTTTAAAATATTTTGTATTCATGGGGCACCTGGCTGGCTCAGTTGGTGGAACGTGTGACTCCTGATCTTGAGGTTGTGAGTTCAAGCCCCACACCCGGTGCAGAGACCAAAAAAATAAATATGTAACCTAAAAAATATATTTTTGTTCATGGTCATGTCCTGTGAATCTTAAAAAGATTTTTATTCAAAGTAATTTTTTTGATGGGAAGAATGTAGAATAAATCACTTTCTTATGGAAATTTTGGTTTGACACATGATGATACAGCCATCTGAAGTTTGGATTATAGATATATGGTATTTAGGGTGGAAGTGGCTAAAAAGGTGTCCACTTCATATACGGTGCTAGTTAGTGATGGTGAATATAAATCCACTTTCAAATTGCCTTCTTGATGAGATCAATTTGATTCTTTGGGGCTGTTGTCATTGTTTTAATCTTATATAGCTGATGAGCTTGAGCTGAGTAGAAGCATTAGCTTTGCTGATTTTTTTGTTTGCTTGTGCTGGAAACATTATCTTTGCAGAAATCATTTAATGTCATTTAAAAGTCCATTTTGTAAATTGAGAGTAAATGAGATCACCCAGGAACCCTCTTTGCTGGGTACCATATCTGCAGTTCACAGATGTGAGCCCATGGGGGCAGTGTGGTTTGCAGCCCTTCTGGGCTGGGAGCTCCTGGGGTCCCCTCGGATACCTCCTTGCTTTATTTTACAGACACGGGTCTGCTTCACACATACAGCAATGGTATCAATCCATGCATTAAATATAAAGGAACTTTATTTTTTTAGATGATCCTAATGCTTTTGCCCCACACGGCTGTGTGTACTCTGCACAGCTTGTAGACCCCTGTGTGGAGATTCCAGGACTTTAGATTTTATAGACCAATCAAACATAGACCTCACATAGGTTGCTGATTTATTTTGTAGTGCTACATGTCTTTGAATAAAGGGGAATGATGGGGGAGGTATTCTGAAAGTTTGAAAGGCCATTACCTCAATATTTAAATGTAATGTGGCTAGCTCGTAAAAGCTGCCTGTCTTACTTTTTTGTTTCTCAAATAACTTCTCAAACCTTGTTGAGGAAACTCTTAGTGGCCCGGTAGCCCCAGGGTTGGAATCTAGGGGTCTTTGTAGGGACCCCTCATGTGAACAAGCCGGGACCCCGTGGTCCTGGTGGGGCTTCCTGTGAGCCAACACCCCCTCTCTGTGGTGAGCCAGCCCACTGACCTCTCCGCCCGTCATCCCCCTCCTCACAGAGACTTCTGCGAAGGAAGGGCTGCTCTTGTGGTGTCAAAGAAAGACAGCCCCTTACAAAAATGTCAACATCCAGAATTTCCACATAAGGTGAGTGGCTGGGGGCTGAGGGGCTCTTGCAGAACCTATGCTGTTCCCCTAAGACCCCTCGGCCCCCTTTGGCTGGGTTAGTCTCAGCTCTAGAACAGAGCAGAGGTCCTTGGGGAAGAAGTGGCTTTCTAGGGGAGGTCCACAGCCCCTGCCCCCACAACACTCCTTCTCTCCCAGCAGTGCCTTTGATGTGGTTGTGCTGCTGTGTATGCTTTTGCTTGATGCTGGAGCTACTGGGGAGCTTCCCAAGGGGACTGTCCAGGAAGTTCCAGCCTGGGGCACTGGAATAGAGCAGGGGGGGCACAGACAGAGACCTTGGTGGAGACTAAGTTGGATGTGGTAGGTGTCTCAGCTTCTCAGGCCCCACAGGATCCTGACCCCAGTGCCTGGGATTGTGGCCGGAAGAAATGTTTCTTCTCATCCTGTCTTCCCCTCATTCCTGCTCCAAAGCACTCTGGAAAAAAGGAGGACCCCCCCCCCAATTCTCTTTTAGGGATTTCCCCTCTTTTAGAGTTCTGTCCAGCCCCACTCACCAGCTTGCCTCCCACCTTCTCTCTCCCTCGGACAGCTGGAAGGACGGCCTCGGTTTCTGCGCCTTGATCCATCGACACCGGCCTGAGCTGATTGACTACGGGAAGCTGCGGAAGGTACGTGTGCTCGCCTGACTTCCCAGGCCACTGTCTTAGTGGGTGGGAGGGTCCCTGCACTCTAGCTCAGCTGCCTGGCAAGGAAGAAAATGAGGTTGAGAAGCTCCTGACTTACCTGAGAGCTGTGTGGCCAAATCAAACAGAGCCGAGGCAGGAAACCCTAGAAGTGGTAATTACTTTTCTTCCAGAGGCGGCATCCCATACCTTCATACTGTTTGCCTGATGCACTTCAGTGACGGTGGGCATCCCTGTGTCGATGTGGTGGCAGCCAGTGAATCCATAGCCATTTGCCACCCCCTATAAAGTGGGGCCCTGCTGCCTGTGGCTGTTCAGTCCCTTCCCCCGTTCCACGGACTGCAGGGGTCTTAGTCATCTGGGGGGTGAGAGCCTAGGCGCCTTTGCTACTCGGCCAGCTGCCCACCCTGTGTGTCTTATCTTTTTTCCCTGTTTCACTGCGTCTGTCTCTCCTCTCCTTAATTTAGTTGCATCAGCAAAATCCAGCCCAAATCCTAGCACAGACCTGGTCTCACTGAATTGTGAATGCTTTCCAGAAAGCATGGGTTGCCAGAGCTAGCTGGCATTTGGACACAGGAGAGAGCTGTGGGGCTCTGGCTGGGAAGCTCTTCCTTCCCGCTGTGGCCTTACGTGGGCAAGGGAGCCTGGCTGTCCCTGGAAATTGAGTGTGGCTTGTGGGTGTAGCCCGGGGCCTGAGGGCTACTTGAGGTCCTGGACGGAAGTGACTTTCACTGCTTGGCATTGTCTTTTTTTTTTTTTTTTTTAATCATTCTGGAAGCCGTCAGAAACTTTCCCAGAAGGACTCCACCTTCTCTATTTTGAGTAGTTTCTTCCTGAAAGCATCCTGGATGAATGTTATTTATTTCTTTGTAACCTTGTGATTCTCATCTTAGCAAATGAGGAAACTGAGTCCTGGGCTGACAAAACCAGGTTGCTTTAGGTTATTCTAGAGAGCCAGGAAATAGTGCGGGAGACCTAGCAAGGAGCTCCCATCCCTACGTGGTGGTTTTTTCCCCACGTTAGAAGAAATTCTTTTAATCGTTGTGAAGCACACGTAACGTAAAAGGTAACGTACATGAAAACACAAAACATATATGATGTAAAAACCCAAGCCATGCTGAGGTGTCCAGGGTGGTGGCAGGGATGCATTCCCATAGGTTGTCTC
Source organism: Canis lupus familiaris (assembly GCF_011100685.1). Taxonomy (NCBI): domain Eukaryota; kingdom Metazoa; phylum Chordata; class Mammalia; order Carnivora; family Canidae; genus Canis; species Canis lupus. Next base: position 43,020,030 of record NC_049229.1, on the reverse strand, counting down.
CTCAGCTCTTCATCCTGTACCATGGGGCCTCCAAACTCACGAAACCATCATGCCCCACTCCCCACACTGCCAGCCCCCAGCAGCCACCATTCTACTTTCTGAGTCGACGGGTTTGAGTCATCTAGACGCCTCATATATAAGTGAATTGTACAGTATTTGTGTCTGGCTTGTTTCACTGAGCTGAAGTTTTCCAGGTTGACCCAGGTGGTAGCATGTGTCAGAATGTCCTTCCTTTTGAAGGCAGGATAATGGTCCACTGTGTGGACACCACCCTGGTTAGTCTGCTCATCTGTCACTGGGCAGTTGTGCTGTTTGCACCCCGCGGCTCTTGTGAATAACGCTGCTGTGAATAGGGGCGTCCAGCTATCTCCTGCAGTCCCTGCTTTCCATTCTTTGGGATATGTACCCAGAGGTGGGATTGCTGAGTCATGCGGCAGTCCTGGTTTAACTTGAGGACCCTCCCTCCTGTGTTAATGTTCCATGGCAGCTGCACTGGTTTACCTGTCCCACCCATGGTGCCCACGGGCTCTCATTCCTCCGCATCCTTCTCAGTCCCCAGTCTGTGTTCTAGAGATGGTGCCAGAAGCCAGAATAGTCCAAAGGCTGTGGCCGTTTGAAGGAGCCCCCACATTTCATGGACCGTGAAGCAGCAGAGGGGCTTGAGGTTTCCCAGTGCACCTCCTAATACCAGAGGGGAAGTGGAGGCTGGGTTACTGACCAGCCCCGCCCCACCCCTGCCAGCTGCTGGGAGAGCTGCAACTGGAAGTCAAGACCAACAGTGCCCAGGCCTGTGGACTCTTCCAGTGTGTATATCTGAGCTGTTCCTTCTTGGGCTGTAGGCCAGTGTTCTTCACCCTGTTTCTCTGACACATGAGGCCTGGAGAAGGAAAACTGGTATTGTAAATGCCCACCCAGCAAGCCCTGGGGGAGAGGGGACCATGGAAGTCCTCTCTGCGCCCCCATCTTTGACCACCAGATGTGGGTTACCGGTGACTTCTTAGGCCCTCCCCCCATGCCTTCATCCTCTTCTTCCTCTAGGACGACCCACTCACAAATCTGAACACAGCCTTTGATGTGGCAGAGAAGTACCTGGACATCCCCAAGATGTTGGATGCTGAAGGTAAAAGGTGTTTTCCTTCTGTGCCTCTGGCTCTTCTCTCACCTGTCAGAGAGAAGAGGGATGGGCCTCAACGGCCTGACATGGGAAGGGAAGAGGCCTGGCTCTGGGACCTCATCTGGAGAGCCCGGGGCAAGGGGCACCCGCCTGTCAGGGATTCCTCAGTTCCCTGGGGTTTGGAGAGGAGGCTAGCTGGCGATGGGTGCTGGCTGGTGCCTTTGAGGCTGCTCTGTACTGACCGCCTCAGGGTGGTTCCCGTCTCCATCTTGGAATCGGGGTAGTGGGTGCTGGGATGGAACACAGCATTTCCTTGTTGTTGTAGGGGAGGGAAGAACTCCTTTCCCCTACCCTCTCCGGCTCTCCAGCTGGGATCCTGTGAATTAGACTGGCAAAAGACAGATTAACAAGAGAAAAGCAAACAGAAGTCTATTCACATGTCCATACACATGAGAGCTCTCAGGGTACTTCACAGGGTGGTTAGGAGTTTGGGGTCTATATCCACACCTGACTTGTAGGGGAGAGGGAAGGGACAACCAGCATTTATGGAAAAGCAAAGTACTTTTTAGAAAGATGAATGGGCCCTTAGGGGAGAATAGGAGGGAGAGGTGATAGTGTGTGACAATGTCTGTCTGGGACCATTTTCAAATATATGCCAAAGCTGGAAGACTAGTCTATGAACTTCCATATACCCATCATCCCAATAAAACAATTATAGACTTTGCCACTTCTTTTCCCCTTTTGTTTTCTTAGGTGAAGTATTTTATTTTATTTTTATTTTATTTTTTAAAAGATTTTATTTATTCATTCATGAGAGACCGAGAGAGAGAGGCAGAGACACAGGCAGAGGGAGAAGCAGGCTCCATGCAGGAAGCCTGATGTGGGACTCGATCCCGGGACTATGGGATCACGCCCTGGGTGGAAGGCAGGCGCTAAACTGCTGAGCCATCCAGGGATCCCTTAGGTGAAGTATTTGAAAACAAATCGCAGACATCACAGCATTTCACTACTACATACTTCAGAATACATACCTTAAAAATATGGGTATTTTCTTATGCAACCATGAAACAAATTTCATGCTTAGCAAGTTGACTGTTATCCCTTGATATATCTACTGCCCAATTCAAAATCAAATTTTTTCCAGTCATTTCTTTTGCGAGTTAGTTTGTTTTAATCAGGATCCAAATAAGGTCTGCATGTGGCGTTTAGTTCTATTTCTTCTGTCTTTTCCCATCTGTAGCACTTCCCTCCTCCTTCCGTTCCTTTTTCCTCCTGCCATTGAACTTGCTACAGACACCGGGCCAGCCGTTCATGGAACGTTCCATATTCAGGGTCTGTTGTTTGTTTCCCTGGGGCACTATTTTTCTCCACTGTCTATCTCTCATGTTCCTGTACATGGAGATTGATGCCAGAAGCCCGTAGGACTCAGGCTCAACATTTGGGCAAGAGGACTTGGTGGTTCTATAAACTCTCCACGTCACATCAGGAAGTGCATCATGTGTTCACCAGCTGGCTTTTAACTCCAGATTTTTCTTGACAGATATCGTCGGAACCGCCCGACCGGATGAGAAAGCCATCATGACTTACGTGTCCAGCTTCTACCATGCCTTCTCTGGAGCCCAGAAGGTACCAGGGCCCCTGCCCCTTCCTTGCGCAGCACACCTCATGCCGGGCCCCAAACCATGCGCCCCTGCCCCACCCGCCTCTCCCCGGCAACAGGGTCTGGATGGTCTGTCTCTTTGGTAGAGTTAGCTCCCGGTGCCAACGTGGCGTGCTGCTCTTGCTCGGCTCCTCTCCCACCCTGCATCTCTGCTCCTTCTCTCCTCTTCCTCTGCAGTCTCTGAGAAGACTGGGCTAGAGCTCGCCTTCTGGGGCCCAGAGGGCTGGCTTAAGCAGGAAGAGCTGCCTGTGTGAAGTCAGCCTGGGGGTTCTGGATGCCTGCAAGGCGCAGTGGGCAGCAGCTCCTCTGTGCTCACCTTCGTTGAAGCTACAAGCATTAAAAGAGCCGCAGGGCTTCTCCTGGAGAGGCATCTCCTGTCTTCACTGACCTATTTTACAAACGTGTCACAAAGTTCCCACCTTTCTCCCACTCATGGGCATGATTTAGCAAATCTGTCCACAGCTTCTTGTGGGTTCCTGGTACCTTCTATATCCTTCTATATCCCCTCCTTGAAGGTGGGGGGAGGGAGGAGGTGGGCAGCTGTGAACCCCTTCAAATACCCTGGCTCAGTTTTGCTCAGGGAGGGAGGCCTGAGTTCAAAGTCTGGTTGTGCAGGTTCTGCACTGCACAAGGGTACCACAACTAAAGAGCACTGTTCACACCACAGACATTAAAGATTTGAATGTTTTGTTGTGAAGCTTAGCTCAGGCAGCAGCAGCCCCTCTCCTAGACCCGTCTCACAGGCAGGACCCTGGAAACACAACATGCAGGTCGACATGACCACAGACCGCAGGCCGGGCCTTCATGATTTGGGGCTGTGGACTTGTCACATCACATGGATGTGCTAGGCAAATTCCTCACCCTCTGCATGGAGTCTGAGTGACCTGTCTCCAAATGCATGATGGGGGTGCTCCCCCCACCTCCGCCCAGCCTTCCCCTCTGCTCTTCCTCCCCCTTCCCTGTCTTAGCTTGTGCTCCCTCCCCTCACTCCTCCCACCATCTCATTTTTCCTCTTTCTGCCCATTCCCTCATTTGCTGCCCATGCAACTGTCCTGTGTCCTCTCCGTCCACCACGGCTGTTTGGGTTTATTCTTGCTGCCGCCGCCCTTTCTCCTCAACCTCTTCTCCTTCTCTGTGCAGATGTGTAGGCACGCTAAGGCCGGAGGGGAAGGCCATGTGCCCTATTGTTTCATGTCACTGCCACGCCTTCTCGGGTGCGCGGAAGGTGAGCTCCCCCTCGGCCTCGTCCGCTCTCCCCGCCACCCTCCGCCCGCCTCTTCAGTCTTCCCTGGATGCTCTGGCAACGCCCCGTGGGGCCACAGCCCTGCAGTGACAGGAGGGGCTGGAGAAGCCCCTCTGCCTCTTGGAGGAGGGCAGGGTGCTCTCTGAACCTTGGCCGGGACGCCGGAAGGTGCCGGAGAGCCCCAGCCTCTGGCCGGCCCCCGTGTTTCTGTCCGTACGCGCTGGCGGCCGCGGATGGGAACGAAGCCTGCGGTCTCCGCTCCTTCCCTGGAGCCTGAGTCAGGAGCCCTTATCCCGAGAGTACAGCTCTTGGCTGTGCTTCCTGACTGTTCCCCTAAAGGTTCAGGACTCCTTCCTCTTCTCCCCTCCCTGCTTTGGCCAGCCCATCCTCTCAAATGACCCAGCAGACGGGCAGGGAGAAATCTTCCTGCCGTCTTCCTGGCGTCCGGGCCGGAGGCTCAGAGCCCTTCCCAGCCGGGCCTGCCACGGACGTGGTGCAGGCTGCACGCTCCGCAGTGGGACCCTGTGTCCACTGTAGACCGTGGAGATTTGAATATTTGTCACTGAGGTCCTCCTGCAGATGGCAGTAGAAACATTCTCAAACACAGCAGTATGATAGTTTTCCAATAGAGGTGCCTTGGGAAGAGGCGCCTCTCAATCACACAGAAACACCGTGTGAGCTAGTAGCAGCCCTGTTTCCTGGCCAGATGGGCACCCAGAACTCTCCCTGCCTCCCTTCCGGGCCTCACCTTGTCCCCCCTGAGACTGGAGAGCTGTCCCGTGTGCAGGCTGCCTCACAGGTGTCCTGGCCCTCCACCCCCCTCCAGCCCCTTCCAGCCTCTTCTCTGGTCTGCTTCTTGCTTCCTTTCTCTATCCCATCTCTGCTGCTGCTCTCTTGTCACCTTCTTCTGGCTCCTCTGACCCCCCACCTCTCAGCCAGGGTGTAAGCAGCATCTGTCTACTTCTCGGGTGGGCTCCCAGCCCTGCCTGCTTGCAGCCACAGCTGGGGTGGGTGAGGGGGGGTTTCCTCTTTCCAGCTCTTCCTCTTTCTCCCCTGCTCCTCCAAGGGTTCTCTCCTGGGCTTCATGCCTGCTGACACTGGCCTTCCCTGTGTCCTGGCTGATGATCATGCTCGGACGGGAGTGTGTGCGAGAGTATGTGCTCACATGTGCATATGTGCGTGTGCATGTAGCAGCCTGCTTTCTTCCCTCCCGGGTCTCATGCCACCTCCCCCCGCCCCCCCCGCTCCTGGCCCCCGCCCATGCCCTCTTCCTTCCCTCTCATCCTTGTTGCAATCATTTCATGCTACTTTTGTCCACATTGAAGGACAAGGTCACTAGTGGGTGGAGGTGGTGGTGCATTCTCATGTCCCGGGTCAGGGGCCTCTTCCGGAGTTGGCCCCAACTACTTCTAAGGATTCAGGCAACTGCTTAGAGCCAAGTGGGCCAGGGGTAGGGGAGGTCTCCCCCTCCCCTATGGAAGAAGGAGGATTCTTTCAGACTCATACTCTCTTCTTGTCTTGACTGTCTCCGTGTCTGGTGCCAGTGGGGGGAAATATGCTGAAACCCATGCCCAACGCCCTGCATCCTCTCCACTGTCTTTCCCTTGTCAAGCCGTGGACAGTGGAACTAGAAAGACGGCAGAGTGTCTTGCATGCATGCACGTGTGTACACGTGTGCGGGCGAGTGTGTGTCACAGTCCATGGACCCATAAACAGGCATGTAGCACGCGAGTGCACGTCGTTGGTTTTCCTGGTCAGACAAAGACCCACTTCTGTTTGAAATGGTGGTTTGGGTTCTGGTTCTTTCTCCGTTTTCTTCACTCCTCCCCTTCCCCTGTGTCGATTTAGAATCATCAGAAAGCAGCGGATTTTGTTTATGTAATCTGTGCTTTGAAGTTCATGGTCTGTTGGGGATGCTTGTGAGAAATAATGAGCTGGCCCTGACCAGCTCTGCGGTAGGTGTTTCTGGTTGCTTTCAGGAGTTGATGGTGATGTCTGCACCTGCCCTGTTGGCCCGTCGGTTGCTTTTTCACATCATGAATCTCCTCTTGGAGGGAACCACCATTCTTGCCCTCGAGGAATGCACAGTCCACTTGGGGGAGCCCTTCCACCCAGAAGCCAGCCTTGGCTGCCATCTGATCAGCGCCTGCTCTGCCACAGAGCTGAGCAGGGGACAAGTGGATCAGAGGGCTGTGGGGCTGCACGACACGACAGCTTTCTTGAATGAGAGGCCCTGGAGCTTGGGGGCCTAAGGGTTGAATAGGAGTCCTCTAGTGAAGGTGTGGCAAGGGTTGGGAAGGCAGTCTCAGCTTGTGTGACAGCTTCAAGGTGTGACGGTGCAGCCTGTGAGGGGAGGGTGAGTTAACAGTGGTGCCAGGGCCCTCCCGCTGCCCAGCGCGAGGCACACGAGTGAAGCCGGAGATGATGGCTGCTGGGGAGCATGCTGAGCCCCTTGGCCTGCGGGCCCCACCGGCAGGGACACTGGGGCTGGCTGCTGATTTAGACTCTGGGAAAGGCTGTGGGAGGAAGGAAATGGGCAATTCTAGATAGAATTTGGGAGATTTTTGACTAAAAAGGTCACAGGTGACATTTTTGTGGCATTCATGTGAATCTGTGAGTGGTGGAAGGCAGAGCCATTGTGCGTCACTTGGATGCACTGTGGATGGTAGACGTCACTACCTGTACCGGTGAATTTGATGTTGCTTCTTAGAACAGCAGTTTGGCTTGGGATAGCTAAGTTATTAGTATTCCAGGAATAATAGTCCATAACTTAAAAAACAACTCTAACATAAAACCAGATTGTTCTGTGTTAAGCTGCATAATAATACAGTTGAATGTAAGTCATGAAAAATAAACCAAGGGAAGGTATACACAAATGTCTAGAAGTCTTCCTTTGGCATTTAGAAGTGATCCTTTTGCCCAGTGTTATGGAATATTTTCTCAGCCTGTTCCTGTTATTTTCACTCATGTCCCTGATTTCATGCAAATCCTGTCAACATCAGAAAGGTCTTGGGCAGTCTGGTTTTGCTTCTTGGGGTCCAAAGCACCCCATCTCCTCTTGCCAGAACAGCCTAAGGCCAGGACTTTTCTAGGGTTGTTCTTCTGATGGTGTTTCAATTTCTGTTTCTCTAAGAGATTGAGTCTTTCCTCCCCTAGAACCAATGTCTCCCTTGAGCAGTCTCTTTATGACATGGTGGTGCTGGGTACCTCTCTCCTAAATCCCCCATCATGATGGAGTTCTTGTAGCCACAGGAGAAACCATTTCTAGAAAACGAGTGGGACAATTAGGGTAGGCTTCAATCCCACCCTCAAAAGTCTCACTTGCCTTCCACCCCAGCAATTATGTCCTATAGACCTTACTTTCCTTCGTGGTCTCTGTGACCTCCTGGGCTGGGGGTGCTGGATGGCTGAACCATTCTTTGTAAAAGGACCAATGTGGAAGCAAGTGTCACGTAGTAGGCTTCTGCAGCAGGGTGGCTGCCAGCCTAGGGGAGTTAAGCAGTGAGCAAAAGAAATAGATCAAGGCCTTGAAGTTTCTACCTGTCTTCCCCATAAAATAAAATCTGGATTCCAGGAGCCTGTTTCTTTCCTAAAGGTAACTGTGGGAGCTGGGCTGTCCCTTGAGGGCAGAGGCAACCCTGATGGAGTTTGCAGACAGGCCATTGCCTTTTTGAAAGAAAGTACTCTTGCTCCGTAATGCCTATCCTTTCTTTCCAAAGGCAGATTTCCTGGTTGTAATGATGGGTTTTCTCAGTCTCTCTGGGTGAAGCCACCTGGGTGTAGGCAGGCTGAGTTGCTGGCTTGGGAAAGAGGCAGGTCTCTGAAAAATTCCCAGGTGGCCCACTTGGGACTCCCCTCCCCCCTGCCAGACTTCATCCAGAAGGAGCCTCTGTTGACCCTGAAACAGCCAACAGTCTCTGAGGGATGGGGGAGGCTCCTGTGGCTCACAGGACAGATCTCTTAAAATTCTTAAAATGAACACAGGCCTCATTTAGTTTACCAGTTTGACATTGACACACAAGTCAAAGCTTATGACCACTGAGCCCAGGATTTCAAGATGAATCAGGAGGATAACAAGGCCAAGGAGGGCTTTATCCATCAGACATCACAGTGGGAGCTGCTTCTTGCCTAGGATGTGGGCCATCTCTGATTCTTACCCACTTGGGTCATCATGCTGGGGATAGCTTACCTGTGTCCACACAAAGACCACTGGCCCCCTGTGTCCCTTGCCCCAGCCTCAGGAAGTGGCCCTGGTGACTTCAGGTGGATTGCTACCCCAGCCCTCCTCGTGGGGCAGTTGGTCTGTTTCCTATGACTTTCCTCTTTCCAGAGCCCCACAAGGAAGGAATGTCCCTCCTTGTCACCTTTTGGGATTCCCTGTGGTTACCTGTTGGCTCTTAAGAGGAAGGATGATCAATCAGGAGCTCCATGTGAGAAGTGGCCATGGCATCTCCAGGGCAGTTAGGCTGGAAGGCAAATGGGTAAGGGTCTAAGGATTAGATTCCTTGCCTCCGTTTCTTGAGACCTGGGACTCAAAGGACCCATCCCATCGTGGAGGCCCTCTGGCCAATCCCACAGTTGGACCTGGTGGAGGCCTTCTTACTCTGAAGTCTTGCCCTGGAGGGTGCAATCTCTTGACTTTGAGCCTGAAAGGACCTTTATGCTCATTCTGTCCCCTCACACACACACACATCCCAGTAGTCACTCCCAGTCACACAATTCAGTGGGCGTGTGTCCTATTTGGAAAGTTCTTCAAAGAGAAAACATTTACATCTGAATTACTTCTTTTCAGTTCAAAGCACCTTCATTCTCAGGAAGTTCTCCCTTATGTCTAGCCTCTGTTTATCTTGCAGCAATAAGATTTTGTCTTGTTCATCGACCAGTTGTGGGTCCCATCTTTCTATCCCTTAAGCCCTTGATATCTGCAGGGTCACCCTTCTCTAGAGCCCCAGGATTCATATCTGTTTGTTCATCGGCATTATCTGCTCCCATCCCTAGGCTGTCTTTCTATCCCAGGACCCCAAAAAGGCTTTGAGTTCCCTTCCCCTTGGAGTTGGGTCATTATGTGAACAGATGAATTTAAAAATCACCGGAGTGGCAGGTGATATAGGACCGTCTGGCCCTTGCTGGTGTTGATTCCACAACACCCTCCATGGCCTGAGAAGGCGGTATGCCTGGAGTTTCCAGGCCTTTGCATCTGAGTCAGTCCCCTTTCATTTCTCTTGTCCCCAGGACTCATGTCCGGCGTCTGCTAGCCTAGCTCTCACTCAGCACACACCTGTGCTTAGCTTTCCCGCCTGTGCTTCCTGCACATTCTGCCCGTGTTTGGTTGATCCTTAAAGTCTTGCACTTTATGCCGTAGAGGGTCCCTGAATCTTCTGTGATGTTCTTTGGGCTTTGAGCTAGGTAGGAGCAGATTCTGTAGGGATCCCGAGAGGCCCCTCTGCACCTTATTCCAGACTCCCGGCTTTGAATTTCTGCATCTCCCAAGATCCTGGCAAATCCAGCCTGAGAGCATGAGCCTTGGGAATCCCAGGGCCTGCACTTTGGGTTCTAGACTCACCTCTTCACTTGAGCTGACCCTTTTGATTGTATCAGTCATCACGCTAGTGTCTTCCCAACATGCATGGTTGGCCTCAAGCTCAGATCCTTCTCCAGGGGCCCCGAGTTCAGCCACCAAGATCTCTCTTTGAGCTCACTTGATCCTTGGGACCCAGCATGGGCTGGCAGAGGCTGACAAGGAAGATGTGGATTCGAAACCTTGGAAGCTGCCTTCCTGCCACATGGAGCTGCAGGGGTGGCAGCTCCTGCTGCCCCGGGCTGACCGTGACCACCACCCCCCCTTTCTTGTTGCCAGGCGGAGACAGCAGCCAATCGCATCTGCAAGGTGCTGGCCGTCAACCAGGAGAACGAGCAGCTCATGGAAGACTATGAGAAGCTGGCCAGCGATGTGGGTACCTCCTGGGTTCTCCTGGCCTGGCTCCAGCAAGGCTCTCCTACTCCACCCTGGGGCAAGTGGGAGCCCCCAGAACCTGTACCTCCAAACCCATCCCTGGGGTGCAGTCTAAGGCTGGGCATAGTCCTTGGTCCCAGCACAGCAAGTCCAGGGCAGCTTCGGCTCCTCTCTGGCTCTCCTAGAAGGCAGAGACAGGGCCGATCTCTGGGCCCCAGAGGGCCGAGTCTCTGGCTTTTTTTCTCACCAACCAACAGTGAGCCTGGCAAACTCATCACCTGTCTGGGTCTTGGTTTTTTTCACTTGTCAAGTAAGAACTAAGCCAAGACCTCTGAGGGGCCTTTCTAGCCTGGTACACTGTTGTTCTGTGAGTTGGTTGGGCTAGAAAAGGAGAACACCTGGTTCTGGAGATGATAGGAACTGGAGATGGACCTGGGCTGGCTCAAGCTAGCTTAGCAGCTGGGCCCACCCAGGGGACAGGACACAGAGCTGGGTTTGCTGTTTTGCCACTGACTATATTTGGGTTAAGGCTCTACTTGCTTCTTCCTTAAAAGAATTCAGTCTTCTGAACAGCTCAGCCCGGCCTCTTGGTGGATCTGCCATCCAGCATAGTAAGAACCCAGGTGCCAGGTTTAACCCCTGCTCTGCCATTCCAGCTTGTCACTTTGGCAGGTCACATAACCTCATGGTGCCTCAGTCACCCCTCTGCAACCTAGGGGAGGATCATAGCATATGGCCCCCTGGGGTTCCTGTCATCATCCCAGTGAGTTAATCTGGGGGACAAGCTGACACCCTACAGGCGCTCATTTTATTTCCTGTGACCACCAACACTCCTCCTCCAGCTTCTCCACTGTCATCCCTTCATCCAGGCTGTTCCCTGCCTGTGTCCCCAGAAGCCAGCCACTTCCTTTCTGAGTTCGAGATCCTCATTCTAGAATTCTAGATGGCCAGGTGACAAGAGCCTCAGGAAACAACTGTTAACCCCCTCCCTGGTACAGACAAGGACACAGAGGCCCAGCCAGGTGGTAGAGCTGGAACCAGAGCTCGGGTCTCCTGGTCGAGCTGACTTCCTAGCAGGTCTGCGGTTCTGCCCCCAGCAGACAGAGCAGGGAGGTTGAGTTAACAACTTCTGCTGGCAGAGAGGAGGCTGATGGCCAGGCTGCATGAAGCCTGTGATTCTAAGAGGGAACACCCTGGAACCTGGCCTTGCAGCCAGGGAGTGGTAGTTGGGACAGTGTGTGCTGCGGGGACAGACGTCCGCCAGCTCCCCCGGGGGGGAAGGGCCAAAAGGCCATCAGGAGGAGAGGGGAACAACCCTTGCCGCCCTCCCCTCCTCCAGCTGTTGGAGTGGATCCGCCGCACCATCCCGTGGCTGGAGAACCGGGCGCCAGAGAACACCATGCATGCCATGCAGCAGAAGCTGGAGGACTTCCGGGACTACCGGCGCCTGCACAAGCCGCCCAAGGTGCAGGAGAAGTGCCAGCTGGAGATCAACTTCAACACGCTGCAGACCAAGCTGCGCCTCAGCAACAGGCCCGCCTTCATGCCCTCAGAGGGCAGGATGGTCTCGGTGAGCGCCGGGGAGCCCAGGCCCCCACAGCCCCGCTGGACTGCCTCCAGCCCCTGGGCTGCTCCTGCTCAGGGCGGGACGTGTCTTCTCCGTCTGCTACACTGCTCCGGAGATCGTTTCTCCCGTCCAGATTGCCCCCCAGGCTCAAGCACCCCCCACCCCGACTATTCTAGGCCAGACTCACCCTGCCAGACTCCCACCTGGACCTCTAGCACCGCCTCCTCCCCCACCCCTCTGAAAATCATCTTTGCAAACAAAATGCCTCTTTTTTTTTTTTTAAGATTTTATTTGTTTATTTATAGTGACGCAGAGAGGGAGAGAGGCAGAGACACAGACAGAGGGAGAAGCAGGCTCCATGCGGGGAGCCCAATGTGGGACTCGATCCCAGGACCCCAGGATCATGCCCTGAGCCAAAGGCAAATGCTCAACCACTGAACCACCCAGGTGTCCCTCAAAATGCCTCTTGACATATTGAACCAAACAGGCCACAATTCAGTAGCAATTAGGATAATTTTTACTGCTGTAGAATCTTTTTAAAGCACTTTTAAAAAATGTGTTATCTTAGGCAAGTTAAGGGATTTTGGAGGGGGGTAGGGTATTTCAAAGATACAAATAGGCAAGATACAGAAAATAAAAATTACTCATAATCTTAACTGCCCAATATCAACTTAAAAATGTTTTTTACCGGATGCCTGGGTGGCTTAGTTGTTTGGGCGTCCAACTCTTAATCTCCGCTCAGGCCTTGGTCTCAGGGTTGTGAGTTCAGGCTGTGAACTCCATGCATGGAGTCTACTTGGGCTCCATGCTGGGCATGGAGTCTACTTAAGAAAAAAAGCTTTTTAGAAAAGATTCTTTTAGTCTACGTAAGTATAATTTTTAAGGAAATCCTAAAGCATGTTTTATTTAATAAGCTGCTTAAAAAAAAAAAACTAAAATTATATTGTGAATGGCTTTCCAAGTTGTTAAATTTAGGTTACTTATGTTTTCTCCTTCCCCCTTACCTTACCCTCAGACTTGGGGAGAAATGTTGTGAGCCAGAGAAACATGCAAAAGAAAATTTAAAAATTCACCAAAGTGAATGAGAAGTTATGAGGTGTGGGCATATAAGGTGGGAAGGGCAGGGAATGGGCAAAGCAGGCAGACGGCGTTGTAAGGAGGCAGGATCCTGGGGGACCCTGGAGGAGAGGAAACAGGCCCTGTTGTGTATGCACTTTGGAAAATTGTAGTCTTTTTACAGATTTCAGGCTGAAACAGTAGGTCTTAGGTGGCTAGAGCCCCACTACCGGGCGGGTGCTCTGTGAGTTAGAAGCACCCCCTACTCTGGGTGGAGGCAGCCTGTCCCTGGGGCCCCCGGATGGCACACAGGCCAGTTCAGCCCATATCTGCCCAGCACGCACCCTGTGCTAATTGCAGGAGTGACCCTGTGGGTGGCTTCCTGTCTAAAGGGCCGTGGGTTTGTGCTCAGCAGCTGTCACTCTCTCAGGTGCTTGGCCAGCTTGCCCAGACCAGGGTCCCTGCAGGCTCCAGGCTACTGCCCAGAGCCCGAGAGCAGATCCAGAAATGTGGGGGAGCCTGGGAGGCTCCCATGCCTGCCTGCCTTGTTCGTTAGTTGCTCTTTTCCCCTGCCTTATCCTACATCCTCTGTGATTGGTTGGAATCCTGGGCCACAGAGGGGTCGGGCTCTTTCCCCACAGGCCTACACGCCCAAAGCCCTGTAGCTGGCTGGCCCATGTGGACTTGGGCCTCACTCCCTGCCCAGGAGGCTGGTGTCCAGGAGCTCAGGGAACACCAGTGTATGGCTGAGATGGGGAAGGGGCTTCTTCTAGAAGGCACAGGGCAGTTGTGGGGGGCCTCGGGGGCCAGGAGGGGCTGACCCTGTGCTTCCCATCCCTTCAGGACATCAACAATGCCTGGGGCTGTCTAGAGCAGGCTGAGAAAGGCTACGAGGAGTGGCTGCTGAATGAAATCCGGAGGCTGGAGCGGCTCGACCACCTGGCAGAGAAGTTCCGGCAGAAGGCTTCCATCCACGAGGCCTGGACGGACGGTAAGGCCAGCCCAGCCGCCCGCCGCCCCGGGGCTTCCGCTTTCGCGCTCTGCCAGCTGGACCGCCAGCCACACAGCTCCTTTCTCTCCTGCTCTTTGTTTTGCTTTGTCTCTTACTAGTTCCTTGTCATTAGACAAGTCCATTAGCCTTTTGGTCATCTCTGCTTCCTCGTCTGTAAAGTGGGGATGATCACAGAGCCAACTTGCTGGGTTTATGAGAATGGAATGAATGAGTACATCCGAAGCGTTGAGAAGGATTCCTGGCACATGACAGTGCTGTGTGTGTAATTCACTGTTAGTTTTTTTGTTTCTTTGTTTTAAAGATTTTATTTATTTATTAGAGAGAGAGCACGAGCAGGGCAGGGGGCAGAGGGAGAGGGAGAAGCAGGTCCCCACTGAGCAGTAAGCCCGACGTGGGGCTCGATCCCAGGACCCCAGGATCATGACTTGAGCCGTAGGGAGACCTTAACCAATTGAGCCACCTGGGTGCCCTCTCCTTCTTTTTCTCATAAAAACTCCAGTCATTGGATTTGGGGCCCTCCCTAGTCTTAATATGATCTCATTTTAACTCATTGCATCTATAAAGACCCTATTTTCAAATAAAGTCAGATTCTGAAGTTCTGGGTTGGCATGAGTTTCAAGGGGACACTGTTCAACTGGGCATATCTCCTCATAGGGTTGTTGTAGGAGTAAATATGATAAGTGCATTTCATGCTTCACTGAGTGCCCAGCACGTAGAACACACTCCGTGAATGGGAGCTCTGAGGATTTTTGCTCCACTGCCTTCCCTCTTCCTGATAGTCTTTTCCTCAGAACCCGGGCAAGGGCTGGAGTGGGATCCACACTGCTCGTCTGCTGGGGTCCTCCAGCCACTTCAGCTGGAGCCTCAGGCAGACCCTCCTGGCGGATGGATGCAATGTCTCCACACTCCCCCATTAGCCTCCATTGTGCTCTTCAGATCCTAGGCTGGAGACGGTTAGGGACAGGTATACCCTGTGGCCACTTGGGAGCAGTGTGGCTTGGTAGGGGATGGAAGTGGGCTTGACTCAGCCTGAGCGGGCCGGTTCAGCTCCATGCCATGAGGACACAATGATGAGAGGTCGCTGCTACCCAGCCCATTGCACATGTATGAAATTCCGTATCTAGGTGTGCATGGTGCAGAATGGAAGTGGAGATTGCCCCAGTTCACCCATGTGCTTCTATCATGGCCTCTCTGGGGCCAAGGCACAGCTCACAGGAAGGTGCAGAGCAGGGACTGGCCCCATCAGCCAGCAAGCCACCAGCTAGGACATGAGCATTGCTGACATGCTGGCAGTCATTGCTGGCACAGCCTCTGGGCAAAGCGATCTGGCTATGCATGCCTAACAGTGTTATTGCCTGCTGACCCAGGAGTTCTTGAGGCTGTCTAAAGCATTCATTTTAAATGTGGGGAAATCACATGTCTAGAGATATTCGCTGTGAGACCCTCTCTAACAGCATAAGTGGAGAGGCCTGAACACCCCACAAGAGGGTGGCAAGTGGTCATGCCAGTGGTGGCTCAGCCTCCGGGGGAGGCACACATGAAACCTGGAGCCAGAGCAGAGACTCTGATGACGTGCTGCTGAATGTTTGAAAAGCAGGAAACACAACTTACATATATCTTCTGGTTTTAACACAGCAGCCGTACAAGGAAAGACTGGAAAGGAGTTGATAAATAGGCTCATCTATAATTTTTTCCTCCTAAACCTGTCATATTAATATTCTGACTAAAGAAAAAAAAGTAGAGAGGTGCCCAACTGGCTCCGTCAGAAGACTCTTGGTCTTGGGGTTGTGAGTTTGAGCCTTGCCTTGGGCGTAGAGATGACTTAAAAATGAAATCCTTAAAAAAAAAAAAAAAAAAAAAAAGAAAGGAATGCCTGGGTGGCTCAGCGGTTGAGAGTCTGCCTTCCACTCAGGGTATGATCCTGGAGTTCTGGGATCGAGTCCCACATGGGGCTCCCTACATGGAGCCTGCTTCTCCCTCTGCTTGTGTCTCTGCCTCTCTCTGTGTGTCTCTCATGAATAAATAAAATCTTAAAAAAAAAAAAAGAAAGAAAGTAGAGGGAAGGAAAGAAAGGCCACATTGGGCACAGTCTTTCCGCCTCCAGAGCCTGAGCAGGGTTGAGCATCCCTGACAGGCCCAGATGTAGAGGGTGCACATGTGGGCAGAGCCAGGGCAGCCCCTGTCCTGTACCAGGTGCTTCACATGACAGCTGGCAGACATTCATATATCAGTAGTCCCAGGAGGTTCATTCCTCATCCCATTTCCTCCTGGGAAACTGCAATCCAAGAAATGCAAGCCTTGCTCCGAAAGAGAGGGCAGTGCCCCTATCAGTCAGAGGAGGTCATGGCCACTGATGGATCAGGTGTAGAGTGCACTGGACATGCTGACCCCATCCTGAGAGTAATTAAGGGGAGCAGTCCCTGCAGGGCTGCTGGGAGCTAGCAACAGTAGCTGGAGAAACGCTAAAAGATGGGGTATCCCTGCGGTGCCTGGCTTGTTTTTTCCTGGCTATGCCACAGGGCTTAGTCCTGCATAGCCTTTGTATGTAACTACTCCTCATGGCCCTACACATGTTCCATAGAAGGTAGTAACTTCCCTGAGCCAGCCTCACAGTGGATGCTTTCTCAAACTGCAGATGACTGATTGCTGTAGGATGGACATCTGGGGACATAACCCCGGAAATGGGGCTCCTGGGGCCAAGAACATGGGGCCTCTAGCTTCTGCTCAGCCTTGTACCCCCTCTCTCCGAATCCAGGCAAAGAGGCTATGCTACGGCAGAAGGATTATGAGACTGCCACTCTCTCGGAGATCAAGGCCCTGCTCAAGAAGCACGAGGCCTTTGAGAGTGACCTGGCTGCCCACCAGGACCGTGTGGAGCAGATTGCCGCCATCGCACAGGAGCTCAAGTAGGCATGGCCTGGCAAGGGTTGGGGCAGTGGTGGGAAGTGGAGTGTAGCTATGAAGAGTGAGGAGGGTGATGGGTACAGTGGACACTTGGGTGGGAAGGGCGTCAATGCAGAAGATTATGAGTGTCCCCCCAGATGGAGAGTGAGCCCATGACCCTACTGTTGAGGGCATCCAGTCACCTGTAACTAGCACAGGACCAGAGGATGACCAGGTTTGCCCATAGCTCTTGCTAGGTCTCAGTGGCTCGTTGCCATTGGGCACTGAGGTCAAGACTGGCATCGCCTCCAGCTGAGGTGTGGCAGGGGCCCTTAGAGAGAACTGGCCCAGCAATCTTCTGAAAGCCAAGGAGTTAGGGGTGGGAGGCGCACCTGGAAGGTCTTAATGAAGGGAGCACGCCCAGCCTCCGTGTACCACTCACATCCCCAGACCCAGGGAGAGGAGAGTAGGCCATGCAGGTAACCCCCCCGGGTCACCTGATTCTTCCTGTCTCTTCCCTTTTAGTGAGCTGGACTATTACGACTCACCCAGTGTCAATGCCCGGTGCCAAAAGATTTGTGACCAGTGGGACAATCTGGGAGCGCTAACCCAGAAGCGGAGGGAAGCTCTGGAGGTAAGGACCCCTGAGGGAGATGGGAGACCTGCCTCTAGCAGCTTTGCGTGCCTGCCTCTTCCTGCTTTGTGATTCCCTTTGCTTTGGGCCAAAAGGCTCCACTGTGTTCCCTGGAACTGCTCTGGCCTGACTGTTGAGGATTCACTCTGGCACTGCATTGGGCATTGCATTGATGGAGATGCCTTGTCTCTGGCCCTAACCATACCTCATCCCCCTGGTTTAGTATACTTTGCAGTGCAACCCCAGCCATTTGAGAACTTTCCTATTCTACAGATCAGATGGGGGTCAGGCTGGGTGATCCCAATGTGGGATGGTGATAGACCCTATATTAAGAACCAGTGTCTCGGAGAACTTAGTCTGGTGCTTCTAGACTTAGACTGAAGTCTTGAGTCTGGCTGGGAGGACCTTGGAGTCTCTGGGGGTGGACAGGGAGTGGTGATTTTAAATATGACTCTGCTGAATATCTCCCTGTCCACCCCTTCCCCTCAACTGTCACTCCCAGCGGACAGAGAAATTGCTGGAGACCATTGACCAGCTGTACTTGGAGTATGCCAAGCGGGCTGCACCTTTCAACAACTGGATGGAGGGGGCCATGGAAGATCTACAGGACACCTTCATCGTGCACACCATTGAGGAGATCCAGGTGTGCTGCAAACCCCACACCAGTGAAGGCCGACTTCCCCAGGCACCTGTGGAAACCTCACCCTGTAAACCTCACTCTGGCAGGACTGTTGTGTAGGGAGAGGATAGATGGATGGGGGGAGCATCCAAAGATTTTATACATCAAAAGAATTACATTTTATTTATTTCTGATTAGGTAATATATACAGATGGTATAAAATCTAGAAGATAAAAAGGATATGCCATAAATTCTCCCTCCAACCCTAGGGCCCTCCCTAGAGGGAAGCAGTATGCCCACATAGTCTCTGCATATGCAAGCAAATATATTTACTTATTAATGCCTTCTTCCCCACACTCCTTTTTATTTTTTTTTTTAAAGATTTTATTTATTCATGAGAGACAGATAGAGAGGGGGGGGGGGAAGGAGGGAGGCAGAGACACAGGCAGAGGGAGAAGCAGGCTCCATGCAGGGAGCCCAATGCGGGACTCGATCCTGGGTCTCCAGGATCATGCCCTGGGCTGAAGGTGGCGCTAAATCGCTGAGCCACTGGGGCTGCCCTCCTCATACTCCTTTTTAAGACAAAAAGCATTTTTTATTATATACTGTATTCTAAACCTTTCTTTTTAACTTAATGTTTTGGATCTCATTGCATAGCAATAAACAGCTTCCTTATTCTTTTATACGGCTACAGGGGATTAGATTTAAAAGATTCTGTAAAGGAAGCCTAGGTTGCGGGAGGTTACCTGGGGAGGAAACACGGGGCACCCCTGTCCCTGACCTGACTGTGGGGTAGTGCACACTCTAGGGTAGTTGCTCCTGACTTCACCAGCCCTAACCATGAATCTGTTGCTTTGATGGCTCTGCCCTCACCTCCCCATGGCCAGCCCCAGTCACCTGGTTCTCAGCCATGAGCATCCTTGGTTGATGCCTCTGGGTCTCCTAGCTGGTATGGGGCCAAGCCTCAGTGGCCTTTCTGCCCACCTCTATCCTGGGACCTGTAGGGCTCCCTTAGTTCATCTTGCCCACAGGAGACACCATTCACTGTACTTCTCTTGCCTCCAGGGACTGACCACAGCCCATGAGCAGTTCAAGGCCACCCTCCCTGATGCCGACAAGGAGCGCCTGGCCATCCTAGGTATCCACAACGAGGTGTCCAAGATTGTCCAGACCTACCACGTCAACATGGCAGGCACCAACCCCTACACAACCATCACTCCTCAGGAGATCAATGGCAAATGGGACCACGTGAGTCCAAGGGCTGGGGGGGCATTGGCTGCCATTGTGAGTTTTATAAGGGCAGGGATTTTGTCCCTTTTTTGGTTGATTTTTATTGATTTTCATTGATTCTATTTTTTTCATTATCACATGGTTAGCACTCATCTGTCAAGTTAAGGAATGATGGAATTTCTGGAACAGGTCAACTTGTTGACTCCTGTTCTAGTACTGACTGGCTCCTTCCCTTCATGGCTCCTCCATTTCCTCATCTGAAGTATGGGACAGGTGGCTGGCCCATCCCCAATGGCCCACGATTGTTCCCACCCCAGGTGCGGCAGTTGGTGCCACGGAGGGACCAGGCCCTGACGGAGGAGCACGCTCGCCAACAGCACAATGAGAGGCTACGTAAGCAGTTTGCAGCCCAGGCCAATGTCATCGGGCCCTGGATTCAGACCAAGATGGAGGTGGGTCCCAATACCGGAGGCAGGGATGGGGCTTCCACCCCTTACCAGCACCATCCCAGCCCATCAGGCTTGCCCTGTCTCCTCCTAGGCAGGACCCAGGGAGGAATGCCGATCCTAAGCCCACAATTGGTCTGCTGCTCTACAGAGGGTGTGTAGCCTGTAGACTAGGCCAGTGGATTGATTCCAATCTCTGGTTTGGGAGCAAAGACCCACACCCAGATGTCACTGAAGAGCCACATGAGAAAGTCCCATAGAAGGATGAGTGCCTGGGGAACTGACTAGCTTATTTATCCTTTGGCTCATTTGGCTGACCACGTCTCCCTTCCTCCTGAGCAGAGAGCTTTGTCAAAAAGAATGATCTTTCCAGAAAGAACTGAGCTTTGGGCAAGCATGGAATTTTTTGTTGAACTGTTGGGCCAGGTATTGGGGTGCTGTAGATGAGGGAAGGGGCACTGCTTGGGTTAGAGCATGGTGTCCCTCTAAGCTCCCTGAGGGCAGAGACTATGTCCAGTTCATATTCGTGTGTCTCTCACACCCACCCCACCTGCTTAGCACATGGTGCATAGTAGGTGCTCAGGAAATATCTGCTGGGTCCAATCAAGTGCACAGAAAGGGCTTTTACAAGCAAGTTTTGTTTACATGGATGAGGTATAGACAGAAGCGGTGCTGAGAGGCCTGGCCCATGGGGCATGTAGGATTTAGGCAGGCTGAGGCAGGTACCCTAGGAGCAGGACAGCAGGTGCATGACCACGGAGGAGGCAAGTCAGGTGTTCTGAGGCTGCAAGGAAGCTGGCTCTGTGGGCAGAGAGAGAGTCCCCAGGATGGGTGATAGTTGGGAACAGGCTCACACTGGGAGTTAGAATGGCAAGCAGAGGAGTGAACATTTAGGTTAGGAACTGAACATGCAGCCCCTTTCTGAGGTTGACAGGTACCCAAGAGGTGTAACGATGCCTCCCATACCCCTCTATGATGCTGTTTCCACACCAAGGTGTATCCCTGCTTGTTCTCGATTAATTACCAGTGATGGGTTTCCTGGTGCTGGGATGGGAAATGAGAAGCCTCTGAGGGGCTGATCAATGACCTGGGTTCCCCAGCCCCTACCCCAGGGACAGAGTGGGGCAGTCTGACAAGGGCTTCCTTCTGGGTGAGCAGGAGATAGGGCGGATCTCCATTGAGATGCACGGGACGCTGGAGGACCAGCTCAGCCACCTGCGACAGTACGAGAAGAGCATCGTCAACTATAAGCCCAAGATCGACCAGCTCGAGGGTGACCACCAGCTCATCCAGGAGGCACTCATCTTTGACAACAAGCACACCAACTACACCATGGAGGTGGGTGGCACCCACCTTGCTTCTCCAGGAAGGGAGCTCCAGATCCCCTTCTGTCCCCTATCCCCTGGACTGGGACTTATTCATCTTCTAAGGAAAGTGGTCATAGGAGGACAAACTCTCACTTGGGAGTGAGGAGCTACTCACTGCTCCTCACCCCTGGAGCTCTGGGTCTTCAGTTCCTTCTGACTCTCCCAGGGAGCTTGTCTTGAGAATGCAGATTTTCAGACTCCATCTCCAGAATTTGATTCACTAGGTCTGGGATGGGGCTGAGGAATCTAAATTTTTAACAAGCATCCTGGCGATTCAATGCGGGTGGCCTCCAAACACTGACTGAGGCATCTGCTTTCCAAGTGGTGAATTATTTGGGTCATGAAGGCTTGTGTGTGTGGCTCTAGAGTGGGATATACAGGGACTTACACAAGCTTCATTCTTTAATCCTTCCGCCTACCAAACTTGGCTTACTTCCTGACCTGGCCCATGCTGTCAGTTTTGGTCTCTGCTGTCTCAGGCAGAGGCCACCACTCTGCCCATGCTTCCCCTTTCATCATCTGGGTCCTCTGTCCTGATGTGTTGTCCTTGTCCTGGTGATGCTGTCAATCTGGATGAAGTCCGGCTCTGATTGCTTAGGCCATTTCAATAGTTGGGGGAGGAATAGCCAGGAACAGCCTAGGCCCAGGCCTGGGGCCCCTGGCTGACAGGCTCCTCAATCACCACCATCCCCAGCACATCCGTGTGGGCTGGGAGCAGCTCCTCACCACCATCGCCAGGACCATCAACGAAGTGGAGAATCAGATCCTGACCCGAGATGCCAAGGGCATCAGCCAGGAGCAAATGAATGAATTTCGGGCCTCCTTCAACCACTTTGACCGGGTGAGAGCCCCCTCCCCCTACACTTGGAGCAGTCCCTGGCCCCTGCCCCAAAGCCCTGGGGGGCACTACCCAGGAGACGGGCAGCCGTGCTGGGCCAGTTCCTAGGCAAGGGAGGAGGAGGCAGAGGAGGAGGAGGAGGAGGAGGAGGGAGAGCGAGAAGTGCTATCATCCTGCTCTGACTCTTCGCACCTCACAACTGGCCTTAGGAAGCCTGTCCTGGTGTCCTGTGAATTTCCCTGCTTTTCTGGAGCAAGAACTCATGTAATGAGCGGAGCGAGGATCTTTGGCCCCTGGCACTTGCTCTCCTGTCTGAGGAGTTGGCCCTTGGGAGCAAGGCTACCATAGCCTCAAGGGCAGGCCTGCTGTCCCCTGGCTTTGGGAACTAATGCTTGCCTTTGCCTCAGGGCAGAGGAGCAGAGCCTCCCTCCCCTGCCCCCACCCCCCAGCAGCCTTTGGGAGACTCCGTGGGGACATCGATGGTGTTAGTCCTGGGATTTCATTCTAGCTCTGGGACAGGCTGGGCTTTACATGGGCTGTCCTCTCAGTGCCCTGGGGCTTCTGGGTAGCCAGAGGGGTAGGAGCATGGGGTTAGGTGCTGCCCACCACCCCTGCCTGCTTCACCGTCCTCCAGCCTCCTGGGTGGGTGAAGCCCTCTTGGAAAGTCGGGTCAGGGCATTGGGACTGGGGTGGGCTGGGCACTTCTGGGGGAGCTTCTCACCCCCATGGCTCACCATGCTCCCTTCTGGCCTGCTTCCCGGAGCAGGGCTGTGTGTGCCAGGGAGAGGGCACCCTCTGGACCACGTCTGTGTGTCTAACCGTGTGCACTTTTATTTCCCCTCCTCCCCTGCCCTTTCCACCCTCCACCCTCTCCATCCGCATGCCTTTGTCCCTGTGTCTCCCCACACACGCCACCCTCCACCCGGGGCATGGCCCACCCCCCTCCCCTCACGGCCTCCACCTCCCTGGCACCGCATGGCTCGCTGCCTGGCGCACGGCGGCCTCAGGATCACTCCGGCACGCTGGGTCCCGAGGAGTTCAAAGCCTGCCTCATCAGCTTGGGTTATGATATTGGCAACGACCCCCAGGTACTCGCCTCCTGCATGGAGCACACTCAGGGG
This sequence comes from Canis lupus familiaris, assembly GCF_011100685.1. Taxonomy (NCBI): domain Eukaryota; kingdom Metazoa; phylum Chordata; class Mammalia; order Carnivora; family Canidae; genus Canis; species Canis lupus. The sequence goes on along the minus strand of NC_049229.1, from coordinate 42,997,287 downwards.
TGGCATCCGGGGCGAGAAATAACGCGTTTCTCCTTTTTCTTTTCTCTCTCTGTCTGGATCTCCCTGTCTCCCCTTTCCTGTGGGCCTTGGGGCTCATCCTCTCCCACTGTCCCCACCGGGCCCATGTCGGGCTCCTCTTCCCACTGCTTCAACCTCTGACTTCTGCCCTCGATCGTCTTTCGTGGGAACCTGCTCGGGGCCCACCTCCCTCTCTCCTCGTCACTCTCCATCCTGTGGACGGACTTCTGCATCTCCCTCCTCTCTCCTCCCTGTGGATGTGTCTCCTGTGTTTCTTTCCCTTCCTAACCCCCCAACCATACACTTCGACTTCCCCTTCCGGCCTTCTGTGCCCTGTCTTCTGGCCCTGGGCTGGCCCTTCCTCCTCCTGCCTCTGACCCTCCTGTGTCTTGGTGCCACTGCCCCCACAGAAGAAGACAGGCATGATGGACACGGATGATTTCCGCGCCTGCCTTATCTCCATGGGTTACAACATGGTAATGTAAACCCCACCCTCTGTTCTGACGAGGGCCAGCCAGCTGGCCAGAGAGGCCAAGTCCAGGCCAGGGCAGGCTGGAAGCTCTCAAGTTAGGGGCTGCTCTCCCTGGAGGGGCCTCAAGATTCCGGTCTGTGGGAAGATGACCCCCGAAGGCGGGGCCCAGCCTCGTGGCCTGTGTGTGTCCCAGAGGTCTGGCCTTCTCACCTTGGTCTCTGCTGGCGTATTTTTTGGTACTTACTGTGGAGATGGGCTTTTTCACTGACGTGGTGGATAGCAGGGCTGGCTCCAAGGCTAACAGTAAGGACTGGTGGTTTGGACTTCCTGGGTCGGGTTTGACTCTACTTCCATCTTTTATGAGGCACACAGATTTCTGCCTCTGCCCTGGTGGTGGCTCCAGCCCCACCTGTCACTCCTTGGCCTTCACAACCTTCTCAGTTGTCTGCCCTCAGGCAGGCCTTCTAAGCAGAGCAGAGCAGGGGCCTGAGCTGGGCAGCCAGGCAACTCCTGGGCCATGGTGCAAAATGCAGAGCTTGTGGGCTGCCCAGGGCAGGGCAAGGGCACAGGCTCTAGACACAGTGAACCCAGGAGTAGGTCCTAGCCCTGCCACCCCCAGCTTGGGGACCGGGATGAGGTGAGGGGAACCCTGCAGGACTGTGGTCAGGGTTAAATGAAGGAACTTGCATGGGTGCCGCACATGTGTCTGACACACAGGGAGTACAGCATGGTAAGGAGGACACAGGCCTTGGAGCCAGACCATCCAAGTGTAAATCCCAACTCTATTGCCTACTGGCTGTGTGACCTTGAATGAGTCACCAAGCCTGTCTGGGCCTCAGGTTTCTTATCTGGAAACCTGATGGAAATAATAATGACTTGCGTCATAAGGTGGTGGGGAGGGTGAAATAAAATGAAACACATGCAGCAGCTGGAAGAGCGCCTCTTGCACCAGTACGTGCTGTGCGCTGGCAGCCATGATAGCTGTGGTCAGCATTGTCACTCTTTGCTCCTGAGGGAACCTGTGAGTGGGGCTGGGAGGCCTGAACTAAGTCTTCATTCTTGGGTGTCTTGTCCCTGTGATGCCCTCAGGACAGCCCAGGCTAGGTCAGGGGGCTGCTGTGCTCCCCCTAACAGCCTAACAGCCTGAGCCCCAGGGGCTTCAGGTCCATATGAGAGATTCCCAGCAGGCTGTCGCTGAGAGGATGACAGGCTTGGGTTGGCTCTTCTCTCCAGGGAGAGGCAGAATTTGCCCGCATCATGAGCATCGTGGATCCCAACCGCCTGGGGGTAGTGACGTTCCAGGCCTTCATCGACTTTATGTCTCGGGAGACAGCCGACACAGACACAGCCGACCAAGTCATGGCCTCCTTCAAGATCCTGGCTGGGGACAAGGTGGGTCTACCATGGCGTGGGCGCTGTGCAGGGGCTACTTGCATCTGGAGGGGAGGTCGGATCCTCCCCTCACTGTGGCCCCTTCCTCCCACTGGGCCTCCCATGGCCGTCCACCTCTATCAATTTTTGTAATGCTTTAGGATCAGCTAAGGTGTTAGGACACAATATGAGCTTAAAGGGGTCTCCAGCCAGGGTGCGGGACTCCTTCACTTGTGGGATGGAGTGATGAGAGTAGAGCTGGGTAGAGGGGAGTGGGTATGTACCCTAGTGATGGAAGGGCGATCGGAGAACTCAGACTTCACCCTTACATCACTCTGGGCACCGGCGTGGAAGGATGGCGGGGAGCAGGAGGGAAGCATGTCTCTCATTTGTCGATCTGGAGCTGCAGTCAGTTCAGTTTCCCAAGTTCCCCGCAAAGCACTGCCTGGCCATGGGAAAGTGGGAACACCGGGGGAAACTGGCCAAGCGGGGGATGTCTAGAGGCCATATTTCCGTTGTGCAAAATCCATAGGGTGATCCTTATGCCATCCTTCCTTCAGACTGAAAAGATTCAGTTAATAAAAAGCAAAAGCCAGTGGGGAGCATTAATTTCTGAAATGTGTCGATCTATAAGGGAAAAAGACAACCTATGGAGGTTTCTAAAGGTCTGATTTAAGTTCAAGGACACCCTAGTAGAGCCCTAGCCCTTGGAGCCAGAATGACCCTCAGAAGCCACCTGCTTGACCTGACTCTGGGTCTCGGAGGCCCTTAGAAAGGAGCCTAGTTGCCCGACTTTTGGAGTGACCTGAGGGCAACCCCACCTTCTTGAGACTTGGGACTCTGCCAGAGTCCCACCGGTTCCTAGGGGACTCTGGCAGAGGTAGGCCATGGGGTTGGAGGCCACCCTGTGGGTCAGAGCCTCCGATTGAGCACTTCTGGAGCCTAAAACTCCCAAAATAAGCAACCCCCCAGTAGACCTGCCATGGGCAAGCAGAGACTGGGACTGGGAGCGAGGCCAGGTGGGGGCAGGCCCACATCTTATAAACATGGTTGACACAGCTGTCTGCCTGGTGATGTCCCACTTGGATGCTCACCGTTTTTGCTGAAATTACACGACCTCCAGAGCACTCGCTTGAGCCGGTGCGGGGTCCCACTATGTTTCACCACAGTACCTGCTGGTGTTGCTTTAGTCCGTGGCTACTGCAGACTAGAGTCATACATGAAATTAGAGGTGCAGTTAGCACTTGGATTAGCTCAGAAGCAGGCCAGCATATGTGTGGACATGGCAAACAGGAGATTTAAAATGAATGTATATTTTGTAAATACACACGTGTAGGTGTGCGTGTGTCTGCCTCCTAAACCTGTGCGTACGTGATACACCTGTGGATGTGTGTGCGCACACCCCTCTCTAACCAGAAGCAGAAGGGAGGGGACGGGGTCCGGTTGGGGTACCGCTGCCTCCAGTGACCCGATGGTGGCCGCGGCCACCCTGCGCTTTCTCCGCAGAACTACATCACCGTGGACGAGCTGCGCCGAGAGCTGCCCCCCGACCAGGCCGAGTACTGCATCGCGCGGATGGCCCCCTACTCGGGCCCCGACGCCGTGCCGGGTGCTCTGGACTACATGTCCTTCTCCACGGCGCTGTACGGCGAGAGCGACCTCTAACCCGCCCCCGGCCAGCGCCCTCATTGCCCGCTGTGCGCCCCCCGCCCTGCGCCCCCCGCTGCCCCCCTCTCCCGCCCGGGTTAGGTCTCCTCGCTCAGCCTCCAGCCGGGCACCAGCCGGGACCCCACGTGGCATCGAGCCTCCCCGCCCGCCAAGTGACAGTTTACAAAATTATTTTCTGCAAAAAAGAAAAAAAAAAAGTTATGTTAAAAAAAGTAAAAAAAAACAAAAACAAAAACAAAAAACAAAAAAAACCACATATTTTATTATAGAAAAAGTATTTTTTTCTCCACCAGACTTAAATGGAAAAGAGGAAAAATTAACTGTTTGCACCGAAACGTTTTGTTTTGTTGTGACATAGGAAAATAACCAAGCACAATGTTCTATTCCGTACTTTTTATCGATTTTTTTCTCTCTCTGTATCATCTGCTGTATTCATTTCTCCAATCTCATGTCCACCTTGATGTGGGGGTGGGAGGGTGGGGGTCAGGGGGGATCTTGTCAGAAGGCACATTGGTGCATGTGTGTTTGCTAGCTCACTTGTCCATGAAAATATTTTATGATATTAAAGAAAATCTTTTGAAATGGCTGTTTTTAAGGAAGAGAATTTATGTGTCTTATCTTCTCATTTTTAAGTCCAGAGGTATGGTTAGCACACACTTTTTTCCCCCTTTAGTTTTAATATTACCTATTAGAAATGGTCAGAATGAGATTGGAGAGTGTGGATAACTTTGATATTGCTTGTCACACACCATATTAAAGCAACAGCACTCCCATGATGGCTCTTGCCTTGCTCCTTGCTTACCGTTTTCCAGAAGTGTGCGTCGGGTCAAGGATGATATGGGGCACCTGTACCCAACCCTAAAAGGTTTTTGACCCTGGCGCATTCATCCCTCATTTACACTTTGCTATCTCCTTTTTTTAAAGACTTTTAAAAAATTATTTATTCATGAGAGCGAGAGAGAGAGAGAGAGAGAGAGGCAGAGACACAGGCAGAGGGAGAAGCAGGCTCCATGCAGGGAGCCCGACGTGGGACTCAATCCCTGGTCTCCAGGACCAGGCCTTGGGCCGAAGGCAGGTGCTAAACCGCTGAGCCCCGGGGGCTGCCCTGCTATCAGCATTTTAAACAAGATAAGGTGATTTCCTCAGAAGGCTCCTATGAGTTGAAGATGAGGTCATGGATGTGTAAGGAAGGGACTCTAATGATAAGCCCTGCTTTTGTTTTCTCTGGCATTGGACAGCTCGGTGACATCTGTGTGCCCTCCTTCCTTTTATTTTTTGCTACAGGGGAACACACTGAACTGTCTCAGTAAGAGTCCCCTCGGCCCTTGCTATTCAAAATGTTCTGCTGTTGGGGTGGTTCAGCCTGGGTGGTTCAGTCAGTTAAGCGTCTACCTTTAGCTCGGGTCATGATCTCAGGGTCCTGGGATACAGCCCTGCGTCAGGCTTCCCAAATAGGGAGCTTGCTTCTTCCTCTCCCTCTGCCCCTCCCCCCACCTTGTATTCTCTCTCTCTCTCTCTCAAATAAAATCTTTTTTTTTTTTTTTTTTAAAAAGGGAAAGCCAATGCAGTAATACAGAGCTCCTAGAATCTTAGAACATTCTAGAATACTCACTTGTCCAGGGAAAGAGGCAAGAGGACTGTTCAGAAGTAAGGACATGGAGGTAGAGGTTGGCATTTGCTTTGGGAAATGACACTGGTTTTACCACTGGCTGGTAAAATATGTCCAGTGAATGCTCAGTGTCCATCTGCTGTGGAACAAGGCCAGAGCCTGGTCTCAGGGTCAAAGTCCTTTTGAGAAAGGCTAATACACAAGATGCCCTATTTTAGCTATTTACAGATGAGTCCAACCAAGGGCACAGTGCTATAAGAGTTGAGGAGAGAGAGAAATTGTTCCAGCCAGAAAGTTTCCTGGGTACCAGGTACAAGCTCTTTACCATCCCATAGTTGTTTTTAAGATTTTATTTATTTATTCATGAGAGACACAGAGAGAGAGGCAGAGACAGACAGAGGAAGGAGCAGGCTCCGTGCAGGGAGCCCGATGAAGGACTCCATCCCAGGACCCCAGGATCACATGCTGAGCCAAAGGCAGACACTCAATCACTGAGCCACTCAGGTGTCCCCAACGCACAGTTTCTAGAGGTATGATCAATCGACTTTTTCACTGCTCACTTTAGAAAAGAATTGTTGAGGTTCATTTGAATGAAAGTGTGCTTATTGAGCCCATTCTTTAGAGAAATACCCTGATTGGATATTTTCAGTATTCAAGTGTGCTCGTATGTGTGCAAATGGCTATAGTTACTTTAAAAATTCAATCTGTTAAAGAGGTAAAAATTTAAAAATCTATTTCTTAAGCATTTTAGGTCATCACATATGTCTTATTATATTGACAATGTCATTTTTTCTGTAAAAATAAAAACATTCTTGCTTGCCCTAATCAATCATACATGTAACAGTTAACCACCCCCAAACAATCCTATTTAAATCTCCCCATTTAAATAATTAATTCCTGTAACTATTTTAAACATATTTGCAGATTTTAATAATTCTTTTCAGTACATCAGACTCCCATTTGAGGCAAATTCAAATTGAAGCAGCAAATTCTTGCTCAGCACAAAGCAATTGGAATATTATAAATGTAAATGAAGTTCTCTGGAGCAGTTCAAAGCTGTTTACTAACAATTCTCTTATATCTCCAAAATGAAAATCACGCATCTAATTTCAATTCCGCATTCCAGATAAAAACCCCAACGCGAATATATGCTGGGTTCGCTTGTGTGTTCAAGCTCCTTAAATTAATCCACAGGTTGTCATGAGTACAAAACTGCTGAAATCTTCATACTGAGAATTAGATTTACTTCATCCATGTACTTCTTTCTACATAGGTGACATCAAGTCCTGCTGTCACTCATTGCTAGGTGTTCAGGGTGGCAGGTTGAGAATTAGGACATACATCACGTGGAGATTCCAAACTAGGACACAAGAAGAGGTGATCATCCACTTCTAGATTTCACTCAAGACACCGGTGAACTCATGGCATCGACTCTTAAGAGTCCAACGTTGTTTGCTGTGTCACCAGGTTCCCTGAGCTCAGGCCCCTCTCTGGCGCTGCTTCTGCAGCTTGTCACCTCACTCCCTTGCCGGTCATGTTTTTTATTTCACCGTTGGCCACTTTTCATCATAAACAATTCCAACTTGCTTTAAATGATTGGGAAGATGAAATTCTCTTCCCTGATGTAGTGGTGATTGATTGTTCTTGCAGCAGGGGGGTGAACTCATCAAATCTCTTTCTTGCCTATGTAGGGCATACGTTTCTTTTGTATTTTTATCTGCCTCTACACATGCATTTGGAGGGAATTTGTTGACAAGTCTGGGGAAGGCCAATCTATAAATATAGCTCTTCTTTCTCTAGCCTGTCAAGCCTTTGGTAAAATCCTACAACCACTCCAAATCCCAGGCCTGTCTCAGGAGTCCGCTGTGTCCTCTCATTGGGCCAGCTCAGAACCGTCCCCTGGATACAGGACCAGTGCCCAAAGGGTACAGTCAGTAGGGTGGGGGAGTTACCAGAACTGAGAACAGATAAGATTTCCTTAGGTTGTAAGGAGATCAGAGGCTTTGTCAGTTCTCTGTGCCAAAGGGTGAGGCTGCTCAGCATGGAGGGTGTCCAAGGGTAGCGTCCAGGGTGCAGAGTGCCTCTGAGGTGTCCCATCTCAACCCAGTCCTAGACTAGGGTCTGCCTTCCTGTCACTAAGGGAAGACATACAACCTCTTCGGACATCAGTGCCTTTCAAGGGAGACACGTGGGCTCGGGTGTGCCCTGTTGCTTCCCAACTGGGCAAATAACCTCCTCACATGGTGTCAATAATGTTTTTTTCCTTCTGTGCCTGGCACATGGTAGGCATTCAATAGATAACAGTATTAATATAGTTTTTTTTTTTTTTAATTAACTGTGCTTTGTTAAGCTACTTTATTCTTAAGGGAAAAGGACTGACTAGGAAAATACTAGTAAGAAGAGTCCTCTTAAGTCTTTGAGCTCTGTAGTGGGCTGAATAGTGGTCCCCACAGTCCATGTCCTAATCCCGGAGCCTGTGATGAGGTTATTTTACATGGCAGATGGGACTTTGCAGGTGTGATTAAGGATCTGGAGATGGGAAGATTATTCTGGGTGATCTGGGTGGGCCTTCATAAAGAGGTAGGCCAGAGTGTCAAAGTCCAAGAAGGAGAGGTAACGTAGGTAAAGGTTGGAGCACTGAGGGCCATAAGCCAAGGAATGGGGATGGCCTGTAGAAGCTAGGACAGGCAAAGAGACGGATTCTCCCCCAGAGTTTCCAGAAATACAGCCCTGCTGACTGACTTTGGGTTTCTGACTTTGGGCCTACAGAACCATAGGCACTCCTTGTTTTATGGCACTACCCAGATCATGTGTTTTTTACAAATTGAAGGTTCCTGGCCACCCTGAGTTGAGCAAGTCTATTTTTCCAACGTTTGCTCACTTCATGTCTCTGTGTCAATAAAGTATTTTAAAACTGAGGTGTGTGCATCACTTTTTTTTGACATAATGTTATCGCACACTTAATAGGCTCCAGTAAAGTGTAAACATAATTTTATATGCAGTAAGGAGCCAAAGACTTCATTTGGCTTGCTTTATTGTGATGTTTGCTCTATTGCAGTGGTCTGGAACAGAACCTGCAGCAGCTCCGAACTAGATGCCTGTATAAGATAATAAATCCGTTTTAAGCCACTATGTTTGTGGTAATTTGTCATAGCAGCCGTAGGAAACTAACACCTGCAAGGTTGTCCAGGCCTCTGGGAAGCCTGGTAGCTTCCTTGATGTCAGTGACCCACCTTAGAGACTTGGATAACTGAAGTGTCCAGAGGTAATGCTGGCTTCCCAGGTGCCTGGGGCAGGGACTCACACAATGCCACCAGGATATGCTTTTTCGGGATTGACTGCATTCTCAAATAGGCTCTCCCTCCGAGGCGACAAAGTGGCCAAAGGCTCCAGCTTTACAATTCTGAATCTAGCAGAGAGACTCTGGGAGAGAATGACATTCCCTAGAGGTAGGTAACATGATGGCCTCAGCCAAGGCAATGGGGTTTGCTCATTGGCTTTGGCCTGGCCTATGTGCTCATTCTGGAGTGGAGGGTGCAGCCCCACCCGGGCCACCTGGACTTGGAGTGAGTGTGTCGGGACTCTTTATTGCAAGCAACACAGAAGACTCTGCCTGCCCCCAAAACTCATAAGGAATGGGCTCTCCAGAAGCTGATGCTGGCCAGCCAGCAAACATGACATCATCTAAGAAAGTGGGAAGGAATGGATTCCCATCCTAGATCAGGGGCTGTGGCTGGAGGCAAGGAGAATTAGGGTTGGGACGATGGGTGGCCAGCACCCAAGTCAGAGGCAACAGTCATACCACTGTCACGGCCCTGCTCATCCCCAGCAAACTTCCACCTAGAGTTCTTGCATCTCTGTGCTGCAGACATTCCCCCCCAGAACCACCGAAGGCCACTCTGCCTGAGGGTAAGGCAGGCTGCCAGGAAGCAGCTTCTAGGGAGAATGCATACCAGCTTCCACACCCCTCGGACGGCATTATTCTGAGCCTGGGGGTTTGCACTGTTTCATAGCATTGTCCGTCCCACAGGATTGAATCCAGCTGCCCAGAGCTTGTGGCATAAGCAGCCAGCCACCCAGTGGTGGCTTTGGGGATAGCCCTAATGCACACACAGCCTATTCTCAGGGACCTGCAGGCAGAGTGACTACCTGGTGGCCTCCGTTTAGACCCTTGAGATGGGCATGCAGGGAGTCCTATGTCCCGGCCAAACATCGTCCTACAGCACTTGGGCCTGCTGGTTGGAGGAGCCTCCGGTGTGCTTGAGAGGAATGAGGAATCCTGGTGGCCAGGCATATGGACACTCAGAAAACTGTCACTGGGCGCCTCCCCAGTGGGAGACTCCAGGTTTAGGAGCAAAATTCCCATTTTATAATTCAAGGTAATGGGAAAACAGGGTTCTTTATGCAAAACGTTTCTTTATAGGTGATATTTAGGCCACATCTGTTCACTAAGCGCTGCCTGGAGGAGGGTGGATGTTAGGTAAAGCACCTAACCCGGAGTCCAGTAAGACCCCGTTAAAGCTTCCACCCTTCTAACGCTACAGCGTGATAATGCGGAGAAAGCTGTTGTTAAAATGAGCTAGGCGGATGCTGCCCCCCAGTGGCCAAGCGTTTCCTCACAGTGTATCACGGATTGCAGCAGGGAGCTCAAGCCCAACGCTCTCACCGGGACATCCTCCCCTGCTTCCATTTGCCCTGCTCCCAACGTGTCTCACCTGGGGAATTTCTGGGATGATGAGGGATCCTGGCCTGTGCCACAGAGGGACAGCAGGAGCAACTGGGCACACTTAGCAGGAGAAAAACAATGGCTAACATTTGTTGAGCACTTACTTGGGTCTGGCCTAAGTCTTAAACCATTTGCATGTATTTAACCTTCACATAGACTCACATAGACATTATCCCTTTAAAAACCAGGAAACCAAGGCACAGAGATTTTTTTTGAAGATTTATTTATTCATGAGAGACACCCAGAGTGAGGCAGAGACATAGGCAGAGGGAGAAGCAGGGTCCCTGATAGAGGACTTGATCCCAGGACCCTGGGATCATGACCTGAGCCAAAGGCAGACACTCAACCACTGAGCCACCCAGGTGCCCAAGGCACAGAAATCTTAATTAAGTTAGTGATGGAACTGGGATTTGAACCCAGGTCCCTCCAACCCCTAGACGCAGAAGCAGTGCGTTTCATTCACCTTATCAGTGGTTTTCTGGTAAGAACAGAGCACTCTGCTGTGCTCAAGAATTGTTTGGGGGCAGCCCTGGTGGCGCAGCGGTTTAGCGCCGCCTGCAGCCTGGGGTGTGATCCTGGAGACCTGGGATCAAGTCCCACGTTGGGCTCCCTGCATGGAGCCTGCTTCTCCCTCTGCCTGTGTCTCTGCCTCTCTCTCTCTCTCTGTCTCTCATGAATAAATAAATAAATAAATCTTTAAAAAAAAAAAAAAAAAGAATTGTTTGGGAAGGCTGTCAGAGATGCAGAGCCCAGGGCTCTGTCCCTTGAAAACATGACCAAGTGGAGTCTAAGGAGAAAAGACAACTGGGAGTCTGTCCTTAGGACATTCTGGGTAGAACCCAGTAAGTAATCCAAGGAGGTTCACAGGCCGCATTTTGGGAAGCACCAAAATAAAATCTCATCATTGCCAGAAGGGAGATTTTGTCTGGATACAAGAAAGAACTTTCTCTTTTTTTTTTCTTTTTTCCTTTCTTTTAGATTTTATTTATTCATTTGAGAGACAGAGAGAGAGAGAGTGAACCAGAGGGAGAGGCAGAAGGAGAGGGAGAAGCAGACTCCCCACTGAACGGGGAGCACAATGCCCCAGGCTCAATCTCAGGACCCTGAGATCATGACCTGGGCCGAAGGCAGACACTTAACCAACTGAGCCACCCAGATACCCCAAGAAAGAAATTTCTAGTCATATCTGATGATTCATGTCTGCATGCTGTGAATTTTGATAGGTGCTCTCATGAACACAGTCCATGTTCCCTTCCTTGGTAACCTTGGGAGGTCAGTGTCCCCGGTGTGCAGATGACGGTGCCTCGATGCCTCCGAGAGACAAGCCCCTTCTCCCTGCTTTCTTGTTCTTGGAGATTCCTTTCATTCAGCATTCCACTAAGTGTTTACAGTGGGTCCCCCGGAGGCCCTCCAGAACAGGCCACTTGTGCATAGGCATTCTTTTGAAAGGAAGGTGATCCAGAAGCAGATACAAGAAAGATATCCTGTCCTCCTCTTATATCCTGGAAAGCAGGACATGAGGCTGTGTAAGGGTCCCCTTCTCCCCTCTACTAAGAACAACAGAAGTTGGTCACCAGAGAGAACTCTATACTCTCCTCTGCCCGCAATGGCACCTGAGGAGTCTCCATAACCAACATTGCTAGAACTAGCCCTTGGTTCCCATTAATTTCCCATTTGCTGCCCTAGAAACGGTTTTTTTCCTTTGTCTTGCTTCTCTAAAAATGTATTGTTCTTCTGCCAAGATGCTGTATGAGCCCAAGTTCTAACCACCCTTCTGAGTCATTCAACTCTGAGCGCTCCCATGCATATGTGGGAGGAACGTGTTAATAAACTTCTGTTTGTTTTTCTCTTGTTGATCTTCTTTTCTTTTCTTTTTTTAAAAAGATTTTATTTATTTATTCATGAGAGACACAGAGAGAGACAGAGGCAGAGACACAGGCAGAGGGAGAAGCAGGCTCCACGCAGGGAGCCTGATGTAGGACTCGATCCTGGGACTCCGTGATCACGCCCTGAGCTAAGGTAGATGCTCAAACACTGAGCCATCCTGTGTCTCCTTGTTGATCTTTTTTTTCATCAAAACTCCACCCTTTGTCATTAATGTACTTTTACTTCATTTGGTACTTCGAAGTGAAGGATAACTTGGTATATTAATAAGTTAACGAAGATGAAAAATTATCTCAATTTTCCTTATCTCTCTTTGAAAGCAGTAAGTGAATTCCTTCCATTTTGAGGCTTTTCCTCTGAAGTACAGTGATCATTATTACAGATTGATGATTTTCACAGAGAAATATGGCTTGAATCAATAATCATCCACCTCATTTAGAGATGATCTACCACTTAAAATAGGCAAGGGGCACCTGCGTGGCTTAGTGTTTGAGCTTCTGCTTTTTTTTTTTTTAATTTTTTAATTTATTTATGATAGTCACACAGAGAGAGAGAGAGGCAGAGACACAGGCAGAGGGAGAAGCAGGCTCCATGCACCGGGAGCCCGACGTGGGATTCGATCCCAGGTCTCTAGGATCGCGCCCTGGGCCAAAGGCAGGCGCCAAACCGCTGTGCCACCCAGGGATCCCGAGCTTCTGCTTTTGGCTCAGGTCATGATCCTGGGGTCCTGGGATCGAGTCCCACATCAGGCTCTCCCCTTAGGGAGACTGCTCCCTCTGCCTATGTCTCTGCCTCTTTCTGTGTCTCCCATGTAAACTAATAAATAAATAAATAAATAAATACATACATACATACATACATACATACATAAATATTTTTAAAAATAAATAAAATAGACAGGGGCAGAAATAAATTAAAAGGTAGAATAGGGGTGCCTAGGAAGCTCAAGTTGGTTACGTGTCTGATGATATCAGCTCAGGTCTTGATCTCACAGTCATGAGTTCAAGCCCCATGTTGAGCTCCACACTGGGCATAGAGCCTACTTAAAAAAATAATAAATAAATAATTAAGTAAGTAAGTAAATCAATGATAGAATAGACAAATATCTGAGTCATTCCAGAAGATGTATCACTTGTTAACTTTTTTTCAAATTTGTGAAGTATTTGTTGTTTTTTTGAGATTCTAAGTCCCAATACCCGTGGAAACAAAACTCGGAAGAAAGTTTTTGTTCTAATATTACATTTGCTATTATAGAAGTAGTTCTAGATAAAATGGAAAGTACTTCTGAAATCTGTCTTTGGTTAGGCTAACTTACAGTGCCCCCAGCCAATGAACCTGAGCTGAGTAGAGGGGAAAAAAAAGGTTTTTTTTTTTCCTTCCCCTACGCCCCCATGGAAATGAAGCACCTTGATGTTGCTGGGGACATTTGCATCATCTGGCAGAGGCCCAGAGTGAGTGCAGGTAGTGTTGTTGAGCTGGAATGCCCCAACTGCCCCGAGCGGGCTTGAGGGGGGCTTGTGGGGCCTATGGAGCAGCTGCCCCAGGTGTCACCGGTGGGGGGGGATGGGGCATCAATCCTGGTATCTGAAGCAGCTAATCCCTGGGACAGGCCCTGGGGGTGGGAGTGGGGAGATAAGGCCCCATAACAGACCATTTGGGAACCAAGTCCCAGTCACTGTGGGGGTGCTTTTCATATGAGCCACAGAGTGCTATCAAACCAGGACACATCCTCTGCGAGGAAGAAGTCCATGTGGTCAGTGGAGGAACCAGACAGCATGAAACCTCACAGTAGGCTGGGAGGAGGGAGGCCAGCTTGCTCATATTGGGGGCCCTAGCACTGCTGCTTCTTATGATCATCTTCCAAATAAACCCCTTATTCTTAAATCCCTGACTTGGGGTGTGCGTTTAGGGAAAACTCAAACCAAGCCAGTGGCCCTCCCTGGGCCCAGAGCCCCTGGTATGGTGCTTCTTCAGTGGCACACAAGTCCACGTTTAACGTCTTGCTGTCCAGCAAATATGAAAAGCTCTGGTTTGCAGTGTTTGCGGATTTCTGTGGTGTAAGTACCCCACCAGGCTGACCTCCATCCACCAACGCGATGTCCCTGATCCACAAGGCAGAGAGGAGGTGCCCACTGCTGGCTCTCAGGGTGGTGTGAGCTGGCTCTGCGCGGCACTGCCCTGTAACACCTGCTGTGCTCTACTGTGTCTGCTGCTGCTTGCGGCCCCTCTGTGGTGTCCTGTCATCTCAGCACTTGGCAGTGTCCCCTCTTCGTGAGTGCAAATATTTGTTGAGCCAATGAGAGTAGTAAAACCATGGTGGTTGTAGAGTTGAGAACTGTTGTCAAGATGTGCCTGGGCTGAGGGGAAGGGGACCCATGGGCCTGGGAGAGCTAAAGACTACCTAGAGGTAGTTTTCTGGCTGAGACCTGAGTCTTCAAGCATTAACTGTGAATCCACCAGGCCTGGCAGGGAGAAACTGAACATACAGGGGGTCAGCAAGAATAAAAACTGATTGGGGTAAAGGGGGAATGTGGGGGAATGTCAGGTCTTTGGGAAGCAGGTGGCTGCAGCATAGAGGAGGAGAAAGGAGAGGTGTCCCTCAGTCTCTGGGGAACAGCGATCCTAGTGTGATCTGCTATCCCACTGGCCCTCCCTACCCCCAAAGCTGAAACCCAGACAGAACCTGCCAGTGGCCCACCAGCTATTTTAAACATGGGAGCCCTGACCTGGTATCCTGTTAGTTCTAGTTTGACGAGAGAACTTGCAATCAGTTCCTTTCCCCAAACTGCCACCTTCGGGAGCTCCTGCAGCCTCTTTCTCCAGGGCCTGAGGAGAGAAGCAGGAAGTAAGCGGGGTCTGTAAAGCCCCAGTGGGGCTGGGAGGGCAACAGGAAACTCACACTAAGAGCCTGGTAGGATGGGAGGTAGAGACAGGCCAGGAGGCCAAGTTCACTGAGCCGCTGCAGAACCAGGTGAGCTGGGAGCCATGAACCAGGCCTTCCAGAAGCTTCTGCACTTCTGCACTTAATATGCACTTCTGCATATTAAGGATTCAAAAAGAGCAGATGGGGGTGCCTGGGTGGCTCAGTCTGTTGAGCATCTGCCTTCGGCTCAAGTCATGATCCCGGGATCCTGGGATCAAACCCTGCACTGGGCTCCTTGCTTGATGCTTCTCCCTCTCTCTCTGCCTCTCTCCCCTGCTTATGTGCTCTCTCTCTCTCTCTCTCTCAAATAAATAAACACACAAATCTTTAAAAAAATAAAAGCAGATGAGAATGACCTACCTACCCTGGAGAATTAGCCAGAGCCTGAAGACAGAAATGACAAACTGACTTTGCTCTTGCCTCTCTCACTTTAGCTAGAAGGCAAGAGACTTGGGCTACATACAGGGAAGCATAGGGGCCCGCAAACCTGGATTTGAATTCTGCTTCTGCTGCTTACTAGCTTTGTGGCCTTGGGGAGGCTGTTTACCCTGGGTCTCGTCGCTCATCTGTGAGATAAGGCTCCCAGGGTTGTGTAATCACGTATGATAACTGACTAACATGGTGCCAGCAATATAATTAGTGTTCAATAAATAATATTGGATTTCATTGAACCTAACATGTCATCATTTTTTTTCTCAGTTTACTGAGATATTATTGAATGCCACCAATTTTAAGAGTCCATCTTTTGGGGGAGAATGCTTTTATAACATGTACATGCATCTCGTACACTTTAAATATCTCACGATTTTATCTGTCAGTTTGTCTTCAATTGAAAACATAAAGTCATCTTTATACTTTTCTAAGAAAGAAAACAAAGCTACCAAATAAACTGACCTGCCATCCATTGTAAGATATGCCCAGATTCCAGAGATAATAAAATATGAAAAAAAAAAGTCCATCTTAGCCCTGATGAAATGTTGTCGTTCTTTTTTTCTTCTCATCTGTGATTTTTATGCTTCAGGACTTTTCTGCCTTTGGAATATTATAGAGTGCAAAAACCCCACCCCCAGCTGGCCTGGAGAAATAGTTTCAGATCTTCTGTTCTCTTTCCCTCCAAAAACACTACTGCCCTCTCTGGACTGGTGCTTGGGGGCTGGATGATGCACGTGGTTTCTGGCTGCTTGAATGTCCCTCTTGACATCAGTCTCAAGGGGCCCAGGAAGTCAGGGTCTGCGGTAGCTCACACTGTGTCCAGGACTTTCTAGCCTCCTAGGGCCATATCCACTGCCCGCATGGGTCTCCCACATTTCGGGAGGCTGACATGCTCATATGATTTCTCCCAGCTACAGCATGCAGAAGTTTAAGATACAGTAAAACAGGCCACGGGCTCCCTAGAGTCGCAGCACTGACCATTTGTGCCCTAGGGGCTGATGCAGGCATGTGGCAGTCCCTGAGCCTGATGCCACCTGGAAACATGCCCCGATTTGACTTTCCTGTCAGTTCTGTCCTGTCAAATGTTTTCTTTTCATGCACAACTCACAACTTCACTCCCCTTTTGCTACACTCTTAAGGTAAGGCTGATGGCTCTGAAGCAAAAATTTGTTTCCAAAATATTTTTGTTGTTGTTTTGAGATATCTTGGCTAAATGGTTGGTAGTTTTGTTTTTCTGTATGAAAATTATATCTGCGTTTCAAAAACTATTGACCAATCCCATGGAGTTCCTCAGTGCACTCTGAAACCCTAACCCTGACCCCAGTTTATTCTGGGTACTTGGACACCTAGAAAAGTGGTTTCCTTTGGAAAATGTACAATAGTTTTTTTTTTTTAATTGAAGAGTATGAGTTTTAGAATTAGCGGGACACTTCCCGGTGTGTTGCTGTTATCAATGAAGCTACAGAGGAACCCCCTGAACATGATCTTTGTACCCATGAATGCAGATGTGTCTGTAAGCCTCATTACCAGTAATGGGATTGCAGCATTGATGAGTATGTGCTTTTAGCCTAAATAGCCTAAAAACTACCTTTCATTTATGTTCCCACCTTAATGTTTGAGAGAGCCCATTTGTTTAAAGATGAGCTTAGGGCAATCTAATAGGATAAATAGGATAAAAGCTGCATAACTAATTTGATATAAAAAGTGGTAGGGATCAGCATCAATTAGATGTCAGCGTATTGTGTGTGTGTGTGTGTGTGTGTATATACAAACATATAATCTTTTCATTGCCTAAGGTTTATAAATTATGTGCCTGGGATTTTTTAAATACACTGCTTTATTGAGGTCTGGTTGATACATAGAAAGCTGTGGGTATTTAACGTACACAAGTTGATGCGCTTGTGTCTGACACCTTTTAAGTCTCTCCATCCCTGGAAATCACACAGTTAACGTATGTGGGGGCCAATAAATTAGACATCGCTGTTGTTCGGGGTTTTTTATTTTTTATTTTATTTTATTTTATCTTTTTGTTCGGGTTTTTTTTTTTTTAAATGAGAAAAATCGAGGCTAGCTGGGAGGACCTAGCCGCAATCCTGCTTCTGGCCAGCAGATGGCGCCTGTGCTCCCCAGTGGCCGCCCCGCTGTGAAACAGGCCTTAATATAGTAACCCGATGTTGCCCTGAACGTATAATTTTCAAACCCCCTATCCCACCACAAGGAAAACCTCGGAGGATTTTCTTCTGGGAAGAGCAATTAGCCTAACCTCTTAGGAGGAGAAATTGCATCCCCGAGCTTGACTGGGAAAGTAAAATATCCTCCCTAAGCGGTCTTGGGGGGTGGAGAGAAACCACCAAAGGCCTTTGGGAGGGAGGGGTGGGGAGGGAGGGCTGGGAACTGCAGGAGCGGAGTTAGGGCTCGGGTGGGTGGGAAGTGCCTCGGATCTGAGGACATCAGTCCCCAACCTGTCAGTCTCTGGGTTTAGGTGGGAGGGTGATGGAGATACTGAAGAGTGGCAGCATTACTTGGGCTGGGTGAGGAAGGGGTCTCATGCTTGAGCCCGGCTCAGACCTATGGGGACCAGGCCAGTGCAGGAGACTGACCCCCCCCCCCCGCCCCCCATCTACAGTGAGCAAATGTCACTGGAGATGCAGCTGTGACAAGGTGGGTCTGGTCCTGTCTTCACAGAGCCCCCAGTTATGGGTGGAAGCAGAGCAGCCTTGTTGCTAGGGTCTCCTCCCAGTCAGGGCACCCAGGTCAGTCGCCTTAGATTCTGGACACCTTGAGATTAAAGACTGGAGGAAGTGCTCTGAACCAGAGAGGATGGCCTAGAAAGGCCCGCACAGCAGGAGAGCCAGCTACAACCCATCAGTGGGGGAGAGTAGGGAGCTTGGAACTGGGGGGTGGTGGTGGTGATGGTGGTGGTGGCACTTGTCACTAAGGCTGTCAGTAATTAGAACCAAAGGAAGCATCCAGATGGCCAAGACTGTGTGACCTTGGGCAAATACTTAGCCTCTCTGTACCTCAGTTGCCTTATCTGCAAAATGGCAACAATATTGGCAGCCACCTCATTGGGCTGCTTTTTACAAAAGGGTGAAACACAAAATCATGCTTGTAAAGCACGGAGCACCGCCCCTGGCACCTGGTACAGTCTCAAATGGTGTTTGTTGCTATCATTTATCATCATCATCGTCATGACTGTTGTCATCTGCTGGAAGAGGAAGGATGGGCAAAGGTTAAGATGCGGATGGGCACGCAGAAGCCAAGTCATGGGGTGGGCAAGGCAGAGCAATTTAGCAATGAGTTCGGTGTCTTTTGAGGAAAAACCGTCCCTGGGGGTGCGGGGGGAGTATAGCGCCTCCCAAGCGCGGGGCAGGCTTTCCCTGGGATTTGGGGCAAGAGTTTTTCGCGGAAACAGGGCGTGATTGGCGGGGAGGGGGCTGATTCCCTTAAGTGGCTAGCGCGTCCTACCGCCAGGGTCAGGTAAGGGGGCGCCCGGGGGGAGGACTGTGATTGGTTAACGTTCGGGTTCCTCATAGTGACGCACTTCCTGTTCTGGCGTCCTGACGTTCTGACGTCGTTTAGGTTTGTGACGGGCTCCGCGCCGTGCGGCAGCCGCCATTTTGTGGGCCCGCCACACGCGAGTTCCCTTCCTCCGAAGGGCCTGGCCTGCGTCCTCGTCCGCTCCTGCAGGCGTAGCCCGAGGAGCGGCGGCGGCACCTGGAGCTCGTCAGACACGCACACGCTTGGGCCCCAGCCCAGGCCCTCTGACTCAGAATGTTCCGTGCGTCAGGCCGTGTGCGGACGCTCTGTTTGCACGTTGGCGGCCGCGGGGCGGCGTCGCGCCGCGACTCAGGGGCAGGCAGAGAGCCGGGCTGGGGCCCATCAGCACGCGGCCCCTTGCGTACCTCCACGTGCACGCGGCGCTTTGGGCTCGGCGTCTGTTTCCGGTTCCCCGCCCTGGGAGGCGAGACTCCGACGCCGTGAGATGCACGTACCTGCTGCCCCTGTGAGTTCCGACAAACGCGTCTTCCGATGAAACCAGACTCCGACCAAGATCTCGGACGTTACCAGCAGCCGGTAAGTTCCCCCGTGCCTGGGCCCCGGCCCCTCGGAGGCAGCCTCATTCGGATTTCTTTCCCGCCAAGGCTAGTTTTGCCAGTTTTTTTTTTTTTTTTTTTTAAGATTTTATTCATTTATTCTTGAGAGACACAGAGAGAGAGGCAGAGACACAGGCAGAGGGAGAAGCAGGCTCCGTGCAGGGAGCCCGACGTGGGACTGGATCCCGGGACTCCAGGGTCACGCCCTGGGTTGAGGGCGGCGCCAAACCGCTGAGCCCCCGGGCTGCCCCTGGTTTTGCCAGCTTTATTTGAAAGATTTTATTTATTCACGAGAGACGCAGAGAGAGAGAGAGAGGCAGACACAGGCCGAGGGAGAAGCAGGCTCCCCGCGCGGAGGCCCATCCGAGACCGGCTCCCAGGACCCCGCGATCACGACCCGAGCGAGCGGGAGGCACGTGGCCAACCACTGGGCCCCCCACGTGCCCCTCTCTTCCCACTTCAGAACCGCATAGAAACAGAACGGCGCGGCCGGTCTCCTGGCAATACTTGTTTCCGTCAGGCTAACGGCGGTAACACGCTCGGCGTCGTGTGTACCTGAGACACGTCCCTTTTCCTCATGGAGTTGTGTTCTGTTGCAGCTGCTCGCTGGCCTGAGTATCCGCTAGGTTGCCTCTGACTGGGGCTCCTGAGGAGTAAGGCTGCCAGAGGCATTCCCGTGTGAGTCTTCTTGTGAACATAGGCCCTCGGGTCTCTTGGGCAGATAACGTACGTAGGAGGTGGACTTGCTAGGTCCTAGGGGAGGTGTGTGCTTAGCTTTAAAAGAAGCCGCTAGATCTTTTTTTTTTTTTTTTTTTAAGGTTTTACTTATTTATTCACGAGAGACACACAGAGAGAGGCAGAGACATAGGCAGAGGGAGAAGCAGGTTCCCCACGGGGAGCCCGACGTGGGCCTCGAGGTGTGGGGCTCGACCTAGGTCTCCAGGGTCACACCCTGGGCGGAAGGCGGTGCTAAAAGGCAGAGCCACCCGGGCTGCCCCCGTTAGATCTTTTCCAGAGCGGTTGTACCATTTTATACTTTCAGCAACAAAGTGTGACCGAACAGTCACATTAGCATTTGGTCTTGTCAGGTTTTTTAGTTTTTGACCATTTTGGTGCGTGTGTGAGAGTGTCTTGCTCTGGTTTTATTTTGCGCTTCCTGATAAGGACTAGTAATGGATCGCTGTCTTTTTTTTTGTATGTTTATTGGCCATTCGCAGGTCTTCGTCTTTTTGTTTGTTTGTTTATTTAAACATTTTATTTATTCATGATGACACAGAGAGAGGCAGAGACACAGGCAGAGAGAGAAGCAGGCTCCATGCCGGGAGCCCGACATTGGACTGCATCCGGGGACTCCAGGACAGCGCCCTGGGCCAAAGGCAGGCGCTAAACCGCTGAGCCACCCAGGGATCCCCCATTGGCATGTCTTCTTTTGAAACCTTTTGTTTAAATATTTTGCCCAATTAAAAACGGCGTTATTTGTCTTTTTACAACTTGAGTTGTATGAGTTATTTCTATATCCTGGATACTGGTCCCCTGTCAGATATGTTTTGCAAATATTTTCTGTGAGTGGAGTTTTACAGGAATCTTGGCTATTGGGTTTGGCTCCAGGTGGGGCTGGTGTGGTTGTGTGGCTGGAAGCAGAGTGGGAGTGGACCACTGGCTTTGGGGTTGCTCTTCCTCTGGGGCTGCGAGTCCCTCCCTCAAAGTGCTGGTGTGACATGCGGTCCAGAGGGTGTTACCACAGGGGGGTGTGAAGGGTGCGGGTGGGTGCACAGCAAGCTGCTCAAGGGCTTGGCTCCCTTCCCTGTGCCTTCGGTCCCTGCATGAACGCCCTGATCCAAGGAAACCTTCCAGGGGAGTGAGACCAACACCGCCCTCCCCGGCCTTCCTGTGCAGGGTATGAGAGAACATGGGTAAAAGTCCTTTGTAAAGTATAACAAGATAAGCAGAGGTTTATCATTGACCCTGTAATCACGACAGGAGAAAGGACCCTTTCTCCAACAGTGCAGTGTGTCTTGGGAGCAGGAGACTAGAGAGAAAAAGCTACCCCTTGGCTGGAGGTGGCCTCTCTGGCTGAGATCTGAGTGTTATAGTGGAGCACCTAAAACAGTACAGGCTTGGTTATCACATGTAGGGTCTAGTCCACATTCGGCCAGATACTTTCTGTATGCTCTTGGGCAAGTCCTTATTGCATCTGGAAACTGGAAACAACACCTACCTCAGCCCAGTCATTGTGAGGATTAAAACAACTCTTACTCTTGGTGTTGTTATTATTTGCAGAACGGTATGCTGAGAGGGCTGCAGATGCTGGGCACTCCTCACGGTGACCCTTTGATGTAAGTTGTGTCACCTTCTGTTTTGGTTTTAGGCAGTTGCTGGTTGCTTAGAAGATGCTCCAGGAGCCTGTAGGAGGCTGCCTTGAGGTTGTGCTCCCAGGAGTCCCATCTGGGGAGTGCAGCTCTATGCGCCTGTGCCACAAGGAGCCACCAGAGGGCCCCCCCTCCTCCCCCCCCTCCCCCCCTCCCCCGTGCGGAGACTGGGAGGTCCCCAGCCCCAAACTCAGCTTCCCACTGCCACCTGCTCCGTGTCCAATTGAGGATGGAGTGTAATCTCCAGAAGGTCCCCATTTGGAGATGGGGGCCAACTATCCCACGGGACCCTGCACAGGAAAGCCGGGGAGGGCAGTGTTGGTCTTACTCCCCTGGAAGGTTTCCTTGGATCAGGGGGTTCATGCAGGGCCCGAGGGCACGGGGGGAGCCAAGCCCTTGAGCAGCTTGCTGTGAACCCCCCTACACATACACCCTTCACACCCCCTTTGGTAACACCCTCTGGACCACATGCCACACATACCCCCACACACTCTGGTGGAGGTAGGGATAACAACTCATGGCAAGGCAGGCCTGTGCCTGACCAGGCATGACTCTAGTCTCCTCTTTGGCTTCCTCTGTCTCAAAGTTGTGGAGTACCTGGCAGTTGTTCTCTGGAGATTCTCGGGCTCCCCCCTGCCCTTTACTTGCTTCGTCTCCTCTAGAAACTTGGCTGGGGGTGGGGGTGGGGAGTCTCTCTGTGTGCCCTTTAATGTACAGAATAGCCCTTGACTTGGTCCAGTTACTTTCCCTTTGTGCTTCATGGAAGGTATTGGGGGGGGGGGTGAGTTCGTAGACCCATAGGTGCCCCTCCCTCCAATTCTAAGGTACACGGCCCCACATTTGAGCAGCAGTTTCCTCATCACCCAGTTTCTGACACATTATCCTTACTCCTGGCACCATCTAGTCTGCCCCACCTCCAGTCCAGAGCCCAAGTGGGGACTTACCCCAGAAGGAGGGGCCCTTGGTTCTCCTCGGCCATGGCAGTAAGCCCTTGGTAAGCCACTTCCATGCCAGCTCGAACCCACCCCCTTGGGCAAACAGGCTAGGGTACTGACCCCAGGGCCCAGTGGACAGTGGGCAGGGGTGCTATCCTGGCCTGGCCTTACCTGCCTATACAGGGCAGTAGTGAGGCCTCTTGGCCACCCACCCCCACCTCCACCTCAGGCAGGGCCAATGGATCTCTTGCTCCTCTTTTCCTCCCAGCAGAGGTGGGCAGGTCGATACCTCCTGGCCCAGGGTCCTCTTAAGCAATAGAGCTCTCAGTGGCCAGTCGATGATTGACCAGGCCAACCTGTTACTTGGTCACCGAACGTGCATGTGTCCGGCAGGCAGGGGCCCCGGGGCCTCTAGAGCCCCTTATTCTGGAGACTTGCTGTCTAGGGAAGGAGACCTGGGGGGAATTCATGGTGAGCCATCACGTAGTGGGCCACCCAGTTTCTCAGAAGCCACATTCCTTCTTGTCTCCCAGAGGCCATGTGACAGAGCAGCTACTGTTTTCCCCTCCAGCTGGGCCATTAACCATACAACTACAGGTTTACTAGTTTACTTGTCCACTTGTGCACTGGTCCTCTCATTCATCCCTGTGCTAGTCCACTTGTCTACTTGCTTGTCCACTCCCTCTCTTGTCCAGTGACTGTCTGAATACATCAGGTGCCAGTCCAGTGCTAGGAACAGCCAGCAGGGAAGTGCTAAGTGGTGAAGGGCAGAACCTCCGTGGTCAGAGGGACCAGTTGTGACTCCTGGTTGTAGTATTTCCTGGCCACATGACTGTGGGGGCACATTCTCAAATTTCTGAGTGCCAGTCTCCTCATCTATAAAATAGAGACCCCATGCGTCTTCTTCCTCCCAGGGTGGGTTTGAAAATTAGCTTCAGGATTAATTCAAGTGCTTTGACCACAGGCTGGGAACTGGAGCTGTGGTTACTGGACCTCTCAGGGGCCATGTCCTGGCCATGGGGTTTGCCTTTGGCCTATTTCCCCATGGCTACCCCATCTCATCCCTGCCTCTCAGCCAGACTATGTTCCTTCAGCCTTGAAATGGAAGGCGATAATCACTGCCTTCCCACACAACCTTCACTCTGCCTTCTTGCCCACGGGGCACTCGGGTTGCGTCAGGTCAGCCAAACACCTGGAAGATCCAGCTTGCTCCTTCCCTTTTTGCTGCCTAGTTCTCCATGACAGCTGTGGGGGGTGGAGACAGGCCTAGAGCATCTGATCCCTTGAGGGGTCATTTCCCCTCCTGTCTGAGGCCTATACCTGGCCAGGACTTAGCCCCTACCCTGTTCCCTTCTCAGGCCTGTTGTGGACTCTTCCCTTCAGCTGCTCTGGGGGCTCCTTGGGGTTAGAAGATGCTTCCTGGCTGCAGAAAAATTGGCTGAGCTGGAAGGGTGGGAAGATGGGAGAAGACAGGAGCATGGTTGAAATGAAGCTCTGTCTGAGGGATTTCTTCCCCACCTCCCCACCCCTACCCCTGCCCCTGCCCCTAGACAGCCTGGCCAGGAGGCTGCACAGTACATGGGGGAGTGTGGCACGCTAGCTTTGGCTGGGGGAGACGTGTAGAACTGTGGATGTGGACTTTGGAGTGGGTTAGACAAGAATGTAAATCCTTTACAAGCCTTGTGACATTGAGCAAGTCACCAGTAAAATCTCAGTGGTTTAAGAAATGCATGTGAGGGGCGCCTGGGTGGTTCATTTGGTTAACTGTCTGACTCTTGATTTCAGCTCAGGTCATTATCTTAGGCTTGTGAGATGGAGCCCTGAGGCAGGCTTCTGCTTAAGATTCTCTCTCTCCTTCTGCCCCTCCCTGGGAGTTGGGGAGAAATTCCTGTTATGTGCTGAGCCTGAGATGAGCCTGGCACCTGGGAAGTGCTCTGACATCAGGGGCAGCCGCTGTGGGCAATGGCAGTATACCAGTCTGGTGTCCCCTGGCCATTTGACTCAGCCCAGCACCCCTACCTACAGCTGCCTTCTGGAGTGTGAGATGGGGTCCTGTTAGTGCTCAGACAGAGCCTATCTCTCCCCTCAGCCAGATCTCTGGAGCACCTTTCCTTGTTGGGAGAAGCTTTTTGCATCCTGGATGGGGGTGCTGGTGGTGGGGAGGGGGTGGTGGTTAAGGAGCCCAAAGCCCATTACTGAATGGACCTGCCTAGGGGGTTATACTCTAAAGATGGGCTCAGCTGTGGGACCCATGCAAGCAGATGCACAGCCACACTTCAGCTGCCGCTGCCCATGGGGTTGGGGCCCCGCCTCTGGGCTCCTCGCCCCTGGCAACGTGGTCAGTATTAGTGTGTTTAGTTTGATTAGTTCACTGAGTTTTTTTAAAAGATTTTATTTATTTATTTATTTATTTAATTTATTTATTTATCGAGTGAGTGGGGGGAGGGGCAGAGAGAGAGGGAGATAATCTCAAGCAGACTCTGTGTTGAGCATGGAAGCCAGTGTGGGGCTTCATCTCATGGCCCTGAGATCATGACCTGAGCTGAAATCAAAACTTGGACATTTAACTAAGCTTCCCAGGCACCCTCGTTCACAATTTGAAGCTTCTAAAGGACAAGGGCTTTTTTTTCTTTAAACCTCAGTCTTCTTGTTGCCTCATAGTGTGACTGGCTCTGACGGACTGAATGAAATGAAAGACCACTAGGCAGGCACATGGTCAGAACAGGGTAAAGGGACAGTGACTACCATGTCTTGTCAGGCATCGAGTGAGCCAAGGTGGGCACCTCAGGCAGGTCTTCTAGAGGCCTGGGCACCACCTGCCCTGTGCTCTCTACCTGTACTGATGTGGGAGGCTGACAGGCCTGGCATGTGTGCAGCCTTCTTGGTGAGCTCAGGGATTTCCTCTGTCCTGTTCCTGGGTCCTAACACCCACTTCCTATTTGGAGCTTGGGCACCCTCTTCAGAAAGGGAGTGCTTTAAAGGCAGGGCCCACATGGCACCTGACATAGAATGGGTGCTTAAGAAACACTTGTCCATTGAGGCATACACTTGCCGGCTGGGCCTGGGAGCTCTGCCCAGGGAGCTGGCCAGGGACCGTGCTCATGACCTGGCCTGC
The DNA here is from genome assembly GCF_011100685.1 of Canis lupus familiaris. NCBI lineage: Eukaryota > Metazoa > Chordata > Mammalia > Carnivora > Canidae > Canis > Canis lupus. The sequence continues at coordinate 42,971,668 of NC_049229.1, read as the reverse complement.
CCAGTAGGCTAGCCCCAGGGCTGTGGCACCACCCAGTTTCATACCCAGTGGAGACAGATGGCTTGAACCCCAGGAGGTTGGCCAAGAACTGGAATTTCCCCTGAGGAGGTGGCCTCTTCTACCATCCTCTGGCCTGGCCTGGAGCAGGGTGACTGGGAGGTCACCTTAGCCACACCAGTGAGCCCTCCTCTTGGGACTGTAGTGCCAGGATGGGGCCCCCTGGGGAACAGGCATGCTCACATGCCATGTCTCCACCGTGGGGCTCCGGCTGTGACCAAATCCTGCTTGGCTACTGGCTACTGGCTGTGACCTTTGGGTGTTGCTTGCTTGTCCTGAGTCCATTTCCTTGTCTGTAAAATGGAGGTGCTTCCACACCATGGAGCACTATGCTGCCGTAAAAAGAAATGGAATACCAATCCGTGCTAAAGTATGGATGAACCTTGAAAATGTGCTCAATGAAAGAAGACAGACACAAGGTCTGGGCTCATGAAGTATCAGAATAGGCAAGTCCATAGAGACAGCACATTGGTGGTTTCCAGGGACTGGTGGGGACCAGGCAATGGGGAGCTACTGCTTAACGGCTGCAAGTCCCCTTTTGGGGGAAACCTGATTCATGGCAAGATAGAGAGGTCATGGTTGCACAACGTTGTGCACATGCTAAATGCCACTGAATTGTGCACTTTAAAACGGCTCACTTTCTGTCGCGTAAATGTCACCTTGGTAAAAATGATGGGCTTGCTGCTGACCTCACTAGGGGGTTGGGAGCATCTGGGGAGCGGGTGCGTGAGAGCCCTGGCTGGATGCTGGCAATTGGGAACAGAAGCCGCATCACCCTGGCGGCCATACTACCAGTTCCCTTCCTTGCTCTGCCCTGGACTGTGGGGTCTGACACAGAGGCCCAGGTGGAGGTGAGGGCAGGGGGCCTAGCCAGGCCTATCCCCTCAGCCAAGGGAAAAGGGAACTTCACCAGCTGTGGTCCAGGTTCCTATGCTCCAGACCCAGGCTCCAGCCTCCGATTTGCTGGGCAGCTTTGGGCTGGCCCTTCAACCCTGGCCCATTTCTCAATCTGCTCATACCTGCCTCTGCCTGCCTTGGAAAGTATGTGGCCACTGTATTGGACATGTCACCCTTGTCACATCACTGTGGCCCAACTCCCATCTTCTTCACAGTGTACACCATTGTCGGACAATGTATTAGGAACCTCTTGGTTGTTTATCATGTGTCTTCCACATAGAATGCAAGTTCTGAGGCACCTGGGTGGCTCATTCGGTTAAGCATCTGCCTTCAGCTCAGGTCCTGATCCCAGGGTCCTGCTCAGCAGGAAGTTTGCTCCTCCTCCTCCCTCTGCCCCTCCCCCTGGTCATACGCATGCTCTCTCTCTCTTTCTGAAATAAATGAAATCTTAAAAAAAGAAAAGAGGGACGCCTGGGTGGCTCAGCAGTTGAGCGGCTGCCTTCGGCTCAGGGCGTGGTCCTGGAGTCCCAGGATCAAGTCCCACGTAGGGCTCCCTGCATGGAGCCTGCTTATCCTCCCTCTGCCTATGTCTCTGCCTCTCTCTGTGTCTCTTGTGAATTAAAAAAAAAAAAAAAAAAAAAAGAATGCAAGTTCCACAGAAGTAGATACGTGATCTGTTTTGTTCATGACTAGGTCCGGGTTGTTGTCATGCCCACTTTGCAGATAAGGAAGCTGAGGCGCTGGGACATGGGACAGCCACCATAGAGCTGGGATTTCCACCCAGCAGGCCGGCATCAGAGTCCTCACTGTGACCCACCCTAGTAGGCTGTCTCCTACCCTCAGAGCTCCTGGTCTAGAGGGCAGCCTGGGGCCTGGAGCATCTCCTGCCTCCTCAGCCAGCTGGCACCTCCCACACCCAGGACCTGGGCGGCCCCACATTCACCGCCCTGGAGCCTTTTTCTCAGGCTCACAACCACCTCAGCCCAGCTTCCTTCCCTGAGAATCACTGTCATAAAGAGGGCGAGGCCCTGATCTGGCCTGTCTCTCCACCCCCAGGCCTTCCTCACCCAAGGGAACCTTGGTTATAAATACGGGGGTCACACCTTGCATTTGTATTAAGCACCTTTCATCTGGGGAGCTCCTGGCTGTGGGGAGGCTAATTAGCTGCTCTCTGGGAAGAGTGAGTAAGAGCTGACATCCCAGCATGGGCATTGGCTAACTAGAGCTGGGGCTGGCCCTCCCAGGGAGAAGTGGGCGCACCACCACGTGGGTCACTTACCCCTTCATGTTTCTCTTTGCCACCAGACCTCTTCACAAGGGTCCCCTTTCTCTGGCTGATCATGAAGGTCACCATTTATTGAGTGCTTACCATGTTCCAAGGGCTGGCTAAGCCCCTTCTGTTGGATGTAGCCATGTGTGCACACAGCAGTGGGGGCCATTGTGAAATGAGAACCATGGGACTCCCATTATCTTTTTTTTTTTTTTTTTTTTAAGGCAAGAATTCTTTTTTTTTTTTTTTAATTTATTTTTTTATTTATGATAGTCACACACAGAGAGAGAGAGAGGCAGAGACACAGGCAGAGGGAGAAGCAGGCTCCATGCACCGGGAGCCCGACGTGGGATTCGATCCCGGGTCTCCAGGATCGTGCCCTGGGCCAAAGGCAGGCGCCAAACCGCTGCGCCACCCAGGGATCCCGGGACTCCCATTATCAAACCTTCCTCCTTGTGCCACAGGGGCCAGTGCTTCACAAAGGACCTCATGGAACTGATAGGAAGCCCTTAGCGCAGTGCTTCCCGTGGAATAAACACTTGGTAAATGGTAGCTAGTACTATTAATCTTCAGAGCCACCATGTGAGGTAGGTACTGTATTATCCTCATTTCTCAGAAGAGGAAGCTGAGGCCCAGAGAAGTTAAGCCACTTGCTGGAGATCACACAGTGAGTGGGAAGCAGAGCTAGAATTTGACCTGGATTAGTTTGACTCTAAAACTGCATGTTGGGCAGCCCGGGTGGCTCAGTAGTTTAGCGCCGCCTTCAGCCCAGTTCGTGATCCTGGAGACCTGGGATCGAGTCCCACATTGGGCTCCCTGCATGGAGCCTGCTTCTCCCTCTGCCTATGTCTCTGCCTCTCATTCTCTCTGTGTCTCTCATGAATAAATAAATAAAATATTAAAAAAAAATAAAACTGCATGTTGCTTTTCAGGTGCTCTTTCCTCCCTCCCCTTGAGGCTATTACACCCCAAAGGCCTTCCTTTGCATAGTTGCGGGTCACTGAGCAGGGGCTTTTACTCATCTATCACCCCCGTAGTGTGCAGGTGAGCCAGGCTTGCACTCAGACACCTTGGGGATCATCCCTGCCCCCCATTTTTCAGATGAGGAAATGGGGGAGGGCAGTGACTGTGCAAGAGGATGGGCCTAATGGGAAGATGCCTTTCCTGCTCCCATTAAACACACTGACACCAAGTCAAGAGCATCCTTACACCAGAATGGCCTCCTTTTACCCAGCTGTCCTAGCCAGAGGAGCTGCCCAAGTGATGTGTAGGTGGGATAGGGGTCTCATGCTACAGGTTAGGGACCGAGACTGGGGGCGGGGGATGGTACTTCATCTGCTGCCCCGCAAGGTGCAGTCCAGGGCAGGCCTCCCCCTTGTGGTATGCTTGACATGTCACTGGAGGGACTCTACTACAGACCCACAGTAGGTACTTAAAAATGGTCATTGGAGAAATGGCTGTGTCCTGGACCCACAGTGCGGGAGATGAAGTGTGGAATGTACAGAAGGTTAGGAGGGTACGCCATGTCTTCTCCCCATTGCTGGATGAACTGGATCCATCAAATGTGGCTCTCCTTTAGATGTTAGGAAGGGGCCTAAGCAAATCTGGTTTGGGCAGCAGTAAGTTGGGCCACAGGCACTTAGCTGAGGTTCCCACAGGTGGGACACCCTTCTTGGGTGCTGAGGGGATGGCTAAATGCTCAATAACCACCTTCTCTCCTCTTCCCCTCTGAGTGTTGACGTTTCTGAAGGGTCAGGTCTCTGGGTGCCTGCCCCCCAGCTCTGCCCCTCCAGCTTCTGCACTTCCCTTGGACTCTGCAGCGTCTCCCTGCTCTACCTGCAGCCTCACCCCTCCTACCCAGATCTCTCTCCTCCTTCTGGCCTCAGCTTAAGGGTTTCTTCAGGCCTTCTCCAACAGCCCATCCCAATTTGAAACGAGTTTCCCTATATATATGTTCTTGGAGCACTTTATTCTTTTTCTTCACAGGAATTCGAAAACTTTTCAAATGGAATCTTACATTTATGAGATTATTTGTTCAAAACAAGACTGTCTACTCTGTGAGAATAGGCCCCACAAGGGTGGAAACTTGGTCATGGGTCACTTCTTGTCCTTAGGGCCCAGCAGGTGCATTATCTATTCACGACTGATGCCAGAATCGCTAGGACAGGATGAGCCAACTGAGCCGGTTCTGTAAATGTGGTCCCAGGAGCAGTGGCAGCAGCAGCCCCTGGGAACTGGTCAGAGATGCAAATTCTCTGATCTGAGGTGTGGGACCCAGCAACAGTGGGTTTGAACCTATTGTCCCGGCACCCTGGTGCGTACTGAAGTTTGAGAACCCCTGGAGGAAGCAGATCCCCTGCCCTTCCACCGGCGTGCCCCGTGGCAGACGGCAGCGTGGGCCTCCAGAAGAGGCACGGGGGTGAGCAAAGCCACAGGGTCCAACCCCGCGGAGGGGCGGCCCCTCCCGCAGGAGGCAGGCGAGGGGGACGCCGGCCCCGCGCGCCGTTTGGCGGGCTGGCCGCTGGAGGGCAGTGCGGCCACGTTGACGGCGCCCGTGCCAAGGCTGCGGCGGGGCGGGAGCAGCCCTGGAGGCCGCCCGGACCCGCTGGGCGGCTACAGCCCGGGGCGGGGAGGGAGATGGGGGCGAGCCGGTGCCGACCGCGGCCCCCGGCGTCCCTCGGGGCGGAGGGCGCAGGCGCGCGCACCCCGTCCTCCGGCTCCCGACGGCCCTCCCTGCTCGCCGTCCGGTGCCGGCCTGGTGGCCAGTGTGGCTCGCCGTGGGCCTGGAAGTTTCGGCGGGACTGCAGGACGCGCAGGGGAGGAGATGCCGTCAGGCCGCCTGGGGCACAGCGCCAGAGAGGGCGGCGGGACCTTGACAGCCTCCCCAAGGCAAAGGGCAGCCTCCCGCGTGACCCCTCCGGCCTGCAAAACAAGTCGGCCATCTTGGCGGCCGGGCGGGCGGGGGAGGGGCGGGGGGGGCGGCGCCTGGGCCCGGGCAGCCCCAGCCCCCGAGGCCTCTGCGAAGCGCAGCGGGCCCCTTGCGGCGCACCTCCTCCTCCTCGCCCGGGGTTAGAAGAGCCTACAGAGGCGGTGAAGCGGCTCCTGCGGCCAGCAGGTGTTGGTCTGCAGTCGGATCGGATCCGAGGCGAGCTGCAGCCAAGTGCGTGTCTTGGTGCTCACAGCATGGAGTGCCGCTCCTCCCCAGGCCACACGGGTGTCCGGGTGTCCGAGCCAAGGGTCAAGGACCGGCAGCCTGGGTCTGAATCTGAGTGCCAGTCTCCTCTCCGTCCCTCTCCACCATGAGGACTTTCAGTGCCATTCCGAATGCCCCTCCAGGAGCCTCAGGCCTGCGGGCCACACCACACCTGTTGTCTTCCATCTGACCTGGTTCACTCATCCACACTCTCTCTCTCTTGTCATTTGGGATTTTTCAGCTTCTAAAATATTCTTTCTTTTTTAAAAAAAAATTTTATTTATTTACTCATGAGAGACACAGAGAGCGAGGCAGAGACATAAGCAGAGGGAGAAGCAGGCTTCATGCAGGGAACCTGATGCAGGGCAGGATCCCAGGAACCCAGGATCAGGACCTGAGCCAAAGGCAAATGCTCAAATACTGAGCCACCCACGTGCTCCTAGAATATTCTTAATATCATCAGTCTTTCAAGCTCTAACTTACATATCAGCTCCAGCAGGAAGCCTTCCTCAGTTTCCCTCTCTTTGCTGTCAGCAGACTCTGTCCCTCCTTCTCTGCCCACGGGTGGTACCATTAGCCTTTGCTAACAGGACTCTGTTTTCTTCCTTGTGTTTGTCTTCCCCCACTAAATTATGGGCACCTTGAGGGGAGAGACCATGAGATAGCAGTGGTCTTAGTGTCCCTGACAACAGCACCTCACCCATGTAGGTCATTCAGTAAAGGGTTGTTGCCAGACAATCATGAAATTATTGAATGGGTTTTGGCTTTGGAAACAAAGTTCTCAAACGTTTTGAACCTTGGGCAAAGGAACATATAATGGTGTTTTCTTAAGCCCTGTAATGGAATCCTTTTGTGTTTTTAATTGCTTTAAGTTATTTTTAGTGGAAATGTCAGGGTGTCATAGGAACAAACACCATGGAGCTGAGTTGACCAAGAAGACTAACCACTGAGTCCTGGGATGTTGCTTCCCCTGTGTGGCCTCGGGGTGGGATCCTGTGACAGGGATGCCCAGTCTGCAGGTCAGGCCCCAGGGGCCAGCCAAGAAAGGTCTAAGCAGGGCTTGAGGTGGTATTTGGGCTGAGGTCCCACAGGATGCAGAAAGGAAAGTGCCTGGAGAGTCTTGGAGGAGGCTGAAGCTACAGGAAGAATCCTTTTTCCTTTTAAAAGAATAAGCCAAATGCTTCATGAAGGACTCCAGAAAACCCCTTTCATGCCTCACCCACAGATGATTTGCTGAACGCTCATTAAGGGGAAAACAAAGAGGTGGTTTTGTTTATTTATTTAAGAGGAAAAATGAATGAGCTGTGACAAAACAATTTGAAACCAGGCCCCTCTGAGACCTGGGCTTTCACTTCCTTGATGGGAAGTAAAACAGAGAATCGAATCCCCCTCCAAATAAAAGTGAAGTTAATAATCAGACAGCTCGAGCCCTGGCCACATCCTGTGTCAGCTCCCTCCCTCCCTTGGCTCACTGTTTATAGCTGCAGAGCCGCCCTCCTGAAGCCCAGAGTCGTTTTAACTCTTTCCTTCCCATCCCAGGGAAGCCCAACCCTATGGTGCAGGCTGGCATCGGCAAGGGCAAGGCTCGCTCTCCCCAGGCCTGGCCAGGTGGGCCTGTTCCCCATGGGGCAGCCTGCCTGCCTCTCAGTCTCTGGCTGATAAGTTTAATAAGCCCCGCTTAGAGTCAAGTGATGTTTTCTGCTTCTCCAGCACAAAAGTCAAAGTGGCCACAGGAGGGCTGCACCCACTGGGTATTCCTTTCCTTCTCTACCTGTCCACAGACAACACTAGGTATCATTTCTTTTTTTTTTTTTTTTTTTTTTTTTACTAGGTATCATTTCTACTCCAGACTCAGGGCCCCTCCTCCAGGCAGCCTTCCGAAGCTGGTGGCTTCTAGGAGGTGCATTCAGATGGCAGGACGCACAGATATTTGGGGCTTCTGATTTGCAGCACTCTGTGCATGTCCCTGAGCTACTTTCTATGAAGACTTTACGCTTCCTTCAGATACTTTCCCACCTTGTAGCACAGTTATTTCTTCCAGGAAACGTGGGGCTGTCAGTAATGCATCCCCACCAGGCTGAGGAGGAACCCTTGCTGATGTTTACTGAGGGCCTTTTCTGTTTAGCCATCATTGTAAGCCCTAGCTCTGCCCTATAGAGCCACTTGTTATCTTCATTTCACAGAGAAGACTGAGGCTCAGAGGGCTAAGCACCTTGTCCGTTGCTACAGGGTTGATAAGTAGCAGAGCTGGAATTCGAACTCAGGCATGGAGGCTCCAAAGGCTGTGCTCTGCTCTTAGTCTCCCCTCCCCCCACTTTCCGCCCCCTTCAAGGTCTCACAACAGAGATTGCTCTCTTCTCTGGAGCCAGGACACTTTCATAGAGTTTAGAATAATCCTGTGAATGCCCAAGGACATTTTGAGAGTGTTCACATTCTGTGTAGGGATACCTCCCTCCGTTCTGGTTTCTTCTAGGGAAGAAGGTGCAAAGAACATGCAGCCAGGTTGGGCAGACAATGGTATAAAGGAGAGCCTGGGGCATGAGCAGATTGGGATAGGACAAACACTATCACCGCTTGGTAGGAGGCCACAGAGCAAGAATCTAAGGACTTGGGGTGGCTGCTTTCTCAGCAACAGGACTGCCTTCTGCTCTGTCCCCTTGTGCTTTCCAGTCCCGTTTGCCTCATGAACACCTCCTCCTTACTGGTTCTTGTCTCTAGGAAGCCACTTAACCAGTTGCCTGGGGACAAGTGGCAAAGACTTATGAACTGGCTCTGTGGGCCACCCGCCTCTTCTGGGATCCCTGCCTCTGGATGCCATGGCTATTTAATTTTGTTCTTAGAAGGGTGTCAGTGGTTCGGTCACCTTGCCCAGCCATTTGGCACCTCGTCCCTCTGACCTGGGAAACTGTGTTCTGCTGCTCCCTGGGGTCTGGCGGCCTTCATGACCACTTGCCTATAACTCAGCTGGGGAAGGTTTCAGGAGTTCCCTGCTGGGGAGCGCTGCAGAGCACAGGGCCTGCTGTCCATCTGTGTATCCTGAACTCCTTGCCCCTGTATTTGGAAATAAGATGAACTGCTGAACGTCTGCCTTCTTAGGACCGACCCATCTTGCCATTCAAAGCCACGGCCCCCAAGTGCAGAGTGCCCTAGTCCTCATTTTTCAATTAATTCTTCAAAGAGAGAGGAAGTGGGGGCTCCATTCCAGGTGGCCCGTTCTTCTCAGAGCAGGAGGCCCTTCTGAAGAGGGAGAGGACAGCAGTGGCTTCTGTGACACCCAGTAGGATTCTTGGCCAGAGAGGTCTCAGAGTATGTGTGCCTTGACTTGTAACTAATTTCAGTGTTTAAGTGAGGCCACTGCAGTTCAAATAGAACACTTAAGATATGGGGTGCCTCCACTAGGGTCCTGAGAGGCTAAATACTGACATTTGCCAATAACTCCTCAAATCCTACCCATTCTTCATCAGTGCTTACTAGTACCAAGACACTTCACGTACCTTAATCTCATGTAGCCTCACGATCTTGGAAGTGGGGCACGTCTGATTCACCTCATTTTCCATTTGAGGTTAGGGAAGTTGTCCACTCTGCTATAATCGCTATCTGCTGGGGGAAAAAATGCATTGTGTTTTAAAATACATTGAAACCAACCTAAGAACAGTTTTCACTGAGTTTAAAAGCAGTGCCAAATGAACACCAGTCTCTTTGAATGTTTCTTCCTAGCCTGGGAGGCCCTGAGTGATGGGACACCACTCTTGGGTCTCCTGTGTGTGCGGGGAGGTGGGCTTGGGGTGCCTTCCTGCCCCCTGGGTGGTGGTCTTCCTGCCTCTTCCCCAGCTCTCCCCACTCCTGGCAGGTCTCCCATAGCCTCATCTCTTGTCTGAGAGCACATGTCCTCAGGAAGTAACATATCATGTTGCAAGAACCAATAAGACAAGAATCCCTGAGTTTAAGATGGTTCAGCCTTTATGAACTTAAGACATTTTATTATGGAAAATGTCAAAAATATACAGAAGACAGAATAGTACGATGAATCCCCCATACCCATCACCAACATCGGCAACTCCTGGTCAGGCTTGTCCACTGACTCCACCATCTGCCTCCCCACCTCCCATATCATACTGAAGTAAATCCTATATATCAGGGCACACTGTTTTATCTGCTAGTATTTTAGTATGTACCTCGAAAGAAAAGGGCTGGTTACACTTTGTCACACTGTCTTTATTTCACCTAAAAATTAATAATACCCCTTAAATGTTAACAAGATTCAGTTAGCATTCACATTTCCAGAACATTTTTGAACTCTTTGCCTTTCTACTTTAAGAAAGAAAATTGGCCCTGAAATAAGAATTTCTCAGCATTTGGTCATATCCTCGCAGGCTAGCTCCTAAAAGGACAGATCTCTGAATTTGGGCAGAAAGGCCCGGGTATTAACTCTCTGAGGCCTGTGATCCCTGCTCAAGCTTGCTCCCCAACGATGGCCCTTGGCCTGGCTTGTGCGGTGCACATAGTGGGTGCTAGGTAACTACACGCTGGGGTCCATGGAAGGATGAACACATGCAAGGGTGGGGACACTGACGAGTTGAGCTAATGCGGGAGGACTGGAGCGCAGCCCCCTGCGTCCTCCCACCCACGCTGTGAGTGGCTGTCCTTGGCTCTCCCTGCAGTCTCCACCCGCCAGCTGCCTGGGCCTCCTCTGGGACCCTCTTCTCTCTCTCTTGCTCGGGATACTTGACCGCGTTCCAATGACTCCGTGGAACCCCACTTTGTGGGGCCTCCAGCCTCCTCCTTGGTCTTGCCAATTCGCTGCAGAACATACAGCAACAGTTGACTAGGGGGGTGCTTTTAGGGAGGGGAGCTGCTCACATGTGCCAAGCGCCTTGCTCATCTGTCCTCACAGCAGCAGCCCCAGGAGATGGGGATTGCTGTCACTGCCATTTCATAGCGGAGGAGACGGAAAAGGCAGGTAAGTCCCTTGTCTGCCTAGGCGGTGGCAGTGCCGGGGATCTGAAAGTGGTCAGGCCTAACTCGGGCAAACATTAAGACTTGTTTGGCAAACTGCACGGCAGCTTGGCCCAGGACCAGGCACTTACCCTTTTGAGGACAAATCTCAACAAGTTGGGATCTGCAATCACCATGCACTCTTCCCTGCGATGTTCACATCTTCCAGAACAGATATAGCATGACTTATTATTATACACACCCTTATTAGGAGATTAGCTCAGTTGAATGGAATAAATTTTAGGTCATTCAGCCTCTAATTTCCTGGTTTGTCTTTTTTTTTTTCACGGTTAAATAATAGTTTGAGTCATAGATTATACGACTGTGGCAGATTGGAAGGTTAGGAGGGATGAGAAGAAAATGGGTTGAGTATCCAAGGCTACAACCTACCGTGATACCTGCTGTACATTTTGCCACATCTCTTAGGTTTTTTATAGAAAAAAATAAGACTTTTGGAATGTACAGAACCAGGGTGAAGTATTTAAGAATTCTTGGGGAGAAGGGCCAGTGTGGGCACTGTTTCCTTTGTCCTCATCACGCTGTGTGGCTTCCCTTCAGCTGAACTCTGGGAGAGAATTTTTAGGTGGCCTGGTGAGGCTCGGACCCCTGTCTACCAGGAGCCTGCCTCCAGACAGCCTGGGCACGCCAACGCTGGGCGCTTAAACCAAACTTGCATTTCTTACTTCCTTTGCTTCTCGATTTTGCTTTAGCTTTCTCCAGACTCCTGCTGCGCTCATAGAAAAATGGACTAGTGGGCAGAGGTGGGTGTGATGAAGTAAGGGAAACGAGCGACCTAAGCAGACACAGAGGAGAGGCCCTGGCTGACTCACAGGAAGAGGGGCAATCGAAGGCTGAAAGGCCAGGCAGACAAAGGGAGAGGAACCAGCATCTTCTGCAAGCCTTCTTTGCTGATACATGAATTGGAGGCATGGAAGGTGAATTTCAAAAAGCTAAGCTGTTTGCCACCTTAGCAATGAGAAAACTGTAGCTATTTCAGTCCCCTTGGGAATGCCTGGAAGGGCATTTAAATCGTCTAAGTTGTTTCCAAAAGTTGCATTTGTTGGGACTCCTCAGGCTCTGCACAGAATTGGGTATGCCATCTTCCAGGAACCCCTGCTGTTCCAGGCACCTTGGGTCTGAGGCTTGGGCTAGCCCTGGTCCATCGACAGACAGGTGGAGCTGGAAGATGAAAAGCTGATGGTACAGCTGCATCACACCCAGTGCTTCTCCATGCCAGGGCTCCTCCAGCTCAGTTTCCCCAGTGGGCCCTCCAGAGGGCACCATGATGGAAGCCACTCGGCTCTGGGGCGAACGGCAATGGTTTTCAGCCTTGCCCCAGGAAGATGACTTCTCCTCCTGAGAAGGACCAACGGTGGGGTGAGCTGGGGGACTCATAGGAAAAACATGGGCACACAGGAAGGCTTGTTTTCTAGGGCATCCTCTGCTCAGTGTTAGAAGAGTCTGAAATCCACAAGTGCAGTAAGACTCAGAACATTACTGAGTGTGGTTGGTTGAGGGTGAAAGCAGTTTTAAACTCATTGCTGCCCCTCTTTCCCTCCTGGGTCTTTTTTTTTTTTTTTTTTTCTCATGTTGTTTGCTTTCACATTCTTCTTCCTTTTCAGAATATTTATAACATTCACCCTCTTTTTCATTCTCAATTCCCTTCCCCACCCGACTCTGCCTTCTTAGCATAATTTTTCTTTTCTTTTGGCCTGCCTTATTTTACATCTGGATTCCCGGATGGTTTACTTTGTCAGTTTCCTGAACTCCCTTCCTCTCCTCTTCCCCTTCTTTTCCTTCAGCGTCAGTTCATTCCCCTAAAGCTTTCCTTGGGCCACACAGGCTTTTATTCTTGCTCATCTGTTTCAGCAGTGCTGGCAAGAAGGAGGCCACAGCCGGCAGGCAGGGCCATGGTGGCAGGAGAGGACCCGAGCATCTGAAGAGTCTCCTCTAGCCCTGGTATCCCTGGAAGAGGAGCTCGCTTCTGGAGAGGGGGGCTTAGGGACAGTGAGGCTGTCCTCCTGTGAGCGTTCATTGCCAGGCTGGGGCCGAGGGTTGGGGCAGATGGTGTTTCCTCCATGGTGTGTGGGCCTGGGTCCCATTCCTCTCTGAGTGGACAGGTGGGGGATTCATCAGGTTGCACGCTAAAGGCTGGAGCTCAGGGGAGGCGCTGCACACACTGGGAATGTATTACTTGCAAAGCTCTGTGCTGTGGGTGGGGGCCTTGCAGCATAGGGGGCTGCCTCTTGGGGGAATCTAGGTGTGCTATGATACTAGCTCTATGGCCAAAGACCTGAGGCAGCCTTCCAGCAGAAGGCCCTACCCTCCCAATACCCCCAGCCCAGCCAGGGGGTGTTTTTTAGAGCACAAGGAGAATGCAAATAGTGGCTGATCATTTCAAGGTGTCTTAAGGGTGGTTGCAACACAGACTCACCTGTGGGAGGCCCTGAGGGTCAGCCCCATACTGATAGAAGCAGGTGGCACTTCTTGAAGGGTGCGGTGGCAGAGAAACCCTAGAAGTCGCAGCTGCACCCCTCCTGTGTGAAGTGACAGGGGAGGGGGAAGAGGCGCATCCTGGCTCTGCTCCCCAGCTGTCTGAGGCAGATCGACTGGAGTCCATCTGGCCGTCCCCCACCGCCCCCACCCATGCTTGTCTCCCACCCTGGGACATTGGTGCCACTGGGGCCTGGCTGAGCTCTTGGCGGGCCTAGATAAGGAGTGCCTGGGTCAATATGCACCTGAAGCTGAGCTGCATCTTGGGGTGCTCCCCAGGTGGATGTCCATGGGGCTGCACTGCCTTTTCCTAAGCCCTGTGGCGATGGGGGCCATACGCTGCTCTGGAAGCACCATCGAAGGCTCCCTCACCTTCTCCACCCCTTGCTCTCCTGCCAGGTCCCATCAGTTCCTCTTCATCTTCATCCATGTCCAACATTACTGCTACTTCAGAAAAATATCGTTGAGGACATAGATGCTTGAGAAAGATCTTTGCTTATTTTATGTTTTACCTCTGTTTTCTAAGCCTTCAGCCCTAGAGTCCAACTCTTGGGGTCCAGCATCCTTTAAGAGTCTAGAACCAGAAGCTGCAGGAGCCCACAGGTCCTTACTCTTGAGCCCTGTGGACCTGCTTTGTCTCTCTGGCTGAAGGCAGAGCCTCTGGTTAGGGGACTAATGGGAAAGATGGTGAACTTTTTTCTAAGGTCTTCTCTTAGCTCTCGAAAGAAGGATGGGGGCAAAGATCAGCCTCTCTGATATAGCAGTTTGGTGGGGGGACGGGGGCATTAGGATCCTAGTAGCCTCTTGCCCTTTCTACCTGATTCCCACCTGAGCAAGCTCCTACTCTGTGGTCTCAGCACCTCCCTCTGCCTTTCCTCTTCCCACATACCGCGTTGTATAAATATTTACACCCCCAGGCTGGCAAGAATCTTTCCCTCCCTGCTTCCACCGTCTCTGGGAGAGCTTGTTCTCTTTCTGAACAGCTGCAGCAGATCTGGTTGCCTTTGGTCAGACCAGGGTAGGCCCTGGTTTGGGGGCCCGTGGTTCCCGCGGGGTGGAGAGTGCAGTTGGCAGTAGAAATTCAGCTCCGAGAAAGTCACAGGGCTGTGGCAAAAATCCATCCTCTCTCTCTGGCTGCCCATGTGATGACCCTCCAAGAACTGTCTGATGGCTGCTGTGGCTGGGGAGGGGGGAGGTCCTGCTTCCCAAAGGAACAGCTCCCAGGGGTGGGCTTGATCCATTTCTGGGCTGGGCTTTGCTGGAGAGGGCTGGAAGGTAATTCCAAAGCAAACTGGATGGTGCTAGGACAAAAGAGAAACTTTGTTTACTTGTGAGCCCTTTCCAATTTCTAAGTATATCTGTACCCTTTATTCTTCCTGAAGCAGCCACCCCAGTTCAGAGCAAGAATCCCTTGGAGAATCTTCATGTCAGGCCTCTCCCGGCCTCCTGCCCCAGGCCACCCTCCCTCCCTGCCACCAGTCTTTCTACCTGTTCAGTCTTTCTACCTGGGGGCTGGGGAGTGGAGAGGACAACTCTCCTTACCCCATCTTCCCTGGTGACCCTGAAAGCAACAGTTTGCCAAGGAGTGAGACTGGCATTTGTTGGGTTCCCATGGGTGGAGAACCGTGTGAGGTACTTCCCCATATTCTCATGTAATTATTTGAGTCATAAGCCCAGAAGATTTTTTAGCTTCCTTGTGTGTCTCTTTTTCTGTCCTCAGAGAGCGGGCTGCATGGCACCAAGTTCCCAGACACAGGGCCCTATCTTTCTCTTGTCACACTTGCACCAGCAAGTAAGCAACCAGGTTCAATCACTCACTCCTTTGGGGTGCTCAGACCCCTTCTGGGAATGGGAGAAGAGCAGAGGTCAAAGGGGCCTGGATGAGACTGCTTGGTGTTTAGGGGGTAGACAGCCCCCTCAAGTGAGGGGGCAGGGAGCCAGGTCTGGCCTGCTGGGGAAGACACAGGGAGAAAGGTGGGAGACTGCAGCTCAGAAGCTCTGCAGCTGCGAGATATTCCTGCTGCCTGCCAGCCTGCCTGCCTCCCCACCCCCAAAAGGTGAAACAAAACCCAAATAAAAGCCTGACCCGGCAGATATTAATACTCCAGAGCCAGGGCTGGTGTGCAAGCAGCCACCCACCCCCCTTCCTCCTTGTGTTTCTATAAGCGGCTGAAATAAATTTAGCGAAACAACCCCACCCGTCTGAGGGCCTAAGATTTCAGAGCAGTGTGACTTTTATACCCTGAAAGCCCCTGTTTTTCAGAGCTGAGAGCTTTTTGTTTAAATTCCCTTTGGGAACGGAACGCTCTCAGTCTGAAATAATTACTGTCCTGCAGTCACCTATTCCTCGTTGATGACTATGACTTTGACACAGTATGGCTTGCTAGAAAGCTTATCTGCAGATGCACTGCAGTTTCAAATAGTCAACTCTACGGGGCTAATGCCTCAGTGGATCCACTGGGGTATTTATTGTAAGATTATTCTTCAGGATGTCTGAACGTTCAGCCAAGTCCCTCTGCTGTCTGTGAGAGGGGCAGCGGTTATAGCGGGCTAAGTCCCTAAAGTAGAGAGTTACTTATTGAGAGCCTGCTGCGCGATAGGTCCTGTTCCAGGCACTGCAGGTTGAGAGCAGAGAGAGACTGCTCTCTCATGGAGCATGCATCCTAGTGGGAAGGGGAGATGTCAAAAAGTTAAATGACTATATTAAAAAAAAAAAAAAAACACTTGCAAGTAACGTTGTACTTAATAGTCAAAGACTGAATGCTTTCCCCTAAGATTGGGATCAGGTTACAGTGTCTACTCTCACTGTGCCTATTCAATAGCATACCGTAAGTCCTAGACAGAGCAATAAGGCAAGAAAAAGAAACAGGATGCATAAGATTGGAAAGGAGGAAATCAAGCTCTTCCCATTTGCAGATAACATGATTGTCTATGTCAAAAACAAAACAACAACAACAAACACACAGGGGCACCTGGGTGGCTCACTTGTTTGGGTGTCTGACTTTTGATTTCCTCTCAGGTCATGATCTTCTGAGGGTCATGAGATTAAGCTCTGTTCTGGGCGTGGAGCCTGTTTAAGATTCTCTCTTTCCTCTCCCTCTGCCACTGCCCCTGCTCACTCGCATGCTCTCTCTCTCTCTCTCTCATCAAACACACAGAAAACAAAACTTAAGGAATCTACCAAAAAAGCCTTACAATTAAAGTGACTTTTGTAAGATCACAGGATATAAGGCCAATGTACACAAAACTGTATTTCTACAAATTAGTCATGAAAAAATTAGAAACAAATTAAAAGTTCCCCCCCACCAAGAGGGAAATACTAGGTATAAATCTAACAAAACATGTATAGAATCATGTGCTAAAAACTATACAACACTGATTAGAGAAATCAAAGACCTCAATAAATAGACATATCATGTGTGTAGATTAGAAGACTCTACACAGTAAAGATGTCATTTCTTCCTGAATTGATCTGTAGATTTAATGCAACTCTAATAAAATTCCTCGTACTATTTTTTTTTGTAGATATAGACAAGCTGATTCTGAAATTTATATGAAAAAGCAAAGGAACTAGAATAGGTAAAACGATTTTGAGAAATAAGAAAAAAGTTGGAGGAATTATACTGATTTTAGGACTTGCCATAAAGCTACAATAATCAAGACAGTGTAGCACTGGCAAAGAAACGAACACGCAGATCAATGGACAGAATCAAGAGACTCACACAACTATGGCAAACTGATTTTTGGACAGGTACAAAGAATTCAATGGAGAAATGATAGTCTCTTTAATAAACAGTGTTGGGATTGGACACATATAGGCAAAAAAAATGAACTTCAACCTAAATTTCCCATCGTATATAGAAACTGACTCCCAATATATCATAGATCTAAGTGTAAAACATAAAACTATTAAATTTTAGAAGAAAACAAAATCTTAATGATACAGGGTCAGGCAAAGAGTCCTGGATGTGCCACTAAAAGCATGATCCACAAAAGATAAAACTGAAAAATTAAACTTCATCCAAATTAAAAACCTCTGCTCTCTGAAAAAAATTTTGCGCAGAGAATGAAAAGATAAGGGGCAGACTGCAAAAAATATTTGCAAATTACACATCCCACAAAGCAACTGTAGCCAGAATAGGTAAAGAACTCTCAAAACTCAACAGTAAGAAAACAAATGACCCAGTTAAAAAAAAAATGGGTAAAAGACACTTGAACAGATACTTTACCAAAGAGGACACACAGTTAGCAAGTACACACATGAAAAGATGTTTAACATCATTAGCCATGAATTAAATGCAAATTAATACCACTACATACCTATTGGAATGACTAAAGTAAAAAATACTGACAATTATAAGTGTTGGTGAGGATGCAGAGCAATCAGAAACTCTGATATATTGCTTTTGGAGATGCATAATGGTATATCCATTCTGGAAAACAGTTCGGCAGTTGTTTCTTAATCTCCACATAGACTTCCCATTTGGCCCAGCAGTCCCACTCCTACCTATATACCCTAGAGAAATAGGCACTGTGTTCACACAAAAATCTGTACACAAATGTTTACTGCAGCTCTATTCATAATGGCTCTGAACTGGAAATCCAGTGCCCTTCAACAGGTGAATAAACAATGGTGTACCCATACAGTGAAACAGTATTCTTCTAAAAAAGGAATGAACTATTGATACATGTGACAGCACAGATAAATCTAGAAGGCTTTATGTCCTGTGAAACCATACATACTATGTGGTACTACTTATATGGCATTCTGGAAAAGATCAAACTAAAGTATAGGGAATAGATCAGTGGCTACAGACTAAAGGACAAGGAAGAGCATGACTACAAGGCAGTAGCATGAGGGAGGTTTTTGAGGGTGACAGAGCTATTCTGTTTCCTGATCATGGTGGTGGTTACATGAATCTATTGATGCTAAAAGTCTGTACACCAAATGGAGGTCAATTTTTCTGTATGTGAAATTTAAAAATAAAAAAAAAACGGTTACAGGAATGAATATTATACATAAACCAAAATAATTACTCTGAAGGAAATGAACATGGCATGAGGACATAAGAGTGAAGACAGATACCTGGCTGAGTTGAGGGGGAGGGGGACTCCAAGAATGGTTAAGGAAGTGATGCTTGAGCTTTTTTTTTTTTTTTCTTTTTTTTTTTCTAGATTTTATTTATGAGACACACACACACACACACACAGGCAGAGGGAGAAGCAGACTCCATGCAGGGAGCCTCATGTGGGACTCTATCCTGGGACTCCCAAGATCACACCCTGGGCGGAAGGCAGATGCTCAACCACTAAGCCACCCAGGCTTCCCCCTGAGCTGGATTCTAAAGGATGGTTTAGAACTTACTTGGGCCAAAGGCAGGTCAATTCAGATAGAAGAAATAAGTGTCAAGGACCTAGGGCAGAAGGAAGTATCCTTTATTTTCATCTGAAACTGACCAGAGCACAGGGAGTGCCCTGGTGGGATGGGAGAGGTGGTAATGGGGAGGGAGGGGTATAAGAGTCCAGGCTGGAACAAAAAGTCAGATTTTGCTGGACTGAGGGGATGGCTTTATTCTAAAAGGATCCCATCCTTTTTAGATGGGGCTGTAGGCAAGTTCGCCACAAGATCAGATCTTCGTTTTGAAAAATCTCTTGGGCTGCCCTAATTTGAGGGGTTTTCGGGAGAGCAGGGATAGAGCTTAAGTAAGTACACAGGAATCTTGGAGGTGGAAAGAACCTCCAAAACTGGGTTTCTCAGGGTAGCTGGGTGGCTCAGTGGTTGAGTGTCTGTCTTTAGCTCAGGTCATGATCCCGGACTCCTGGGATCAAGTCCCACATCGGGCTCCCCATGGGGAACCTGCTTCTCCCTCTGCCTATGTCTCTGCCTCTCTCTGTGTGTCTCTGATGAATAAATAAATAATATCCTAAAAAAGGAAAACCAGGTTTCTCAGTTTTGGTACTCTCCACATTTGGGGCCAGATAAGTTTTGTTTTGGGGGCTGTTGTGTGGATGTTTAGTAGCATATCTGAACTCTACTTTCCAGATGCCAATAGCTCTGGCCTTCCTTCCTTCCTCCAATAGTGACAACCAAAAATGTATCTAGACATTGCCAAATGTTTACTGCAGGACAAAATAATTCCCGGTTGAGAACTATTGCTCAAAAAGAAACAAATCCAGTGTTTCTGGCTTCCTAGTAGAATCATCTGGGGGGCTTAGAAGATGCATAGGCTGGGCCTCACCCCAGACCAACTGAAGTGGAATCTTTTGGGGGTGGGGTGGGATGGGGTGGGGCAGGGCATCTGTATAGCTCCCCAGACAATTCAGCTCAGAGTGATTATTTGAGTATCACCTGTCCAGTCCAACACTCTCTATCCACAGAGCAGAACAGGGAAGCCCAGGGTAGAGAATGACCTACTAAACTAGAAGCAGAGTAGTTCTAGAATCCAAGATTCCTGACTCCTAGACCAGTGCTCAGTCCATTAGACTATATCACCTCTTGGGGCGCCTGGGTGGCATAGCGGATTAAGTGGTTAAGCATCTGCTTTCTGCTCAGCTCATGATCTCAGAGTCCTGGGATCCAGCCCTGAGTGGGGCTCTCAGCTCAGCAGGGAGTCTGCTTGTTCCTCTTCCTCTGCCCCTCCCCCTACTTGTGCTCACGCTCTCTCTCTCAAAAAAATAAGTAAAATCTTTTTTTTTTTTTTTTTTAAGAGTATTACTTCTTAACAGCTGCATAGAACATGCCCTGGGCCAGCTGTGGAAGCCCTGCTTCCCTGAATTACCAGCTCTGGCTTTCTGAACCTCCCAGTGGTAAGTAAGACTGCCATCTCCCCTTATGGCAGAGCCCAAGCCCTCCCTTTCTGCCACTCCTGGAACCTCTGCCATCCTTCTATCCCATTGCCAAATTTAGGGTGACTGATGTGTCCAAATGGTTTCAACAGCAAGGTTCAGTAAAAATTGAAAAAAAAGTACTGCGTGCCAGGACTTACTCCTGAGGCCTGAGTAATAGAGCTGCCCGTCCTCGAGGAGTTTACAGTCCAGGGGAAATAAGCGGATTAATTCCCATCAAATGCAGCCGAATGCTAGAGTGGCAGGGCTGGGAGAGAGGCATTTTGCCAGCTCGGGCGCTGCCTGAAATCCCGACAGAAGGAACCTCTTGAGCAAAGCCCCAGGGAGGGGTGTGCAGCAACCACCAGCAACTGCTAGCAGTTTGGAGTGACTGGAGGGCAAGTGGCTGTCTGGGCTAAGCACTGGCTGGAAGAGTTTAACCTTCCCCACCATCCCAGAGGCTAAGTGACCTGCTAGATGTTGTGCAAGCAGTGGCCAGCTGGCAGAGTTGGGCTTCCCATCAAAGTTTAGGTGGCTGAAAACTCATGGGCTTTCTTGTGTCTCTAGGCAGGCCCAGGCAAAAAAGGAGGAGGTACAGCAGTGGCCAAAGTTGTTAGCTGGACCATTTCATGGATGTTTATTACGCAGAATCCTTTTGCAAAGTGAATACTCCTCAGAATATGATCTGTGGTGTAATAAGGCCCCCCCAAAACTGTTTAGTTTACATATAATGGCTAGGCATATAAAACAGTTCTGTGAGGTTTGAAACTAAGTACTTTATCAGCCAATTTTAGGCAGTCTTATTATCCATACTCTAGGGGTGAGAAAACAGAGGCTTTGGTCATGGTCTTGAAAAGTCACACAGCTAGAAAATGGCAGAGCCAAGATTTGGATCCAGAATGGCCCAACTTCCAAGTCTTGGACCACTGATTCTTAAACCTTAATGTCTGAGTCACTGGCAGGAAATAACTGAAAATACAGATTCCTTACCCCACCCCAGGGCATCTGATTCACTGGGCCGGGGTCCAAACAGAGGAATATGCATTCTACAAACACTACAGGTGGATCTAAGCCAGGTAACTCTCAGGCTGCACTTGGCCACACCTCCCCCTCTAATCCAGAGACCCTGCAGCAGTCCCAGGGTCTCAGGTAGAAGAAGTTGGGGTGGGCAGGGCGAGGCCCCATCCAAATAATTTGGGAGCTTGTGCAAGTGACCTGAAGCCTGAAGGGCTCTGGGATGGCAGGTCCTGTGTTGCAACCAGGCCAGGAGGGGATCCCAGGAAGGGGTGCCTTGGAGGGCGCTGATGACAAGGCCCAGCCCATTAGGGGCCCGGCGCCCCCACTGTCTCTCACCTGCTGCGAGGTGCGCCCACGGTCCAGATTGGCCCATGAATATGTCCATCGCGCTTCCCTAATTCCGAAGACTTTCACTTTCCTCCTTGAACAAAACCTGTCACCTCCAAGCCAAAAATACCTTAGGCTAGCCCCTCCTGGCGAAGGGATCGGCTCCCAGGGAGCCAGCAGGGCCCGGAAGTCGGGCCTGGGACGGAGGACGGGGGGGCAGATCGCCTCCCGGTCCGCAGGCGGCGGTGCAGGTGAAGGCGCGGCCTCTCCCCACCGGCGCGGGAAGGAACCGGAGCGCTGCCTGCCTCGCCGAGGCGGCGGGGAGGGCGGCGCACGGCGTCGGCCCGGCTTCCTGCCGGGGTCGGCGCTCGCGGCCCTCCCCGCCGCCGTCGGGCACCTGCGGAGCTCGGCCGGCCGGCGCGGGGCGGCCGCACCCCGGGACTCCCAGCCCTCCTCGGCCCCGCCGGACGCCGCTCCCAGGGCCGCCGGGTCAGCGAAGGGTTAAGGAGGCTCGCTCCCTCCCCTCGGCTCCCTCACCCTTGGAAAGTCCCCGAAATGACGTTTCAACCCGACAATTAAAAGAGAGTTTAATTATAGAGACAGGCTCTGGGAGCTGGAACAAACTCGGCGGGTCGGCGGGGCCGGTAAACAACTCCGGAGCGAGCGGGCCAGGCCGGCCGCCGCCCCGCGGAGCCCGCGCCCGGGAGCGGGGGAGGGGAGCGGCGGCCGCGAGTTGGAAAAGCGGAGGAAATTCGAGGAATCGGCGTTCTCCTTGCGGGGCGGGGGGGTAGGGAGGAAAAGAAAAAAGACTTTTTAGCTAGCCTGCGGCGCCGGGCCCGCGTGACGGTTCATCTGGCCGGTCCTGCAGCCGCGGGGGGACAGCGGGTGCGGGCCCGCGGGTGCGGGCTGGGCCTGCAGCCGGGAGGGCGGCCCCACCCGCTCCTGGTCCCCCTTCTCCCTCGCTGCTCCACCCCTCCTCCGAGCCCCCAGCAGAGCTTCGCGAACCCTCCAGGGTTAAAGACCAACGGGCCTTTTTTGGTGGTGGAGGGGGAGGGAGATAAAAAGACCAAATAGCTTCACATCAGGACGCAGACTAACCTTGTGGTTTTAACGCGCGGCCTGGTCTGTCCTGAAATCTGGAACTCATTACCTCATCACCCAGAAACTGCACGATGGCCCCCTCCCCGCCTTGGAGCTGGGGAAAGGAGCTAGCAAACACCCCTTTAAGAAAGAAACCTACACTTGAATGATTTAAATTAAGGTGGATGGAAGTTATTTCCCTTTCTGGCGCTTGCCAGATTTCAAGAAAAGCTGAAAAAAAAAAAAAAAAGGAGCAGGGGGAGGGAAGCAACAGGAGGCTGGACAGCAGCAGAAGGAAAGGCAGAGGGGGCAGCAGCCAGGTTAGAAATGGGAGCCATCAGTGTAAGTCAGAGGGGCCAAATAAAAGCAGAGCCGCTGGGATCACGTAGATTCGTGGCTGCAGCAAAAGTGGTGTGTTTCGCAAAGATTAAAAAAAAAGAAAAAGAAAAACCGGTTCCTTTCGTTGTGATTTGAAAGGTTTCCCTGAGTCCGCTCGGAGGTTGACGAATACATCAGAAATGTAATAAAAATGCGTGTGTGTGTGGGTGGGTGGGTGGTGGTGGTGGTGGTGAGAGCGCGACTCGAGCGCTCTGCTCCGCCCGCCCTGTCCTTTCCAAAGAAACGTGCTCATAATGGGGTGACCTAATTACATCGCAATGGAACCCGCTCTTAGCCACTCAGCGCACGGGGTTTCATAACAGACCCGGCGGCCTCGAGTGCTGGGAAGAAACGTGCGAGGGCTGAGGAGGCGGCCGGGCACGCGGGGAAATAGGAAAGAAACACAGCCCCGCGATTTCCGCCTGGGTCTTCGCTCCAGCACCCGGGGGGCCGTGGGCGACACGTTCGCAACTTTTTATTTGGGTGGATGGAGAAGCATCCCAACCTAACAGCATCTATCTATCTATCTATCATCTATCTATCTATATTACAGTCTTAAACGGAGTAATCTATGGGGGAGAGGGCTTTCGGTTTCGAGGATCCCATGCCCCCCCTCCCCCCATCCCGCCAAAACAGCGCAGCGTGACAAGCCATATGTTCCATTCCCGTGGGGGCGGGGGAGAAGCAACAATAACTTAAAAGTGTCGCCTCCCCGATTTCTTTACCTTCTTTCTTTTGCCAAAGTAACTTTTTTATTCATTGTTCAAGCATCGAGAGGTGTGTGTGTGTGTGTGTGTGTGTGTGTGTGTCCTAGTTCAGAGCGAGCGTGGAGAGCTGTGCGTTAATGATTTTTAATTGGGCGGGGAGGGGGGCGGATTGGCAAAGGGCATTCATGAAGATTCGGGTTTTCTTTATGAAAAACTTTTAAGGTTGGATGTGTCAAACAAATCCCACTCCCAGGCCTGTTAAACAAACAAGCAATCCGCCCGGGCGGTGGTCTTTTCCGCGACTTCCCCTCCCGCCGTCTGGCTGCAAAGCGCAGGAGGGTAAAGTCGCGTGCGGCGCGCGAAATCGTGCTGGGCTCGTCCCGCCGGGCCGAGCCCTCCCCGGGGGGAAAAGGTCTCCCTGGTTTCCCCTACCACTCCACCTCCGCCACGTCCTGCTGGAAAATAAACAAAAAAACAAAAAAACCCGAACCCCCTAGACCTGAATGCTTTGTGCGTCCCAAACTCCCGATCTCCTGGCCTTGCCTGGTTTGCGGAAGGCGGCCGAGTGAGGAGGAGAACTCGGGGAAAGTAAGGTGTGGGGGACACTTGGAGAAGTTTGGGGGGGGATCTGCTCAAGATGGAAACCGCAGCCCGGGCGCTAAGGACGGGCTTCTTTCTGCTCCAGCTTGCAAAAAGAGAAAGTCGAGCCCGCCTTCCTGCCCGACAAAAAACAACAACAACACAACAACAAGAACCCCGAAGAGGGTGGAATGAGTGATGTCACAGAGCCGCGCTCGCAGGCTGACAAAGGGGGGCGCCCCTCCCCCTCGCGCCGGCGGCCCCGGAGAGAGGGGCGCCCCAAGCGCCGGGTAGCCAAGCGAGCGGACTCGAAACTTTTCCTCTTTAAGAAAAAAAAAAAGTTGTGCGCGGCTCGCAGTTGGTTTTTTTTTCCCCCCCCCTTCGGCTTCTTTCCTCGTTTCCCCTCCCCCTTCTTCCTTTTGAAAGTTTCTTTTTTTTTTTTTTTTTTCTTTCCCGAGTTTGACCGCATGGCTGATTCAACTTCAGTGTCAATCAACTTTTTTTTTCCCCTCCTCTTCCTCATTTAAATAAGTTTAAAGCTCCTCCTTCCCCGGCCCACCAAATCTGAACTTTATAAATTGGGCTTCGCGCGCCGCAGCCGGGGAGAGTCAGAAAGGCGAGGGGCGCCGGGAGCGGGCGTGTGGGACTCCAGACCGGAGAGCCGGAGGCTGCGCCTTCCCCGCACCGAGACCTTCGCGACACGCCAGATCCTCGTCCCTGCCCCGTGCGAGCGCCCAGGATGACCACCACCCTCGTGTCTGCCACCATCTTCGACTTGAGCGAAGTTTTATGCAAGGTAAAGTGCGGCGGAGGGTTTGCTTTTCAAAGTTTCCTTTTTTCGCCTAAAGAAAGATCCTCCCAAAAGTTTAGGGCTTGGAAGGCAGGGAGGAGAGGAAGGGGAGGCGAGATAGGGTTTTTATTTTTTTTTCCAGCCTCATTTCACCCCCCAGTTTAAAGGAATGTGGCTCTCTCCTTTCCACTCTGAGTTTCAACAGGTCCTCGCGGCGACTGCATGGGAATTTGGAGACCAGAGTTTTGGGGGGCGAAGTTTGAGTGACGGGGCTGTCCCGGGGACGCGGGGCATTGGCCGGGACCGGGGCAGTTGCACGCTGATCCCGCCGTCCCTCCTGAGCTGCTGCAGCCGGGTTGCCCCGTGCGCTCTGGGTCTCGCCGCCGCCGCCGCCGGGAGGGGTTCGAGTCTCTCCAGCCACACCGCCAGCCTTTGGGGTTAGCGAGTCTCGGGAGGGCGTTTTGCTGGGAGATTGCCCTCTCTGATGTCGAATCTGAGTGCTGGGGATCAGCGCGAAAAAGACCAAGAGTTGTAATTCAAAAGGATGTTGCAAGACGGGTTTGCAGTGGGGTTTGCAGTTCGTCCCAGCGCGGTCCGGCTTCCTGCCGTGAGAGCCTCCAGTGCTGCAAACTTTGGGGTGAAAATGGGACTAGGGTTGTTTTCCGAGGCGGTGGGGGCACTCGACAACAAAATGCCGGACCGAGCTCGAGGGGCTCTGCGAGGAAGGATTTAATGGGGCCTCCTTAAGAGGTGTAGCTTGCCAGCCGGTGTGGAAAAAAGGCAGATTTTAAACACTGAATGTTCCAGGCGTGTGGTTTAAGTGTACACAGCAAAAGTCGATGGATGTTAAGTTATTTTCGCCCCCTCGCCCCAGTTTGAGAGCAGGGAGCTGCTAGGCTGCTTTTAATTGCTAAAGTGTTTGGCCTTCTTTTAAACACGTCGGGTCATGTCGCTCTCTTTTCTCAGCTTGCTTCTCCAGTCGGCCCAGCTGCCAGGGCCCCAGGGCTGCAGGGTTGGGGTGCAGGGACTCCGAGGAGCTGAAGAGCAACATCAAAAAAAAGTTTGAAATTTCAGCTTCCTTCCCTCCTTGGCTTTCCCAGACTCCAGCTGCCCTGGCGGGGGGCCTGAACTCAACCTACACTTCTTATTTCTTTTCCCGGCTTTCTCTCTCTCTTTCTTTGATCTATTTCTCTTTTTTTCCACTCTCTGCACACCCCTGCCACCAACCCACCCCCCCCAGGACTTTTTAAATGAACCTTATTGTTGGGAACCAGCTCTCAACTTGGTTCCTGTAATCCGCTCTGTGGGGTGGTTGCTGTTACAGATTCCCGATCCCCTGCAGCTGATCCTAAGGGACCAACTTTAGAATTTGCACAATGACACCCACATGGGCTGGGAGCCAACTCCCAGGTCCCCGGCTTGCACCCTTTCCAAATCTTGGGTACGGGTTGGGCAGGTGACCAGGGTCCCACTGGAACAGAAACCTATCTGTGGTGGCTCTGCTGCCCTCCCCCCTAAATCCACTATTGACTAGGAGGCGGGTGGGGGGAATGTAATGCCTTCCTTTTCCTTCCCACCTGCAGCTTTGCGTTAAAGATTAAACACTGGCACTCTTATCCAAGCCTGCCCTTGCAGCCAGAAGACTAACTGCAAAGGCATCTTCCCAGGGGAGGGGGTGGGGTGGGCTGGGAATGGTGGGGAGATCACTGTAGGAGACACCCCTTCCCTAAGCATGGGGCAATGAATTTTGTTTTTTGGAATCCCATCCTTCTCCTGGCCCTGACCCCTACCTCTGACCAAAGTGTTCTGCCCCTTCCTCTCCTCCCCTAAGCAAGATAAAGCCAAGGCAGTCTGGAAACCTTTTGCCAAAGGAAGGGAACACTTCTAAAGGAGGAAGTTGAGAGTCTTAGGCCAGGTCCTGTGTGTGTGTGTGTGTGTGTGTGTGTGTATGGAGTGTCCATGAAGGAGGGACTGATGAAAAGGGAGGTACTCCTAGTCTCCTGAGATTTACCTGGTTTTGTTTAGGGGTAAGGGGAATCTAGAGAAGTCTGAGTTATCTGAGATCTTTTGAGCTAAGGAATCCATTTGGGAGGTAAAGAAGTTAGATTTTGTGGATAAAAGTGGTACCTTCGGGAACAGGATATGGGGGCACATCCCAGGGGTCTGCAGAGAGTAGGGTGCACATATAACAGTTCCATATGGATTGGGATTTTGTGGTTTCTTTTGTATGGGGCCAAAGTAAAGCTAGGTGGCCTGTCTTTGGGAGAAAGAGGGGGAGGGGGCATACCAGAGGCAGAGTTAGAGATGGTTCCTTAGAGATACAAGGGGCATTGCAGCTTTTGGAGGGGGCTGCCCTTAGTGGTACCTTCTTGGCCCTGGTGGATGGCCGTTGTCACTAACCATCCTGTCTCTTCCCTCTCTTTCCTCCAGGGTAACAAGATGCTCAACTACAATACTCCCAGTGCAGGGGGCTGCCTGCTGGACAGGAAGGCGGTGGGCACCCCCGCCGGTGGGGGCTTCCCCCGGAGGCACTCGGTCACCCTCCCCAGCTCCAAGTTCCACCAGAACCAGCTCCTCAGCAGCCTCAAGGGCGAGCCGGCCCCAGCTCTGAGCTCCCGCGACAGCCGCTTCCGAGACCGCTCTTTCTCCGAAGGGGGCGAGCGGCTGCTGCCCACGCAGAAGCAGCCGGGGAGCGGCCAGGTCAACTCCAGCCGCTACAAGACCGAGCTGTGCCGCCCCTTCGAGGAGAACGGCGCCTGTAAGTACGGGGACAAGTGCCAGTTCGCACACGGCATCCACGAGCTCCGAAGTCTGACCCGCCACCCCAAGTACAAGACGGAGCTGTGCCGCACCTTCCACACCATCGGCTTTTGCCCCTACGGGCCCCGCTGCCACTTCATCCACAACGCTGAGGAGCGCCGCGCCCTGGCTGGGGCCCGGGACCTCTCCGCCGACCGTCCCCGCCTCCAGCATAGCTTTAGCTTTGCTGGGTTTCCCAGTGCCGCCGCCACCGCTGCCGCCACGGGGCTGCTGGACAGCCCCACGTCCATCACCCCACCCCCCATCCTGAGCGCCGATGACCTCTTGGGCTCACCCACCCTGCCCGATGGCACCAATAACCCCTTCGCCTTCTCCAGCCAGGAGCTGGCGAGCCTCTTTGCCCCTAGTGTGGGGCTGCCTGGGGGTGGCTCCCCAACCACCTTCCTCTACCGGCCCGTGTCCGAGTCCCCCCACATGTTTGACTCTCCCCCCAGCCCTCAGGATTCTCTCTCGGACCAGGAGGGCTATCTGAGCAGCTCCAGCAGCAGCCACAGTGGCTCAGATTCCCCCACCTTGGACAACTCAAGACGCCTGCCCATTTTCAGCAGACTTTCCATCTCAGATGACTAAACCAGGGTAGGGAGGGACCCCCTGCCTACTCCACCCCTCCCATCCCTACCCTCACCTCCCTACCCAGCCATTCCCAACATCCTGACAACCCCAACGTTAACAAGGTTAAGCTCAACCCCTTTGCCCCAGAACCTTGGAATGCCCCCTCCCCCCTCATAACCCCCACCCCCTTTCCCTAACATAAGGACAAGTCAATTTGTCAGTAGCTTCCTCTGGCTTGAAACCCCCTCTCCTCGATTTTATAGTCCACTTACCACGCATAACAGACAAGTCCCATATTTGTCAGTAGATGCCTTTTCCCCCCCGGCTTAAGCCTTAAGTGCCAAATCACAAAAGAAAAAGCAGTAACAGTTTACAGAAGCAATTTAGTGCCTTGTAATCTAACTTTGTCACTGTGACTACATTACCTCTTCAGCGCCAGAGGGCACCCGTGGGCCTCCCGGAGCCTCTGCCCATGGGGAGGGGGAGGGGACCCAGAACCAGCAGCTCCCTCCACTGGCGACCCAACTGCACCTTCCCTTATTTCAGCCTCCCACACACTTCCTCCTCCCTCTCCCCATGACCCCCACACCCTTCTTGGGAGCGTTGTTGCCAGACTCGGGTTTTTGGGGAAACCTTTCTTGACATTCAAAACCTTTTTCTTCCCGACCTGAACCTCTGATGACTAATCTTGCCTGGGTTCGTGTAGGTCTACAGGAAGGAAGACTGAAAAAGTGGATGAAGATTGTGACATAGTGGGACTTTGTGATTTAATTTTTTGTCTTTTTTTTTTTTTTTTTTTTTTTTTTTTAAGTGGGGAGGATGGGGAAGCTAGATGGACTATGAGAGACTTGATTTTGGTGCTAAAGTTCCCCAGTTCATATGTGACATCTTTAAACAACAACAGCAAAAAAATAACAAAAAAAAGAGAGAAAAGCTAAAAAAACATGTAAGGGGTGAGCAGTTAATGGTATTCATTCCACATACAATATCTGTGTAAAACGATTTCCTGTAGAAGTAGCTTTAATGGTTTTTGCTCTAGAATACCGTAGGTCTATCCTTAGAGCACTCACGCCATGCTTTTTTCCCTGGGTTTTAAACTTCATATAACTTTCAGAAATTGGAGAGCAAAAATTTTGCTTGTCACTGCACATCAATATAAAAAAGCTTATTTAACTTATCAAAACGTATTTATTGCCAAAACTATGCTTTTTTTTTGTTAATTTTGTTCATATTTATCGGGATGACAAATCCATAGAATATATTCTTTTATGTTAAATTATGATCTTCATATTAATCTTAAAATTTTGTGACGTGTCTTTTTCCTTTTTTTTCCACAGTTTTAATATATTATTCTTCAACGACATTTTTTGTAACTTTACACTTTTTTTGGTTATTTTATTTTAAAAAAATGAAAAATTAATTTAAAAAAATGCAAAAAACTGTTGGATTATTTATTTTAGAAATTTCCCCCCTTTGTGTTGGACTGCAAATTGAGTTTCTTCTTCTTTAGGCCTTTCCACAACTAGGACTGAGAATGTATGTAAAAGTTCTGTGACAGTACAGAAGGAAAACAACTTTTATGTATGGCTTCTAAAAGGGAAAAAAAAAAAAGAAACCCTTTGACTTCCACGTGCCCATCTCAAGACATTCCGATTGCAGATTTGAGGTTCTGGATTCCAGGCTTGGAGTTCTCCAATGTTAATGCAAACAGAACTGGCACACACACATTAAGATGAATGTAATTATTCCTCTTGCTGGTCACTACCGTCGCTTCCTATTTCTCTTTCTTTGTGTGAATTTATTTAAAAGAAAAAAAAACTTTTTTGTAACGACTATTTGCAGTTTAAAAATCAATAAACCCCGTTTTTTTTCAAGAAACATGGATGGTGAAGCTAGTTTTACTTCATTTGTGGTTTCACTTTGCCTGTAGGTTTGTCCTTTCTTTGTATGGGATGCAGGTGCTGGGGAGAAGTGGGGGGGCCCTGGTTGCTTTTTTTCCCCCCTTCCTTACAGCTAAATTCAGGGCTGTAGCTCCCTCTGTTGATGCTGGAAGTCTCAGCTTAGAAGGGATGGGATGGAAACTTATTGCAAAGGAACCCCGGGCTTCTCTGTTATCCTCCCAGAGTGTTGGTTCTTGACGGGACCAGCCTTGGGCACCGGGGCAGCTTTGGAGGTTATTCAGAAGAGCTGATGAGGCCCATGGTTTGCCAGTCTTCTCCAGTCTGTGGTCTTCAATCCTCTGGGTGGTGATTGGAGTCCCAAAATGGTGGAAGGGGAACCTAGCACCTGGTACTTCAGCCATTCTGGGTTTGAATGAGTTCTTTTGAGTGTTTCCAGTCTCATTTTTCTCACATGAAATCAACCTGAATCTCTAGCCTCTCAACGCCTGCCTGGGGTAGGCATGATGAGGCATTGCAGACTTGGTGAGGGGCAGCTAAGATGGCTAGGGGCCCAAACCACAGCACTGGGGATTGGGGTGGTTCCACAGGGAGCTGACATGTACTCCCATATCTGGAAGGCTGGTTAAGGAGAAGCAGCTATGAGAACGGTCAGTCATTAATAGGAAGTCCTTAGGAGTTCCCAACCCCTTACTCTTGTTACATCTCTAATGTCAAGTGGAATACGTGGGTTGTCATCTTGGGAAGAGTGGGCTCCCCTTGGCCTAGAAGCACTGCAGCTAAGGCCAGATAACCACTCTGAAGGGGTTGTTTTGCCTGCCTGTGAGGCTGGATCCTACTGAAAAGGATCTAGCCTGTGAAAAGGATCCAGCCTGAAGAAGACCCTGAATCTGGGTCTCGAGAGCAGTTCTTTTTTGGAGAGGCAGGGATGGATATTGCTATTTGAGGCTGCCTTTGTTTCCTTGCACTCAGTGAGTTGGGGTGTGTGTGCAGGGAGTAAGTTGAATTTCTACCTTGACTCCACCTGACCTCTCCCAAAGGCAGATCTGCAGCAGACATGGGCTGGACTGCCCTTGGGGCTTGGGAAGACCCACCTTACCTACCCAACTTTACCTCCCTGGACAGCAGGTTCCAGCTGGGGGGCAGAGGCATGATGGAGAAAAAAGGACAATGACCTTTCCTAGAGCAGGGGCTGCCAGTGGAGGTAAGGGAAAAGCAGCCCTTCTTGGGACTGGAGTGAACCTAAGCTACTCATCCCTGAAGGAGGGAATGAGGTGTGTGTGTGTGTGTGTGTGTGTGTGTGTGTGTGTGTGTGTGTGTGTGTTGGGTGGTGATGGTGGTGGTTGGGGCATGTGATCTTCCTCACTGACTAAAGGCAAAGACATTTAATGGTTACCTTGAGCTCATTCCGTGCAGGCATAGATGAACATACGGCAGACATCTTTCTAGTTCTGTAGCTCATGGTAACAAGGGTTGGGTTCACAGGGGCTAAGGATACCCACTGGCCTGCCCAGAATTGCTTCAGTTGGAGTCGATCCCTTGAGTGATACCAAAGGTAGAAGCATGGTCTCCTGGAGGGTAGGGGTTGCCTGTACAGGCAAGGGGAGGCTCCCTATGGCCTTGGGAAGTTCCCTGTCCCCAAACTTTGATGCTTTACCCCACCTAAGTGTCTACATGGGCTGCGAATTCAGCTGCTCAGGCCCATGCATGGTTATCACCACAAAGTTGGATTTTTTGCCATCTAGGTCTTCCGGGTATGGGAGGAGATAGATCCAAAGCTCTGTGGAAAAGGACCTAGCAGGAAACTTTTGGGCCTTTCCTTCTAGGATGTTAGAAGATGGAAGGACCTTGGCAATGAGCCTGTGCTCTAGGATGGCAGAAGTCCAGGAAGGTATGAGCCCAGAGCTGGCAGGAGACCTCCATGCCTGGGTGCCTCTAAAATGGGGAGGACAGGAGCCATGCAGATAGCTGGAGGTAAGGCTTACACTAAAGAAATGGAACAGGAAAGGCCAGGTCTGACTTTGTCAGCAAGTTCTTTGGGCACAACCACTACTTCCTCACTTCCTGTCCCTGGCCTTGGGGCATCTCTGGTTTGGGGGCCTGCATAAGGGCAGGGCCTCCGTGGCTGTTGACCTGGCAACTCATGGTCTGGCCCTTTGGCTACAGGTCTTTTTCTCTTGGAGCAGCAAAAAGAAGCAAGCTATTCTGGCCACTGAGCAATGACTTACTTCCCCAGGCCGGGAAGCCTCATCTTCAGGAGGAAGGTTAGGGGCATACTGCAGCTTATTGGCACTCTGGTGAAAAGAGGGCCTTTGAGAGACCAGGAAGCAGACATGAGAAAGGTTTCTCAGTCCACTGGATCGTGAAGCCCTGGTTGTCAAAGGGACAGAGAGAGTCATGATAGGAAGAAGAAGGGAAATGGAACCCTTTGACCTGGGTTCAGATCCCAGCTACTTTTGTGTCAGCTGTGCCTTGGGCAGGTGACACAACCTTGGATTTCTCATCTATATCTCAAGAGGTGACTGAGGATCAAGTGAACATTAGCAATGACAACTCTTCATAAGTGGCAGGTAGTCTGAGAACTTTGTGTGTGTTAACTCATCAAATGCTCATATCACCCCATGGAGGGGGCACTTCGACATTCTCATTTTCCTTATGGAGAAATTGGGGTGCAGAGAAGTTCACTAATTTGTCACACAGCTAGCAGTGTTGGGATTTGAACCCAGGCAGGCCAGCTCCCTCATTGCACTTCACCACCATATCACAGGCTGGCATACTGAGTACATTTGGCACAGTCCCTGGCACATAGTAACTGCAAATCGACCGGTGTCAGTTCCTGTCTCCCTTGGCCCGTGGAGACTTTGTAGGGACACAAGAAGCAGCCAGTTGGATTAGATGACTCTGCACACACCCCTCCAGTATCATGATCTCATGTCCCATGCGGCCTGGAGTTGGCATGTTTGGAGGATGGTGCCTGGGAGGAGGGGCGGGCCACCCCCTTGGACTTTCCCCTTTCCTGCCTGCCATGGGGTGGCTCCTGTTAATGATCAACAGAGCAAAGGGTGCCCCAGGGCCACCTGGAGAGTTGGCCCTGTGCCCTTCTTCCCCTGGGATCTCACTCCCCTGCACGTAGCCAACCATTTAATCACGTCTGGCTGGACTGCCTGAAACAGTGCCTGAGTTCAGAGGGGGAGGGGAGATACTACCCAGGCTCCTCACCTCCCCCTGCTGCCTTTTGGATGGCCTTTCTCAGGCAGGTTTCTGGTCTGCTGGGCACAAGTAGGTACCTTGAGCATTGGGAAGCAGGACAAAACCTTGGCCTTTCTTTGAGGTCAGGCTAGCTCTTGGAGTTCCTGTGGTGACCCACCTTTTGGTGGGTAAAGCTTGGATTACAGAAAACCTTCTGGTCTAAGGGCCTATACTCCTTTTGCAGAAGTCACAAAGGGTTACCTCTGAGTTACTGTTGTGGGAAACTAATCTCTGAGGAGCCAGGGCAAGAGCTGTCCACATGCCAGGCCACGTTCCCTCCTGCCCATGAGAGCCAGCTGCTGGTCAGGGGATGAGGATGTTCCCACCACGTTTAGGATGTTTGCAGTTATTTCGACATGTTGGCGAAGACCAGGTCTCAAGGTACAGAGCTGGGAGTGACAACTGTACCTACGCCATCAGCTTGGGGTACAGTGAAAATAAATATTGGCCATGGCCAAATCTGAGGCAATTTTCTCACTATCTGGGGCCAGTCGGGTAGCTGTCCCTCTGACTCCCAGTTGTACCCCAGGCAGAAGGAGGTCATGACCAGATGGGACAGAGTTCATCATTTCTGCCCACCCCAGTGCTCAGGGGGATGAGAGGCTCTGCTGCCCCAGGTGAGGAGCTGGTTTTGGAGTCAGAGAGCCATGGGTTCAAATCCCTGCTCAGGGTCATCCTCACTCTGCGACCTCTGGCTTTTTTAAAAACTTAGCGAGCAGCTTAGATCCCCAGCTTCCCCATTTGCAAGATGGGATGAGGACAAGGAGATGATGCTAACTGCATCTATGGGTGAGCTTTGGCACAGTCACACAATGGAGTACTATGCAGCCATATACAAAAACAAGTGACAGGGATCCCTGGATGGCGCAGTGGTTTGGCGCCTGCCTTTGGCCCAGGGCGCGATCCTGGAGACCCGGGATCGAGTCCCACATCGGGCTCCCGGTGCATGGGGCCTGCTTCTCCCTCTGCCTGTGTCTCTGCCTCTCTCTCTCTCTCTGTGACTATCATAAATAAATAAATAAATAAATACCTTAAAAATTAAAAAAAAAAACAAAAAAAAAAACAAAAACAAGTGACAGGTAAACACAGCAACATGGATGAATCACAAAAACATAAAGGGGAGGGGTGCACCTGGGTAGCAGTCAGTTAAGTGACCAACTCTGAATTTCGGTGCAGGTCATGATCTCCAGGTGGTGGGATCAAGCCCCATTTCTTATTCTACTTCTCCTTCTTCCTCTATTCCTCCTCACTGCTCTCTCTCTCTCTCTCAAAAATAAATAAATAAATAAATAAATAAAATCTTTTGTTAAAAATGTTTTAAGAAAGATTTTATTTATTTATTCATGAGAGACACACAGAGAGAGACGCAGACAGAGGCAGAAGGAGAAACAGGCTCCATGCACGCATTCGATCCCGGGACCACGAGATCACACCCTGAGCCAAAGGCAGACGCTCAATGCTGAGCCACCCAGGTGTCTCTGTTAAAAAAAATTTTAAAACCTCATAAGGTTAAGAGAAAGAAGCCAGTCAAAAAGAGTGCAGGTTGTATAAGTTCATTTATATGAGGTTCATAAGCAGGCAAAACAGCTACGATGATAGAGGTTCCATTAGAAGATAGAGTGGGTACACACGGAAGTTCATGGAGCTGCATGCTGGAGATGTATGTACTTTACTGAGTGTAAGTTACACGTAAATGTAAGCTCCTATAGTGTTATTTTAAGTGCTCATATACATTCAGGAAAAGTGAAATTCGTAAAAAAAAAAAAAAAAAGGGAAAAATGAAATGAAACGAAGACTTGGCCCATGGTAGGCACTTAGTACCTTGTGGCTGGTTTTTGTAGTAGCCACGACCTGAGGGATAGCAGTCCTGCTCCCTTTTTATAGAAGGAGGGAATGGGTTCAGAGCAGCTGAGCAACTTGTCTACGCAAAGTGGGATTTGCATTCCAGCACGTCGGCTTTTAAGCCCACACAGCTGCTCACTACCCTAGATGCCCCTCAGTGCACAGGTGTTGCTTCCTTAGAAAAGCTCAATACAGAGTAATCCAGACTCCAGCAAGCTAATTAGTAAATTAAAAAAAAATTAATTAGTAAATATAATCATCTGCATTTAGAAAAGAGTTTTTTACTTTGCGGATTCAAAATTAATTTCCTGTGGCTAGTTGTTACCTCCCACACTTTGTGTGGGGTAGAGGGAGGCCAAGCTGGAGCCTGGCTGAGCTCTGAGGGGCTGCGGAGAGGAGGGCGTGGCTGGGCAGGCCAGCATCCCTGTCCCGGGATTCACCCGTGTGGCCTGCCTGTCCAGGCCCGTCTCTCCTGAAGGCTGATGGGGGCTGTGAGGCCTCCGAGGGGCCTGGCTGGCCCAGCCCCAGCCTGCCTGCCCTGGCCCTCAGCCTCAAGGGTGCATGGAAGCCTCACGTGGCTGTCAGGGTACCACCTTTGACCTCTGTTCCATTCCATTCTTTTGGGACGTGGCTCTCGTATTGAGGCTTTGGGAAATGTTCTTGGATCCTGACTGAGGGAGACACCTAGTTCAGCCAGGAGATCTGTCCACCCGAAGGTCTGGGGGCAGGTTCTTGCAGGGTTGATCTGCCAGGGCAGCGTGTGGAGACAGTAGTCTCAGTGCCCTGGGAAGGGCCCGAGGCTGCTTAGTGGGCTCAGGCAGTAGGGCAGAAGATAAGATGTTCACTCTCAGGGTGGGGCAAGCGAGTGCCTCCTTAAACTAGGCACGCTTGGCACCTCACTCTTGGCACCCTGTCAGACAGGCCTGGATGTGTAACCCTGCTCAGGCACTTACAAGCTGTGTGACCTCGGGCAAATCACTTTGCCTCTCTGAGCCTCATTTTCCTCCTCTAAGCATGGGTACAGGAAACACACCCTACCCTGCCCACCTTATAGGGCTGTGGTGAGGATCAGATGAGGTGGAGAGAAAGGAGTTTTGGGAATGAAAGCCCCTGGACAGAGGTGGCATTGAGAGTGTGAGAGTAGCTTGTGGCCCTCTGGAGGGACAGAGCCCCTTCTCTGCAGATGTTTAGTGTCACAACCTGGTGCGCTTGGCTGCTGTGGCTCACCTTCTGGTTGTCCTGCCTTAAATTCATGGGTGGTGTATATGTTGTAGGTGATTCTTCAAAATTTACCTAATAAGCATACTAACACGGCTCAGTGTTTGTGGAGACTTACCATGCATGCGTGGTGCTGGATTCAGCCCTTCGTCACACAGTCTCATTTGATAGCACCTATGAGCAAGTACTATTGCTAGACCCATTTTACAGATGGGGAAAGTCAAGCTCAGGACAAAGTCTGTATTCCCAATCACATAGTTGTACCTAGTGTGTCTGACCCCACACCACACAAGCTCATCCCCCACACTCCAATCGGGAGGCAGATGTCAGATGGCACTGGGGTCACTCAGCAGATCTGGGTTTCTAATATTCATCCTCCCCTGGGGACCCACAGGCATGGAGGAGAATATGTGTCCCCCTCAGCCTGTCCTTTCTTGGGATGTTGCCATCCCGTCTGGTTACCCTCTCCACAGCCCAGGGGATCAGAGTGGTGAGCAGAGGGTATGCTTGTTTTCTGCCTCTTTTGTAAATGGGGAAACTGAGGTACAATATAATAGTGGGGAGTGCCTGGGGATCACCCTCAAGTGCAGCAGCCGCCTTGAAAACCAAGTCCCCGGGGTGGGGGTGGGGGGGCTGTGCTGCCACCTGGCCAGCGGTGGAAGGAATAATATTTTAGCCCTCAGAGGGGTGTCATCCTGCCTAATGGTGATGGAGAAATCCAGGCTCTTGCAGGAGCCCCCTAAGGGCCAGGGTGATCCCTGTCTAAGCGGCCTTCCTGTCCACCTGAAGGGGGGACCTGGGTGGGCCTTCTCTGGAAGGCACTGGATGGTTGCTCGAACTGGTGTGCCTTCTTGGGGTGCACCCTTTGCTGAGAGATGTTGCCCGCACTCCAGCATTCCCGGTTCACCTCTCATGTCTTCCTGCTAGTGCAGGGGTCAGAGGGAGAAAAACTGTAGGCCCTTGAGCTCCAGCCAGTCCCTGAAGCAAAGGAAGGAGGCGCTTGCCCATCAGCTCCCGCCTCAAGCTGGAGGCAGGAGGGCAGGGCGCAGGCCGCTTCCGTGACCGGCTCCGAGAGGCCTGTTTCCTCAGGCCTCTTTCTCCCTGTGTTCCTGGTCCTTTTGCTGCCCAGCCTTGAGTGCCCTGAGGCGTTGTGGGCCGCCAGGCAGTTGGTTTGGACTCAGGTAAAAGCCAACATACTTTGGGTTTCTGTGTTGTCCTTGCCTCTGCTTCTTTCCTTCTATCCTGCAGTTTCTGCCCTGGTTTGGGGCTGGAGCTGAGTCTGCCCGCACCACGCATGGTCCCTGCGCACTGGCCAACGCACATCAGAGCCGAATAGGGGGCCTGGCCCCTTCGGCGCACAGTCAGATGCTCAGGAGGACTCTTAGGCTGTAGGTCCACATGCTGAGAGGGCTTTAGGAATCTAGGCTTTCTCTTCTTAAACATACGTTAAAAATCACCGGAGGATCAGAAGTCCATGCCAACGTGCAAGTGACCCCGAGAGTTCTATAGTAGGACCACTGCCCAGCTGTGGCTCGCCTGGTTTGGGGACTGGAGAAGACAAGTCCCACCTTGGCCATAATTTGCTGTGAACCTGAGTAGCCACTTCTCATTTCCAGCCTTTCATTTCCTTGTCTTTGAAATAAGAGGTTTGGACCAGATGAGTCCTTAGTCCTATGATTCCATGAATATCTTAGAAAGCAGAATGCACAGAGCCAAGGTTCCTTTGCCATGCCAAATGATGGGGCAATGGAGCCGCACGGCTGATGCTCTACAGCCCCAACTACAGTTCTAGCAGAAGGGACCTGATGGGTCTTGTTAATGATGTCAGGTGACTCACGAGGACAGATCCGGGACTCTAGAAGTGGATTGTCTGAGCCTCCTTTGAAGTGGTGGTCTGAAACACTTTTATGAACTGGAGCTTGAATGAGAACATGTAAGTCATCTCCTTGGTATGTTGTATTTTCCCAAACACACCATTTAAAATCAAAACACTGAAACAACTGTCTTATTTTGGGATGGTGCTTTGCATTTGAACACACTGCTTAACATCATTCGCTGCCTGGTTTCTGTGACACTTGGGAGAATGAGTTACTGAAATTTGAAGTCCCAGGGAGGAAGATTTCAGCTCATTTCAGGAAAGGGCTTTTGCCCAAGCCAAGCTGGCCTTTGGAGGTAGGGAATTTCCCATCAGCTGTGATGTTCAAACCAATGCCAGGGGCTTACCAACCTCCCACCCCGGCCCCCACAGTGCCCTCCTGCCCACCAGTCAGGTTCCCTGACCCCCTATCCCAAGCAGCCCCCTTCTCCTCACCCTGTCCTACCATCCTGGCTTACTGCTTTAGAACTTGTCACTCTCTGAGGGTGTCACACCCATTTATTTATTTATTTTTCTCCTTCAGCATCTTGCCAAACTCCAAGGTCAATCTGGCAAAGCAGGCACCCGGGCCCTGGTTCCCCACTCTGTCTCCGGTGTTTGGCCTCCTGGCACTTAGCAGACACGCAGCACATACTGGGTACAATTTTGCTATTGGTATAGGCTTTATAGCTTCTGATCCTATGAGCCCCTCCCTCATCCTACGGGATTAGGCCCCTCAGGAGCATGGTTCCAGATGTTGGAAGGAGCTGAGGGAGGGCAGAGCAAGCAATCACTGGGGATGGCGAGGGCAGAGACTCTCTCGCTGGCCCTATCCTTAGGGGAGTCACCCAAACTTTTGGGGTTTTGGTGGCCTCATCTGTAAAAGGAACGGGTTGGATTCAGTCATCTCAAGGCTGACTCCAGCTGGACCACCTTGTGATTCAAGTACTCTGTGTTTGTACTCACTCCTCTGTTCTCAAACTGTTTGTTCAACTCCCTTTTATTAGGGGTTCTAGGGCTATTAAAACAGAAAAAGAAAAAAACCAACCCCAACTAAGTAGCCTTGGGAAGTGAAGAGTAAATACAAGTGCAAATGGATTGTTTTATTCCACATAACAAATCACAAGGACTGCAGGTAGTCCCCAAGGAAACTATTTAATTAAATAATCCTCAGGTTAAATATAGATAGTTCAACCCAGTCACAAATTAACAACTGAGAATGTTTTTTTCCTGATATACTTTAGCCACCTAACAGGGC
The DNA here is from genome assembly GCF_011100685.1 of Canis lupus familiaris. Lineage (NCBI taxonomy): Eukaryota > Metazoa > Chordata > Mammalia > Carnivora > Canidae > Canis > Canis lupus. Next base: position 42,932,368 of record NC_049229.1, on the reverse strand, counting down.
GCTCAGCTGTGACACACCTAATAATCTCTGATTTATTGAAATATACTTTATAAAGAGGTTTATACATTCTTCCTTCTCTTTGGCCTCTCTAGGAGATGGCGAGGAAGCTTGGATGTTTCCATTTTACTGGTGAGAAAATGAAAAATAAGCTACTCTTCGTGATATCATGAAAGCAGCCCCCTGCGGCTGTTTCTGGCTGCTGGCATGTGCTGATAGGCAAGCCACAGAGATGGCTCATTTTTCGTTGATAGATAAATTTGGGACTAGCCTTTGCATATTCCTCTTTCTTCCCTACATAGTCCTCTTTCTTTGGAAAGAGATTTCTTCTGTATCCCAAAGTGTTAATCCACATGCCACCCGTAACAGCAATTAATTCAGGATTCCCTCTGTGTCGAATCCATCAACACATAGATAGGTATTGGATACGAATAGGGTGTAAAAGGTGCTACACGGTTCGAAAAGATATAGGATGTGATCCTTGTTCATAAAGAGTTTGCATTTCAGTTGGGGAGGTAAGGCGTACATTAATGATGCCATCCTGAATGAGACTGGGTTTTGTGCTTTGATGGCATTCCGCACTGATACAAGAGCTTGAGATAATGAGGGGATGGTGCAGCTTGTGATCCTCTGTGAATTGGGTGGTACGTTTAGTGCCAATAAGTCAGAGGAGGGAGAGGTTGGCAAGGGCCAGTGTCTGTCTGGAGAGAGGCTTGCTTGCAGCTCCACCGTGGCCTGGTTCTGGGGGTACGGGAGGGACCCTGCAACTGCTCTAAGCCATCGATCTCAAGGAATTGAATGTGAGTGGCACCCACTGGAGCGGTGTGGCATGGTGGCCCTGAATCATGAAGAGCTCAGATTGCAGAGACGTAGAGATGGTAAAAAAGATGGAGCTGTCTCAAGGTCACCATCCATGATCTGGTTCAGCCCTTGGGTCCGTTAACATGTACCGTGCCTTACATGGTATTTCTAAATATTTTGAGCCAACATTTAAAAAAATCAAGAGATTAAAAAATTATAATCAAGTTTTCTGGCATCTCTTGAAACATTGGTATATCTGGCCATGGAAGATTCATAGCCCCTTTTGGCATCGATTGAGATGCCTGTCATGTGGATCTAAGTAGCATCTTTTAAGACAGGGCTTGTGCTGTCTGGGTTGTCCGTGTCCCCACTTCTCCCTGTTAGTCTCCAAGACCTTCTACCCCTTTTGCTCCAGTGGCAGAGAAATATTTCTCTGTACTCCCATCTCCACTAAGAGTAGGAAAAATAAAAGCCCAAGAGGGCTGTGTGTTTAAAAAAAAAAAAGCAACAGGAAAAAGCCCCATCCTTCATAGAAACGAAGAACGTGCAAACAAACGGCAGCACTGTTGGAGGAGTTTAGCCCACCGGCCTCCCTCATGTACATTCCTGCTGGGCCCTGTGCCAGTGGAGTTTGCGGGAAACACGGACGATTGAATAACAGAGAGGCACCGCCTTACCAGTCGTCCTACTAGCTGAGGTTTATTTTATTTATTTATTTTTAAGATTTTATTTATTTATTCATGAGAGACACACACAGAAAGAGGCAGAGACACAGGCAGAGGGAGACGCAGGCTCCAAGCAGGGAGCCCGACGCGGGACTCGATCCAGGGACTCCAGGATCGCGCCCTGGGCCAAAGGCAGGCGCTGAACCGCTGAGCCACCCAGGGATCCCCTAGCTGAGGTTTATTAAGGGCTATGGGTGTCAGAGGCTACCTCGCTTAACCTTCCCAACAACCCCACGAGAGACGTACTGCTATCTCCATCTCAGAGTGGGGAGACAGAGAGGTTACCCAATGTGCCCAAGGTCACACAGCTACTTGAGGGTGGGGACAGGATTTGGGTATGGGTCTGCTTCACCCCAGACCCCATTCCTACCGCTGCTTCCTCTGTGCTGCGGGGCCCTAAGACAGCTACCCCTGGCCGGGGTGATAGATACATGTTGCGTGGTGACATGTACGTGCGTGCACTGTCTCCGTACCCAGAGCAGTCTTGGCAGCTAAGAAGCTCGCAGTCAATCTCTCTGAATGTGTGCGCTGGGCAGGTGGTTCCTGAGGCCCCCGGGGGCTGGGGCTGTTTGCTGAACTTGTTCCTCTGAGAACCACATCCTGCTGGGGGCTCAGGTTGGGCCTCCTGCCAGCTATGGGCAGGGTAAAAGAGACAGGCAGGATAGCCCCACCTGCTCCATACCTTGCTTTTCCAAGACTGGCTCCTCCTGTTCTGTAAGTCTTTCCACCTCCACCTGCCTTCACCCCCTAGACCGCGAGATGAGACAGTTGGTGGCTGGCAGAGTGAAGGCCAAAGCAGCAACTGTTGACAAAGCCAGATGGTGAAGGAGATGGTTCTCCAAGCCACTGAGGCCCCGTGAGGGGCTGTCCTGGGGTGTGTGTGCACAGGGGCCGTGGGTGTGGGTTAGAGGGCAGTGTCTATGCAGCTGGCTCCCTGACGGGAGTGGAGGAAGCCGTGGAAGCAGAGCTACGAGGCTGACAGCAGCAGTGGTCCCGTGTGGAAGCCCCTGCTCAGTGCCTACTGGTCTTCCTTGCTTAGAACTAAACCCCAAGATAAGGGTTTGAGCGCTAGTAGTTAACTTGAGAGGTGATCCGAGGAAGCCCCAATAGGAGCTTGGGGAAATGAGTCAGAGGAGGGAAGGCAGCCAACAAAGGGTTTGTTTTCAAGTTTGTTATCACTGGGGGTGGCTGGACCTTGATCTTGCCGGGATGTTCTAGGAGCCAGTAAAGGACACATGCCTCAGAGAAGCACATGCACGGGGCAAGGGAGCTGGGTACGCACATAACAATCCCTCAGTTGTGGGTTGAGAGTCACTTGGTCCTTCTGGCTTGGCGTGGGAGTGGGCAGGGGGGCTCCGGTGGCCAGAGAGAGTCCCCAGGTGGAGATACAGGTGCTACAATTGGCAGTCGGACAGGCGTGTGCGGAAGTGGGGAGGGCGAGGGGACGTGGGTGGGCAGCAATCCCCCCTCACTCCCCTTCTGACCATGTAGGTGGAGCATCATGGCTGGAGCTTGGGGTGCTTTGTAGAGGTTCTACACCTGTCCTGTATCATCAGCTTTTGCTACGTAACAGACTTCCTCCAAACTTAGTGGCTTAAAATAGCAATCGTTTATTTAGCTCACAATTCGGTGGGGTGGCAAGTTGGGCTGGGCTTAGCTGGGTCATTCTGGCCTCAGCTGTGCTTGCTCGTGTGTCTGTGGCCAGCTGGAAGGTGGGCTGGGGGCCGGCCGGTCTCTGACAGTCTCTGGTCCGTGGCAGGCTAGCCGAGGCTCGCTCTCACGGCCGTGGCTGCGCTCCAAGGGAATGGGCGTCGGCGGGCAAGGGCTCTGGAAGCCTAGGCTTGGAACTGACACGGCATCACTTCCACCGCCTTCTGTTGGCCAAAGCAAGTCATCGGGCTTGTCCAGATTCAAGGGGCTGGGAAAAGAGACTCTGCCTCTCCGTGGGAGGAGCTGCAAAGTCACGTTTAGGAGGATAGGAACGTTTGTAGCCATTTTTACAAATGATCTATCATATGTCCCATGCCTTTAGGCATCTTGTGGTCTGGTGGACAATCAAAACCAGTGTTTGTTCTACTCTTGTAGACATAGTAGGAGTCTGAAGCTGTCTGGATCAAGTGTGGGAAAGTCTCTGTCCTGTAATATCTCCTCCACTTCTGCTTTCTGCTTAACGTTGTCCTTTCTTCGGTCATCTTTAGGAAAGCAATTATTTCTGAGGGATAGCACATTAAGCGTCTATGTACTGCAGCAGTGGTTCCATGTGGGTGGGAGAGGCAGCAATGAGCTGAGTGGGTGTGGAGAACATAAACTATGTTTGCTTTACTTCGGGCCATTGTCTGAACCTCTCCCCATGTTTAGGGAATGCCTACCATCCTAGTCCTACTGGGTGGCAGCAGAGCCCGCCACTTCAGAAGATGAAAGGGCCTTGTATTCCCTCGCCTGGTCTCCCTTTGCAGCCAGGGCACGGGCTTATGACCTGGGCTCTGCCATTCAAACACACTTGCCCTCGTGCTCAGAAGGAGGAGCTAGGGATGTGAAGAAGTGGGGATCAGCAAACTCTCTGGAGGCGGTCTGAGTTCCTGGGTAGTGTGTCCTTGGGCCTAGGAGCTGGGTCCAGTGTCCAGGGCTAGTATACCGGTGGCATAAGCCACTGTGCCCAGTGCCTGTGGCTGGGGTGTCCTCACAAGTTCTGCGGTGTGTTTTAGGGGAATAGATTCTGGCTACAGAGTCTCAAACTTGGTTCCTTAGCTCTTCCACAGATTATGTAAAGTGTGTGAAGTAGCCGTTTAGTGAGTTTCTATTTTGCTTGAATCGGCTAGACCTTATTTCTGTTGCTTGCAGATAAGAAACTCTAACTTATATGGTCAGGGTGGAGGGGGCGGGAGTGGGGGAAGTTAACAGGAGAAACTGGTTCTTATGTCACTAATTTGCCCCATGTGGCCCCATTGGGAACTGAAAAAGAAAACTGGCTGTTTTTGAAAGCATGTGACACTTTATTAGTTTCAAACAATTTTTTCAGAAGATAAAAGTTGTGCCCTTTTAAGAAGCCAGTTGAAAAACTGAGGGATAGCCCTCTGAGAGAGAGGGGCAGATATGAGACATAGTGTGCTTCCTGTTTGGAGCCCTGGAGCCAGACATAAATGTCTGAGACTTGGTGGAAGGCCAGAGGTGGCTGTAGGGGGTGATGTGAAGCATAGCTGAGGATCCCCGAGTCAAAGGACAGAGTATGAAATTCATTTATTTTCCTCTGAAGAGCATCCAGAGTTGGACGGGGACATGTTACAACAGCAAAGTTGAGTAAAGAACATGTATTATTTAAGGTCTGGTACCTGCTTAGCTAATAAGCAAAATTTTTTTCCTTAATAGAAGATACTTTTAGAGAAAAACCATGGTTGAGTGGATCACATAGGATATTACTGCTTCTCTTGGTTTATCAACCCTTAAAGAAAGTTTACGTTTGAGCATAGAGAAATTGGGCAGTTATTTCAAATGTAGGCATCGCCAGGGGGTTATTAATTCACCTTCCTACATAAAATGCAAAAGAAATACACTTACAAAAGGCAAGTCAGAGAACATCCAAACAATGTACAATATGGCCCTGCTGGTTATCTTGGGTGGAATGATAGTTCTTGTCAAGACATGGGTGAGGGAGGGTAGCTGCCTATCAGTAATGCTTCTTGGGCTGCCTGGGGTCATAACTTCACTTTTGGGTTACTCACCTCCCCACCATCACCCAGGTAAAGTGCCTCTCGCAGGTCCCTGGCCTTTTCTCCTTCCCCGCACTGCTCTTCCTGAGTTACCTGAGCTGCCGTGTAGAACCCCATTGTGTTCCTGTGGCACCGTCAGTCTCCAAAGAGAGCAAATTCAGGTGTTGTTCCAAGGGCTGGGTCTACAGAGGGGGCAGGGTCCTGGGAGAGACACCCCAGGCCAACTTGCCTCCAGAGGGAGGTGATCCAGCCTGGAGAGCTAGACTACTGTGTGAAGAAAGACTGAGAGGCTCTGGCCCATGCCCGTTCACTGGTGGTGTGGGTTTTGCTGAAGGGTGCAGAACACTTTGATATTAACACATCAAATCTGCGGTGGTTGTAATGGAAGCCCCTCCTTCCACCCCAGGAGGCAGACTGCTCTTGCAGTATCTCCACGTGGGACCAGCTGGGTGCGAACTGAGCATGTGCAGTTCCAATATTCATGGGTGAAGATGAATCTGTGTGAGGGGCCCTCACCTGCGGTTCTCACTGTGCATCCTGGAAACCAAAGGAAACTTCTTTTTGGCCCTTGGTGCCACTGACTGGGGATACTCAGTCAACCAGCCCATGGCCTTTGTGAACATTTATGTAGAAACTCTTTGCCTTGAAGTGCTCTCCTTCCACTTGCTCTTCATCTCAGTCCCTGTTTTACAGGGACTTTTTACAGAAACTGAGGCTTCTAGAGATCAAATGGTTTGGCCAAGTTTACGGAGGTGGTAAGGAGTGGAAATCAAGTCTTTTAATTCCAAATCCAATGTTCTTATCATAATACCTCACTGTTTTAATCTCGAATTTGCTCAAATACTGCATTGAAGAGAAGTGACTTAGAGATTTGTTAGTAGTCTTCCTTCCAAATGTTATACACATCAGGAATGTTCCGGTCACGTTTTTGTGATGTCACTTCAGTGATGGTTAATTTTATGTGTCAACCTGACTAGGCTAAGAGATGCTCACATAGCTGATAGAACATGATTTCTGGGTGTGTCTGTTAAGGTGTTTCTAGAAGGGATTAACCTTTGAATTGGTAGTCCCAGGAAAGAAGAATGCCCTCACCAATGCAGGTGCCCATCATAATATTCAATGAGAGCCAGAATAAAACAAAAAACCCTGCTCTTTGTTTGAGTTGGACCATCTATCGTCTCCTGCCCTTAGACTTTGATGCTTTTGCTCTCAGGCCTTCAGACCAGGGCTGGGGTTTACACCATTGGCTCCCCAGTTCTCAGGCCTTTGGACTCAGACCAGGACCAGAACTTTACACCATCAGCTCCCCTGGTTCAGGCCTTTGGGTTTGGATTAGAACTATACTGTTGGTTTTCCTGGCCTTTTGCTTGCAGGTGACAGATGGTGGGACTTCTCAGCCCCCATAATCCTGTGAGCCAATCCCTGGTAATAAGTCTCTTTCTCTATATCTCCATGTATCCTATTGATTCTGTTTCTCTGGAGACCCTAATACAAACCTCAGTTCCCCTTCCCCATATGCTCTGCAAACACACTGTTCTCATTGCCTCCCACTCACCCCGGCTTTCCTTCTGCTGATGTGTATGGCGGGTGTCTCAGTACCCTTCCCTCCCCCCATCATTACCTCTGAGTGCGCAATGGGGAGTGGGATACTACAGGTCAGCAAATCCATCTTCCACTGATGTCAACTTCACTGGAAAAGTTTTGGAGGGGAGACTACTACTACAATATATATCCGCCTCAGCAGGAGAAAGTCTACTTTGAAGACGAGTGTTTTTTTATCTCTCAAGTTAATGCAAAGAAATTCTTGCTTGCAGCAACTGTATCCAGAGATAGCCCTGGACCTTCTAAAGACAGCCCAGTCTCCTTGGCAGACTGTGGGGGTTATTTGCAGAAATACAACCCTCATTATCTGAAAGGCTTGTAAGGTGTCTACCAGATGCCCCAGGACAATGTACTGAGTTCTTGTGTTTCTCATGCATTGTTAGATAACTCTTCTAGTCTATCCTGTTAGGTTACACCCACTTTGAAGCTTTTGTAGTAGTAACAGCAAGTACCTACTATGTGCCCGGAGTAGGGCTGGGACAAGGCTGAGGCCACCAAGGTACCTAGTATAGAAAACTCAGGGGCGTACCCGGTAACAACCTTATACCTAGCAGGACCCTGAGAGAGAGGGCCTTGTTGAATTTTGTACCATAGGTTCCTGGTCTCTTGTTGGTCCAGCCCTGCCTGGTTCTTTGAAGACATTTTCTCATGTATTTTGTCACAACAGACTCATTTTACGGGTAGGGAAAATCTAAAGCACACGATGGTTAAGAAACTTGCTCAGGATCCCACAGCTGGTTCCAGCACACTATTGTCTGACACTCACTTTATCTCCTTTACTTTTCCTACAGCCCTGAGGCCGTGATCGGTCACGTAGAGTATTGGTTCAAGAGTATTGGCCAATTGCTAAATTCCCGGGAATTCTGTGAGTCAGCTGTTAAACAGCCATCATTAAATAGTCAATGAGACAACCATAATTAATTAAATAAATTATATCAGAAGCAAATGTAGTAAGTACCCCCAGGCCAACCCTTTCTAGGTCTGATCCCCCACGATTGGGAGGGAATCCTGGCTCTGCCACTTGGCAGCTGTGTGCCTTCGCTGTTCCGTGAGAGCTAAGGAGTGAGGAGCCCTCTGGAGAATGGAAGGGTGGTGACGAGAACCCCGGATTCAAGTCCTGGCTTCACCCCAGCTATCTGTGTTTGTTTTCTCATTTGCACATTGGGAGCGATGCATAGACGAGCATATTGCCACTGGTGGCAGTGTCCGCTGTATCCGTCACACGCTGTTGAACACATAGCTTGTGAACGTTTGCTGAGCACTCATGATGTGCCAAGCATTGTTTTAGCCCCTTGCTTATATTTTCTTAGTGGTGTTCCAGCAACTCACTGAGATAAGGATTGTTTTTCTCCCGTTTTCAGTTGGGGAAATAGCCTCAGCACAATGAAGTACCTTTCTCAAGGTCACACAGCTGGTATGTGGCAAAGCCAGAGGTCCCTCTTGGAAAATCGCTAGTACCTAGAAGATGCTTAGTGATCATGAATGACCAGCTCCTGCAGCCCCCCACCTAGAAGGTGTCTTGGGGTCCCGTGTCATTTTCCTTGGGAGCTTCTAGATCAAGTGTCAGAAGGCATAGAGGCCTTTCAACTTTTCAGATGGTGGATCCTAAAGCTGGCCGGGCCCCCGAGGAGGCAAGGGTCAGAATCCAGCCCCTGCACCCAAACCCTCTTGTCCTCCCTGTCTGAGGGCACCTGAGAGATAGCTGCAGCTGGTGCTTTGGAGCAAAACTCCCTCCTCTGTGGGGCGGGAAGAGGCCGGCTCCTCCCTGCACCAGCCGGATGCCACTTCTTCCGGTCATTCTCCAGGGCGGATACATTGTAGGAATCAGCCACGCCGGCCCGCAAGGAAGAAAAACACCCGCTTCCCATACTCCCAGCACCAGCGGTGGAAAGCTCCAGGCTTGAGCTCCGAGACCTCTCCCTGGGTCCCTGGAGAAATAGGCTCCCTGAGGGGGGTGACATGCCTCTGTCGCCCACAGGGCCTGAAGGGGCTGAGGACAGAGGCTATTGCCCTGGGGCTGAGGAGGCAGTGGGCCCGGAAGGAAGGGAGCTTGGCTTTGCTAACCAGGCAGACCTGGGTTTGAATCTCACCTCTGCCTCTTGTAAGCTGGGTGTCCTCTACTAACTTCTCTGAATTTCAGTTTTTCCATCTGTAAAATGGGAGAATACCCAACTAATGGAGTCTTACAGACTTGGGGCTTAAAAGTCAAAGAAATGGGGGCACCTGGGTGGCGCAGTCAGTTAAGCATTGCCTTCGGCTTGGGTCATGATTCTGGGGTCCTGGGATGGAGCCCTGCATCGGGCTTCCTGCTCAGCAGGGAGCTTGCTTCTTCCTCTCCCTCTTCCCCTTCCCCTGCTTGTGCTTTCTTTCTCTCTCTCTCTCAAATAAATAAAATCTTTTTAAAAAGTCAAAGAAATGTGTACAAAGTACATAAGACATAAATGGTGGAAGGATTGGAATAAATGATAAGTGAATAAACACTCATAGCATTGTGTGACAGGCACTGTGCTAGGCAAGGAAGGTCCCAACAGGGGTGGACAAGAGTTGAGGACTCTGCAGAGGCAAAGAAACGAACCGAGACATAAGATGCTGTGGGTGTGGTGCCGTGGTAGGGGTGTGGGGAGAGAGCAGGGAACACGGGACGGGGCCTCACTTGCCGGTACAGGAGCTCGCTGAGTTACTGCTGAGACCTACTATGTGCCTGTGGGTGTTACGGGGGATGCAGCTATGAATACAATCCAGCCCTTCCCTCTCAGACACTAACAGGCACAGAGAGTCAAATGACGGTCCAAGGGATAAAAGCCTTAGAGACTGGGGCACCTGGGCTAGCTCAGTTGGAGGAGTGTGGACTTTTGATCTTAGAGTTGAGTTCGAGCCCCACGTTGGGTATAGAGATTACTTGGGATAATGAAATAAGTAAGAAAAGCCTTAGAGACTAAGGCATAAGAAATCACAGAGGGAGAAATGTGGCTTTTAACCCTCCTGAGAGGGACAGGCGACAGGGAGGACACTGGTTCAGACTCGCAGTAGAGTCCTGCAGGTGACGGGCTTCTGGGGAGCCCAGGGTGCTTCTCCGCCTTGTTTTAGCAAGGTGTAGGACAGAGGCCAGGCCTGGCCACAGTTTGCTTTTTTCTGCCCAAGCAGTTCTTCCCCAGGTGCTCCCTCTCTGCCTCCGCTGCACCTGTCTCTATTGGACCTCAAAGCCATGCTGGGACCCTCCCCGACCCGTGTCCCCCCACTCACACCCCCCGGGAGTACTGGGGGCATGCAGGGAGAGGGCGTGCAGGAGCTTGGGAAACAGAGCCAGTCCTTACACCCTTTGTGGGCTGGGGGGATTTGGAGAGGAGCTGGCCCTTGGTTACAGATCTGTCTCTCTCTTTGGCTTCCTCTTGTGCCACTGTCTCATGGCTGAGTCAGGTGGACCTCCCTGGGTTGAAGAGACTGTTTCAGAAAGAGTATAGGGAGTGCGAGGGTGGCAAGTTGGAAAACGAGGCCCTCCCCACACTTCCCAGGCTGGGCCCCTACTAGCCACCTTGCTCCCTCAGAGCTCCAGGTACATTCCTGCAGCTCCTCTGCCTCCCTTTGCATAAACTGTGTCTCTCTTACGGCACCTTGTTTGTCGTGTGACCGTGTGTTGGTGTCTGTGAACACAGCCTCTTGGTATATGTGACCTTCTGCTTTACCAAGGCACCACTTTTCTCCCCACCCAGGAACAATGAACCCGTAATAGGCCATAAAGAAGGCAACGTGGTGCTATCCCACTCACCGATGCCTCCATGCCCACATGACATTAAAAAGGGATCCGTTGGGCAGCCCCGGTGGCGCAGCGGTTTAGCGCTGCCTGCAGCCCAGGGTGTGATCCTGGAGACCCGGGATCGAGTCCCACGTCAGGCTCCCTGCATGGAGCCTGCTTCTCCCTCTGCCTGTGTCTCTGCCTCTCTCTGTCTCTCATGAATAAATAAATAAAATCTTAAAAAAAAAAAAAGGGATCCGGTTTTGAAGTTAGAAGAGTGGCTGGAGTGCCAAGTCCACTTAGTCGTGTGGGGCGAGGTGCTACTCCTCTCTGTGCTCGCCAGGCTCACACCTGTGTCTACAGGAGCACTGTCGCGTGGCGCATACGGGGCTGTGTTTCCTCCGAGTGTATTTTCACGTTACAGATCACCTTACCCTCAGAGAAGGGGGACTCCTTTTTGGGAAGAAATAGGCTGTTTCTGTGCTCCTGATGTGGGGGATGGCAAGGAAGGCACCACCAGACTCCTGAGCTTTGCTCACGTCTGCAGTGGGGGTTATGTGTCTGACCCATTTAGCAGAGTTGCCATGAGTTAGGGGAGGGTCAGATGAGGTCTCCGCACGATGAGGAGCACGCGGCAAGTGCTCAGTAAACGTTGGCCTGTGACAGGCTTGCATGAGCCTGTGGGGGGGCGGGGAGACAGGAAGATGACATCCTTTCCCACTTGGTTCTTTCCGTGTTTTTCTTAGGAAGCCCGGTCCTGGGGCGGGGAGCTGCAGCCCCCCAGGGGCACCCTCCCTGCTCCTTCGCTTGAATGGGCCTGGCCTTCGGTGGCACTGGCTGGGTCCGTGCCCGTGGCCACGACAGAACCACGACAGCGCATTTTGCAGCTCCTCAGTGTGGAGGCTTAACTTCACCGGCTCCGGGATTGTGGGGCCACCTCCTCCCACGACCGGGCCATGTTTTCATTCCTAACCGTCCTCACTAACCCAGAACACTTGGGATTCTCTTGTCTCCAGCAGAACCCCAAACACCTCCCACCCTCTTGTTGGTCTAGTGGTTAATTAAGTGTCTGTCAGTCACAGAAACCAGAGGCAGATATCAGATGACTGTTCACTCAGCCTTTTCCCGAAAGGCCCTTCTAGGCTGGTTTCCTCTGCTCAGCACAGCAGCTCCTCCACCGCCTGTCCTCTCGGGCACGGGCACGGGCACGAGGGCGATGGGCCTGGGGCTGTGAGCAGCTGCCGGGCCTCTCCTGGAGCCACGCGGGGAGCCAGGCTGCAGCAGGCGGCCCTATCTGGGGGAGGCCAGAGGCAAGCCGCCTGCTCATTATTGGGCTGCCGTGAAAACTTCAGCCCTGGAGGTCTTTCCCAAACAGGATAGGGTTTCATCTCTCTGGAATGTGTTAGGGCTGCGAGGCCTACCGTCCTCTCTGTCCAGATGAAATTCATCTTCCATGAAGGACTGGGCCCCACGTCTGAGCTCCACAGACTGCATAGACCTCCACGAATAGACCATAGAGCTCCACTCCTGGCCGCGGAGACCATGAATGACTATCTTTCCCAGGTACGTGCTTATTTCTTGAACTCCCTGGAAGGGGAGGATTATGTCCCACGTGGTAGCCACGCATCACTTAGCACGGTGCTGGATACTTCTTAAGCATCCTCTGAGGCCCTGTACTAGTCGGGTGGCGGCCCCTAAGGGGGGAGCAGAGCTCGAGAGGATGGGGCACAGGGTTGGTAGGTTTTGAGGAAGCTGATAAAGGGCTGGCGATTGGGGTGTTGCCTAAGGAAAGTGGGCGAGGCAGTGGAACTCAGTGCTGGGGACAACCAGAGGAGGTAGTAGCCCGGGGAGAAAGCCCTGGAAACAAGGAAGACAATTGGCTGACGTCAGAGCTTGGTTGACAACCATCCCCGGAATCCCCCATGTGGCCCCTCTCTTTGTGTCAGACCTAGTGCGCCTCTGCTGACCTCCAGCTGGATGGGAGAGGGTCCAGGAGAAGTGTGAAGGAGATGTGGTTTCAGGACAAATGGGGGCTTGAGTGTGCACAACCAAAGGATGAGCCTCCAAGCCAGGAGTGATGCGGGGAGGCAAGAACTCAGAATGCCACAGGCCACAGGGCTTCCTACAAGCCTGGGGATGCGGCCACACCCTGTGTCCCCGGGTTGGCAGACCTGAGCTGGTCCCTGGGGTAAAAAGGGAGAATGAATAATACTGGCCATGGCAGTGCTTCAACGTGAGTGGTGTTTCCCAGTTTACAGAGAGCTTTCACACCTACTAGCTCAGGAACAGGGAGAGGGTGGAGAGTTTCAGTTTCCTCTACCCCATCCACTTCCCGGAGGCCCTTAACCCTGATCCTCTCATTTCTCCTGCCTCTTTCCAGGACTGAGCACTAGTCCTGGATGTACTGTCTCTAGCAGATTTCGAGCAAGGTGAGAGCAGCGGGGACAAGGCTCTGCAGGGGTGCTCCTTAGAGCAGCCCCACCTCCTCTTCTTTAATCCTGCCCCTGCCCCTTCCCAGAGGCAGGTGCTCCCACACCTGGCTTACCTGGGTTCCCAGGAAGGAAAGGTAGGTTGGTTCCTCTTTCTGTGACTCCCAGAAGGGAAGAGATGGGGCTAGGAGGAGACCGGAGCTTCTGGCACCTTATTGGCATCACGATAATCTGTTTCTTTCCTTCTTTCCTCACCTGTTCTAACTTCTAGGTACACCCATGGCTTTCCATCTTGCTCTGCCAGTGGCTCTGTGGCTCTGCCAGCCCCACAGGTCAGCACCTGTTTCCCACACTGACTCAGATCTCAGCTTCCTTCCTGACAAATAGCACACGTGGCAGCCCCAATCCTGGGCTTGGTAAGTGCTCCGATACTCCTCCACAAGCGTACTGATCTTTCCAACTTGGGGATTCTAGCTTCAGAAACTTCAACCAGCACCTGTGGTCTGCCCTGATCTGGCCAGGGCTGTAACAGAGGCAGAGGAAAGGTTTGCAGAAGCCCAGAAGACAAATGTTTTTGACAAGAAAACAGGCGCATGTATCAAAGAACAAGAATGGTTGACCACAGGGGAGAATTGCCTCCTGATGGGGCAAAGAAGCCAACATGAAACACTGTGAGCTTAGAGTGTCGTGTGAGGAAGAGGAAAGTCGGCTGAGCCCAGATGTGCAGATCTGGTCTGGCTACATAGAAAGCACAAATAAATTTGATGTCTATGATCCTGAACTATCAAGACTGGCAGATCAGGACATGGATGTGTTCTTTGCACATCCAGTGGACTCACCTAGAATTTTCAGGCTAGGACATAAAAGTGCATTGGATGGTCCCACCTATTTAAAAAAATGTCCTGTTGCAACCCAGATCCACAAGACATTGTCCCTTAGGAGTCACAAACAGAAGTATGGGGTATCATGAGTGTAACAGTCAAGCATAATGAGAAGTGGGGAGAAGGGTCAGAGGGGAGGGAGATGGAGAATCTTAAGCAGCCTCCATGCTCAGCCCAGAGCCTGACTCAGAGCCCAATGCGGGGCTCCACAGGGGCAGGGGTGGGGGTGGGGACTCGATCTCACAACGCTGAGATCATGACCTGAGCGGAAATCAGGAGTCAGATGCTTAGCCGGCTGAGCCCCCCAGGCGCCCCAAGCACAATGAGAAGCCTTATGGGGAGAGCCGCGCTGCATGGGCAGAGTGGTGGAAGGTACTGCAGTCTGAAGAATTTGATGTCATCCACTGGAATCAGGTGATCACTTCCCCAATGAGAGTCAGTGGGGAACTAGAAGAAAAACATATAGTCAGCTTGGCTGGGACACATCTAGTGTGCAAAAACAAAGTCAGGGTATGTGCGGTTATGCTGTGGTAATAACCACAAAATCTTGGTGGCTCATGATAACAAAGGTTATTTTTCACTTGTACCACGTGTCTTTTGTGTGTTGGCTGTAGGTCTGCTCAGCGGTTTTCACCCCTCAACTGATGGACAAATGTTGGGACTTTTCGATCTGGGACTCTGATGGTTTCATAGCAGAGGGAAGAGAGACACGATGAATCACTCACTGATCCTTAAAACTTCTGTCTGGAAGTGACACCTGTCATTTCTGCTCATGTTTCATTGGCTGATGCAAGTCATATGGCTGAGCCTAAACTCCCCCTGGGAGAGTAAAGGATAATTCTCCTCTAATGAACAGTAATAAAGTCTACCGTAAAAAAAGGCCCTAAAAGTCAGTTTCTGCTATAGGCTATATTGGGGTCCGGCCTCACTAATTCTTATGAGATATAGAGACTTAAGAATCCAGTTGTGAACAATTGTCTTAAGTTGGAGTTATAGACCAGTCGCAGGAGTATAAGCTCCCGGAGGGACAAGTGTATTTCATTCACTGGTATATCCCAAAGGCTACGAGCAGGTCCCTCATCATATCTTTATTGCCGCATGAATTATAAATGAGTTCAAGAAGCAATAAGATCCTTCCTGCCTCAGCCAAGGAGTATCTGTGTCCCATGTTGTGATATCTTTGGGTATAGAGATGGACATGGTCAGAGAACCAGGTGAGTCAGGACTTCATCTTCTTCTTTGAGATGCTGTGTGTCCAGCCCAAGAGTCAGTAGACTGTCTATAAAGGGCAGACATTAAATATTTTAGGCTTTGCAGGCATCATATGGCCTCAGTCACAACTATGCAAGTGTGTTGTGGTGCAAAGCACCCATAGACTGCGTGTAAATGATTGAGTGTGGCTATGTTCCAAGAAAACTTTATTTGCGAAGACAGGCAGTGGGCCAGGATTGGCTGGGGGGTGGTCATTTGCCCACGCCTAGTCTAGCCGCAAAGCTGGCTTCTCAAGCCATTCCTTTCCCCAGTGTCCTTTTCAGGACCATTTTAGAGGCATGCATTTATCACTCTCATCTCCAGAAAATGAAGTGCCACGACACTATAGCTTTGAATCCTCTTGATGTCTGGTTGGGATGTTCAGGGCTTTGGTTTATTTTCGTCCAGGGAGCATGTCTCTCCCGCAACAGCCTGACCTGGCCAGGTTTTGGCTCTCACTGCGCTGTTGTAAATCCCAGATGTTCCACTCTATCGGCATCCTCACTCGTCTTGCTTTTGGGGCATGTGCCCACTCTCCCTGTTTGACTTGCTCCCCGGACCCCTGGACTACTGTGGGGGAAGAGCAGGGCATGTGGCTGGGTGACGAGGAGGACCTCACCTCTCCTCACAGGTCAGCTGGTCTGAGAAGCACAGGAATCTATTTTCTTAGGGATATGGCTCAGATATTTTCATTTCATGGAACCTGATGCCCCAGAGTCACAGATTTTTTTTTTTTCTTTCAGGCTGGAATGCCTCCAGTATAATGTGACAGTCTGGAGAGTATTAGCAGCTACCCCTTCTTTCTGGGTCAGTACTAGGCTTATGTAATTAGAAGTCCAAAGAGGAAACAGGGAGACAGTCAGACTCACCCTGGGCAACAACCTTCCCCTCTCGCAGCCTTCTAGCTGGTTGTCACAGAATTCTAGACCAGGAAGAGATCTTGTACGTAATGACCTCTCCTCCATCTGGTTCCAACTGGAGATTTGAACACCATGAGGACCAAAATGCAGCCCTTTTGCCCTAGGTGTTAAAGGCAGGGCTGCAGACCCCATGGGCACTCCGCATCCTATCCTTCAACTTCCAGACTGCTGCCTGCTACCCCTCCCCATCGCCTCCAGCAAGATAAACACATCTGTGACCCCATCCTGAGGGGACCTGGGGGAAGGAAGGAGGGAGGAGGGAGCCTCCCCAGTACAGACAATCAGAGACTCGGCCTTGACTTGGGTTGTTATGATAGGACTGCCTCTCTTCTCCAGCTGGTAGGAGCACTGACCCCAGGGAGCTCAAGTCCTGGGGGAGGAGAGGCTTGGCCAGGGAGAAAAGATAAGGGAGAGAAGGGGAGGAGTCTGGTCAGCTCCCATCTCCTGGTTGCTGTTCCAGCCAAGTGGCTGAGCTGGAGAAAGAAAACTGATAACAGATAAGGATGCTTGCTTTCCTGTGGCCTTGTTTCCCTAAGCTTGGGTTCTTGCTGGTCCCTGGGGGCCCGGTGAAGGAGCTGTGTGCGTAGAAGGCAGTGCAAGGTTCCTGGCCTAAGATTTGCATTCAGCTGGTTGAAGTCTGCGGATGGCTTATAGACCTCCCCCTTACCTCCCAGCCCCACTCCCAGACTTCCTGCAAGAAGCCAGCTAGACAATGGCTTGAGCTGAAATACAAGGCTTTCCACCCTTGGAGTGGGGCCTCTCACCCAAAAAGCAGAGGGCATGGTGACTCTGTCTCTTACCTGGCCTCCTTGGTGTCTGGGCACCTGAGTAAAGATCTCCAGCCCCAACAAGCTGTATGGTAACACGCTTGAGCTAATCCAAATATTCCCTGCCTTGCTTTTTCTGCACTGCATTCCTCAGCCTCCCTGAAGGAAATGGAGTCTGAACTGTACCATTATCTGAGGAGCTGAAAACCATCAAAGAGCAGTTGCTATGTGGTAGGGAATAGGCACAGAGTAATGAATAAAATAGACACAGTTCAGGTACCTGGGTGGCACCTGAGTGTCTGGCTTTGGCTCAGGCCCTGATCCCGGGGTCCTGGGATTGAGTCCTGCCTGCATCGGGCTCCCTGCAGGGAACCTGCTTCTCCCTCTGCCTAGGTCTCTCCCTCTCTCTCCATGTCTCTCACAAATAAATAAATAAAATCTTAAAAAAAAAAAAAACAACAAAACAGACACAATCCATGCCCTCATGGAGATTCAAAGCACTTGAGTGATTCTATGAATCACGGGCCAAGGCAGGATGTGCTACGGAAGCACATAGCAGACGCCTAACCTTTCTGATGGTTGGGAAAGACTTTCTGAAGTGTGAGCAGGATTGGCTCGACAACTGAAGGAGGTCCAGAGGAAGAGCATCCCAGGCAGAGGAAATACTGCAGATGGAAGCACTGGGGAGGAGAAAGAAAGTGGGGTATTTGGGGGAAAAAGAAAGTAGTGGTGTTTCAAGAGCCCCAAAACGGGAAGGAAGCAGTAGTGAGAGATGGGGCTGCAGAGGCAGGCGGGGGTGGGTCATGGAGGGCAGAAAGAAGGAAGAAGTGGGACCTGGGGAGAGGAAAAGAGTGGGAGCAATGTAGACTGGTTGGGGTGGGAGGTAGGAAGACTCCAGGAGACTTTCCTCTACAGAGAAATGAGAACCACAGTCATTTCTGAGATACTCTTGGCTGGTAACTCCTGGGGCAGAGCCCTCGCCAGCCTCAGCTGGTTGCCTTCCAGTGTCAGCACTCCCCAAATGCTTGTGGGTTTGGGGCTGCCTCCCATGGATGTTCCTCTTGGCCTCAGGCTCATCTGTGGTAGGCATCTTTCTGGTCCCTCAGGCTAGCCCCGGGTGGTGTGAGATAACACCAGACTTGTGATGCTGTCCTGAGTGGTCAGCATCTCTGAAGCAGCTCACCCAGATAGGGCCCAATTCCTCTGAAGCTGTCTATATCCACCTACCATCCCTACTTGCCCTCATAGAGCAGCAGTTAGAAGGATCCAGAATATCTCGCTAATGGCCAACTCATGTGTGTGAGTCACCCCCAAGACCCATCAGCAAATCACCCATTTGCTCCCTACTTATCCCTTCCTTTCTTCTCTCTCCTTCAATGATTATTGAGTGCTTATTGACTCTCTGGAATTAGCACACTCTGGGTAGCTTCACTGGCTTGAGCTCTAGTCTCAGTCCAGGAAGCCCCAGAGCTAGTAACATTAAGTTTAATGGGTCAGGGTACAGGATCCAATATCAAACCACGAGGGTTCATATTTTCTTTTTAAAAACATTTTAAAATTTAAATTCAATTTGCCAACATATAGTATAACACCCAGTGGTCATCCCATCAAGTGCCCTCCTTAGAGCCTGTCACCCTGTCACCCCATCCCCTCCTCTCGAGGGTTCAAATTTTCTAACCACCCCAGTGACATGGAGGAAATCACTTTTACACCTCAGTTTCCTAATCTGTAAAACAGGTAACAATAGGACCTATTGCCTAGGCTGTTGGTGGATCAAAGGAGAGATTCCTGTATAAGGCTTTGTGCGCCATAAGTGCACAGTTCATCACTGAATATCAGTTACTACTGTTTACATCAGCTGCTTACTTTGAAACAGGAAATTGTTAGGAGGGGATCTTTTTGGTGTTCTTTGCTGAGACGATAACACAACAAAATTAAAGATATCTATGCTAACAGCAACTATTTTTATATTCACTTCCAGTATTTATCATGAGATCATAATTTAAAAAAAATCCACAAGTCCATAGAACTTTAGGCTCTCTTTTCTTTCCATCTACTCCAGTAAATCTGCTATATATAGACTCAGGAAATGACCGCGGTGTATGCAATCCACCCCCATATCCACGCTGAGATGTGAGAATGCTGGATTTACATTCCGTTCCGTCCCTTCCATCTTGTGAGATTGTGGATAGCATCTTGGAACCTGTTTCTCCTCATCTGTTCGACGGAGATGATAATATCCTCTCTGGGTTATGGGAAGTAGTGCTAACATGGGCAAAATGCCCAGCACGTAACAGAGGACAGCAAATGCTAGTTCTTACCCTTCCCTCTGATGTAGTGTGGGGTTCAGAAAAATGAGAGGTACAAAGGGGTAATTGCCCCCAGGCTGGCCCAAGCCTACCTCCAGCCTTCCCACAGGAAGCCCCCAGTCTACCTAAAAGGACTGGAAACTACTTTGCTTTAAAGAAGTAGAGGGGGTCGGGCAGCCCAGGTGGCTCAGCGGGTTTAGCGCCGCCTCCAGCCCCGGGCGTGATCCCAGAGTCCCGGGATCGAGTCCCATACCAGTCTCCATGCATGGAGCCTGCTTCTCCCTCTGCCTGTGTCTCTGCCTCTCTCTCTCTCTCTCTCTCTCTCTCTGTGTCTCTATGAATAAATAAATAAAATGTTAAAAAAAAAAAAACAGGGTTCTTTGAAAAAAAAAAGTAGAGGGGGTCAGCCACCCTCTAGTTCTTTCTCTAACATCAGTGCAGGGAAGGACTGGACCAAGCCAGCTTCCCCAGCTGGCCCAGTGGAAGGGACCTGGGAGTGAGAAGAAGGCAAGGAGGAAACACTTTCTGAGAGCCACTGGGGGCTCCATCCTCTACGGTCACAGTGGCCTAACAACTATTGGGGAGTTGGGGAGAAGAACTGTGGCATGTACTGGCGGGTGAGCCGGGGGGTGGGTCACAGTGTTCCAAATGAGTGGATGGAAGGAGCCAAGCATGATGAGAGAGAAGCTTCCATGACTGGGGTTTTAGGGCTCATTAAATCAGGCTGATGGGGGGCAACCCAGGTGGTTCAGCAGTTTAGTGCCACCTTCAGCCCAGGGTGTGATTCTGAAGACCCGGGATCAAGTCCCATGTCAGGCTCCCTGCATGGAGCCTGCTTCTGCCTCTCTCTCTCTCATTCTCTTTCTGTGATGAATAAATAAATAAAATCTTAAAAATACTAAAAAAAATAAATAAATCAGGCTGATGGGAGCAACCTGGCTGAGTTGCCTAAGTCCCCCTCCACTTGCCCCACAAAGGCCTTTCTCAGACACCAGGAGAATATTACATTAATAATGAATAGTTTTATGGGGTGCCTGGGTGGCTTGGTCAGTTGTGCATCTGACTTGATTTTGGCTCAAGTCATAATCTCAGAGTCATGAGATGGAGCCCCATGTCAGGCTCCACACTGGGTGTGGATCCTGCCTAAGATTCTTTCCCTCCCTCTCCTTCTGTCACTGCCCCCTTCTAAAAAAACGAATAATTTTTGGTTTGTAAAACATTTTAGAAATTATAGCATTCTTTTACAACCATTTTCTAATTCCAATCTCACAAAGAGGCGGGAAGAGAAGTAATATTCCTATTTGACAGCTGACAAAACTGAGGCTCAAGGGGGCTAAGAAACTTGACTAAGTGCACATAGTTCCTGAGCTGGGATGTCAAGCCAGGCCTTCTAGTGCCAAGGTACCCACAGCTGAACAATGAGCAGGGGTCTTCCAGGCAACTAGTGATTGGCCACTCAAATAATTTAGAACTTTCTTCATCAGAATTTTTAAAAGATGAAAGTACTATCTGGCTCTTATTCCTTTTCAGATTCATTAGCTTCTTTTTGGACTTAGGAACGGAGTCCCCATGGGAGAGTTGTCTGGGGACAGAGGACAGAGATACATACAGTACTACACAGCCAGAGGGATTTGTGACAGCCCTGAAGAAGGATTTTCAGAGCTGCTTGTTAATAGGTGACTAATTGAGGTTACAAAATCACACTGTCTGGACATCAGCTGTCACCAATTGGATTAGGGGCCTCTTATCCATTTAGTGTGTATCTAAGAGATGACCCTAACAAACAGTGTGAATGTGGGCCTTGGGAAGCCCCATTCTCCTCTCTGGGCCTCAGTATCCTCATCTGTAAATGGATAAGCCTTATTCTCCACTCTCCCCCCACCTGCCGTCCCAATTACCTTAATTTGATTTTCTGTGTGCAGGTTGGTGGAACAAACATTTCTTGAATTCCTGGAAACCAGTCTGGCTCTGCTGTTATCAAAAGGTGGCCCTGGACCTGTCACTTAGCCTCTCTCTCTGGGTCACAGTTTCCTCATATAGAAAAGGCTCATGGTGGCTTTTTGGGGTCCTTCCAGCTCTAGTGTTCTCTACAGAAGCCACCCACCAGGGGTGCACTGGGAAGCCTGAGAGGACAGTGAAGCCTAAGGTCTTGCCTGGATGGGCCCGAATGAGGGGACCGAATGGGTGGGCAGGGGGTCAGAGAAGCCAGTGGAGGGAGGGAAGGAGATCGGGGGAGAGGGCCTGGAAGGGCAGAGTTAGGAGCCAGGGCTGTGAAGAGGGACTCAGAACACCTGGCTACCCCCTCAGGCCTTGCTCATCCTGCTGGGCTATCTCAGAGGAGGCTCTAAGGCCCCCGAGACAGCCTGGGGAGATCCCCTAGGGAGGCTGGAGCCAGCTACAGTGAGACAGGCCCCTTTGCCTCTGCAGGCCTGCCTGACTTGCTTTCTGCTGAGCGGATCTGTCTGAGGCAGGCCGGGAGGCGACAAATGCCCCAGCTGGAGCTTGCTGTGCAGGCCAGCACCACCAGGCTAGCACAGGGTTAAAACCAAGCTCTCCCTAGGCAAACAGCATCTTCGCTATCTGGCGTTTGGATCCCAGCATGGAGGAAAGGCGGTGGCCATAGGAGGGCTCGGCAGTTATCTTGAGGCAAGGCAGTTAAGGGAGAGGGAAAGGGGTTGAGGGAGGCAGGCCAGCCTGTAGATAATGGCCAAACTGTTCACTCCAGCTCTCTGGGCTCTTTCCCATTAGGGCCACTGCCTTTCTTGAAACAAGTGCTCTGGAGCCACCTCTAGTCCAGCTGCCTGAGAGGCCTAGAAACTTATTCATTTTTTTCTTGGACCGAAGTGCAGAGTGGAGGGGTCTTGTGGCTATGGCCTCTTCTCAAATAATGGGACCTGAGTTTCAGTTCTCCATCTTTTAAAGAAGGAGAAGGGTCCTTTTGGCCACCTTCTCACTCTGGCTCAAGAGGGTAGCATGAGGATACTTGAGATCCTATTGGTCACAGAGCTGTGGGTCGTTAATGAGGCCCTAGGAAAATATGGAGGTTTGAGGCTCAAGTATAGCTCAGTGGTGTTCTTACTCATTAGGTCCTGGCCACCATGCTGGTCCCAGGTGGGACGTGGTTAGCCAGGCTCACACTGAGCAGGAAGCCAAGTGCACTTTCTTTTTTTCTTAGTACAGCCTCAGAAACCTAGGGCTCTCGGCCCTTGGAGTCAGCTGATTCCCCTGGCCTGGCAGCCGGGAGAGAGTTGGGGGGTGGTTGGTTTCTGCATGGGAGCCCCCGAGTCTTCTCGGAAAATGACACACGTCTCCAACCAGCCACAAAGGCCATCACCAGCTGAAAAATGTTGACTGTGGGGCCATTGGCCCTGAGAGGTCAGCACCCTCGGTGATGAGAGGGTAAGAGGTGGGGGCTCGTGGAAGGCGCCTCCTATCAGCTGGAGACAAGTGTTTGAACCTGAGTCAGAAGGCAGATCCCCGTGGGCTGCACGCCAGCCATGCGACCTTTGTCACACAAAAAAGCTCTCTGCCTCAGGTTTCACATCTGTAAAGCCAGCACTCTAATAATAATACATGCCTCATAGGATGGTCGCAAAAACTAAACACGATCTAGAAGGTTGGCGGTCCCGGTGGAACATTGAGCACATTGAAAATGCTCACTAACTGGTAGGGAGGGGAGAGAAGACAGGAGGGCACGAGGAGTGGACAGACGACCTTCCCAGTGGTGCGGGAAGTCCAGAGGGTACCCGAAGACATGGTTGTAGGCACCAGTCTGGGGGTGTCGGGCCCAGGCAGTGGCAATTCGTGGATAAAGTTATTGGGATCAAAGAGACAGCGGGTGGAGCAGGAGCATCTTCTTGGGGAGATCTGCCCTCCCTCCCTCCCTCCGAGCCTGAACCCTCAGAGCCCTAAGGCCTTCGGCGGCAAGTAAGGGGAGAAACGGCCGGCTCTGGGGTCGGAGCCTAAGGCCGGCACGGGGACTTCTGTTCTCCTGGAAGCTGCTTGTTACGTCAACTGGAACAAATTTCTTAACCAATCATCCCTGGGCAAAGGGTGAGGCAAATAGGTCTCACCGCTTCTGAGCTGTGTGACCTTGAACGTGTCATTTGATCTCCCCACCAGGGTTGCACATCTGTGCCAGGAAGCATAATCAATCCTCCCTGGGAAAGTTTGTGAGGTTGGAAATGAGATCACCGTGTGTGCATTCGTACCACCTGGTGAATGGAAGGGGTGGTTGTGAGTGGCAGCCCACACTCATGTCACAGGGCAGGGCTGGCCACCACCTGCCACCTGGAGTGAGCAGGGGGAGGTTCTAGGATCGGCTCCATCTCACACGTGGGCTCTGGGGGAGCTTCGGTTCAAGGGACGCAGGGCCACCAGTTCAGAGGGCAAGGCCAGCCGGGAGGAAGGTTCTCAAATTCTCCAATAACTTTGTGGCGCCACCTTAAGAGAAATCGGTTTGACGTCCCAGTTCTGTAAACTGGGCAAGTCCTACCCCCTTCCTAACAGAAGGAACAAATGAGAATTAATTAGTAAACGTGGCTGTCAAACGTGGTCGGTGTTGTTATTAACTCGATGTGTTTGTTTAAAAGGGGAGGCAGGCCCGCTCCAGCCTAGGCGTGTGAGCTGCCAGCCAGCCAGGTTTGATGGGAAATCCTGGAGATTGTTTCCACATGCGGCTTTGCAGCACCAGTAATTAGTTGCAGCGGTGGAAGGCCTTGGAGGCAAGGACCGAGGGGTTCCAATGATGGATTTTGCAGTCCTTCATATAAAATGCAGAGGCGATCCCTAAGGGAAGTTCTGTACTAGGGAGAGGGCGCCCCAGGCTGGGCGAGCAGGCGGGGTGACCAAAGGTGTGGGGCGGGTGGGGGCAGGAGAAGACAGTGTGGAGAGGCTTGTTTGTAATGAGCCATCTGAATTTTCTAGAATGTGCTGGCGTGTGAGGGCCGGCGGACAGCACCTCTGCTCTGAATGCTGGCTGCTCCAGTTGACTACGGCTTTGGCTGTATTCGCTGCTCGCTGTTCTTTCTGTAGGCTGGATTCCCGAGCATCTTAGTCCTGTCCCCCGAGGCAGAATAGAGTAGTGGCCGAAAGCCTGGACTCTGGAACCACATGGCTTGGATTTAAATACTGGCTCCATTACTTACTAGCTGTGTGACTTTGGACAAGTTACTTAACCTCTCTGTGTCTCAGTTTCCTTCATCTGTAGAATGGGTGGGATTATCTTTTATAGACTTGACTGTGGGGTTTGAAGAAGTTTGTAAAGCTTTTTGGCCAATGCCTTCCTAGATCATGGTAAATGCCGTATAAAGGGAGGTTAAACACACGAATGAGTTCTCAGTGCCCTGATCCAGGGGCAGAATGGGCTGCTTTAGGTTGCCTAGATCTTTATAATATTTCCTCTCCCCCAAGCCATTTGAATACACAGTCGAAACACACTGTTTTCCATGCTTTTGGTATTTCATTGCATGGCTCTTTCTTGGCAGCTTGCAAGCTACCCTACCCTGAGCCCACCATGACTCTGAACCAATTTGCCTCATCAGGATCCCCAAATCTTTTTTTAAATTTTTTAATTTTTTAAAGATTTTTATTTATTTATTCATAGAGACACAGAGAGAGAGGCAGAGACACAGGCAGAGGGAGAAGCAGGCTCCATGCAGGGAGCCCAATGTGGGACTTGATCCCAGGTCCCTGGGATCAGGCCCCGGGTTGAAGGCGGCGCTAGGATCCCCAAATCTTGACAGCTGCTGTGTTCTTTGTTCCTTGAAAGGTGATTCCTTGGGCACCCTGGGTGGCTCAGCGGTTTGGTGCCTGCCTTTGGCCCAGGGCGCGATCCTGGAGACCCGGGATTGAGTCCCACTTCAGGCTCCCAGCATGGAGCCTGCTCCTTCTGCCTATGTCTCTGCTGCTGCTCTCTCTCTCTCTCTCTGTCTCTCATGAATAAATAAATAAAATCTTTAAAAAAAAAGAAAAGGTGATTCCTCCTCATCAGGGAGGGTGAAACCAGCCTCTACCTATACCCACCCTCATTGGGCATCTGCCTTCCCATACTGGGCATTACCTTGAACCCAGGAGACCCCTGTTTGTGGGCTCACTGTTCTCACTGTGGCAGGTGAGACAAGGGTGCGTTGGGGAGCTGCAGGGTCCATTTTAGGTTCTGGTTAGTGTCTGGAATCCTCGGAGTGCCTGGGGATATTTGCTGTCCTGGTTTGCCATGAAGTTAGGCCAGAGTCTTGTACGCATCAAGAAAGGACATTTTAAGGACACCTGGGTGGCTCAGCGGTTGAGCATCTGTCTTTGGCTCAGGGCTCAGGGTATGATCCCTGTCTGGGGATCGAGTCCCACATTCGGGCTCCATGCGGGGACCCTGCTTCTCTCTCTCTCTCTCTCATAAATAAGTAAAATCTTAAAAATAAAATAAAATAAAATAAAATAAAATAAAAAGGACATTTTATTGACCGTCTGCTTGTTTTTTGCCTACTTTGGTATGACCCAACTCAATATTTCCAGTAGTAAAGATAGAACACTATGAAAAGAAAGCTGGAAAATAAAAGCTGGCATAAACCAAAAATAAGTAATTGGCAACACTTTCGCCCTGAAACCTGAGCAGACTGTGTGGTTAAATGTGTGTGTAGGTGTGTTGGGTATCTGTCAAGAACCTTTAAAATGTTCACATCTTTCAAACTAATATCACTTCTGGGAAATTATTTCTAAGGAAATGCTATGAAATTTACAAAGTGCTTTATGCACAAAGATGTTCTTCATATAGTTATTTATAAAAGGAAAAATTGCAAACAACCAAAATGTCCAGGATTTAGGGTAACGTGATATAAAACTATGGTTACATGAGTTCCAGTGGTTTTCAATTTTTTGTAGCTTTATGAATTGCTTGGGAAACCTATTAAGATGAGGATTCCCAGCCTCCACCCCTGGAGATTGATTTAATGGGTCTGGGATAAGATCCAGAAATCTGCATTTTTAACATACCCCATATAATTCCAATGCAGATGTTCTGCAGTTCACATTTGAGAAAACTGATCAACGTAATGGGATATTTTGCAGTTATTTAAAATGATGTTTATAGAGAGATTATAATAACATGGAGGAATGCTTTAAAATAAAAAAGTATGCAAGACTGTATATATAACTCTGCATCCAATTATGAAACAAAACTTTGTAAAACAAAGCAAAAATGTATAAAAATGTAAACAGAGGCAGTCTCAGAGCTGGTAGAGTTATGGCGATTTTCTTCTTTTTTTCATTTTTTTATACTTTCCAAAACTTCTAAAACTGAGTATTAGTTTTATCATAAATCCCATAAACCTATACTTTTAAAACAGAAACTGTCCTTTTTGCAACGAATTAAGGGGCTCTCTATTTTGAGGGGATACATATGCCAAGTGGTTTCATTTTGTCTGTAAACAGACTGAGGGCCTGAAGCAAAGCAGTGCCAGGTTCTTCATCTTCTGAGGGCCCAGTCACTTCTTGGAAGTGCTTACCACCAGGCTTCACCTACGGACAGTTAATAAACTTCTAGAGTTATCCAGCACACACTTGTCCCCTGCCCCCTCCAGTCATTGTTAAGAGTTTCCACCTGAAGCAATTCTTAGCATGAGATGGTTTGGTGGGTTATTTTGCAGAGCTGGACCATTTCTTTTTCTTTTTTTTTAAGATTTTATTTATTTATTCATGAGAGACACCGAGAGAGAGGCAGAGACACAGGCAGAGGGAGAAGCAGGCTCCATGCAGGGAGCCCAACATGGGACTTGATCCCCAGTCTCCAGGATCATGCCCTGGGCCCAAGGCAGGTGTTAAACCGCTGAGCCACCCCGGGGATCCTGAGCTGGACCATGTCAACGCAGGTCTCTTGAGAATATTTTAGATGCTATTAGGATTTGTACAGGATGGCCAAGTCCTCTCCCAGGGTGCTGGAGATCAGGCTAGCACAGTTGTTTTCTGAGAGGTGCATGCATCAATGTGCTAGCACTGCTGTAAGTAAGGGCCACAGACCAGTTAATCTGCTTCTATCCCAGTCCAGTTGTTAGGCTTTCCAATCACCTGAGCGGGGGCTGTTGAGGAACCTCTCCAAACTTCCCCTGTAGAAATGGGAATAAAAACTCCTGTCCTGTCTCTCTCTCAGGCTGTTGGAGATAAGGTAATGGAGGTGCTGTGTGAACTGCAAAGCTCTTTCTATCCCCACCAAGCAGACAGTGCAGTGAACACCCCGTCTCACTGGCAGCAGGTGGGCGTGAGTCTCTCTCTGAACGCTCTGGGTTCAGTCATGCTCAGAAAGAGCGTTCAAGAAGGTGAGGCAGTCTTGACTCTGATCGAGGCATATGTTTGTCGATAAAGCACCAACCTTATCAAAGGCCCCTCGACATTGTTAAAAAAACAAAAACAAAAACAAAAACCCACCTTATTATGAAAGTCACACATGTTTCTTATATGAAAATTTATAAATTGGATATAGGCAAACAACAAATCAAAATCCCCCTTTCCAAAAAAAAACAAAACAAAAAACAAAAAACAAAAAAACAAAACCAAAATCCCCCTTTCCCTATCATTCTATCTCCTTCCTACCATCTGGAGATAACCCCTGGGCTCCTACCCAGTGACTTACTATCTTCCTGTGTTTCCTATGCTTATAAAATATGTATGTATACTTCAAAAAATGATAATTTGGTTCATACTGTTTGAAAACTTGTGTTTTTAACTTAAAGGATAATTGTGGCCTTCTTTTCCATGTCATTTCATGCAGATGGAGCTTAAACCTAATTTTTTTAAAGCACTGCATAGTATACTATAAAACGGATATACTATGTGTTAATTAACCATTCCTTCATTAGTGGACATTTAAGTTATTCCTGGTTTTAAAAGATGTGACAAAAACAACTGTGGTGAATATCTTTGAGCACTTTGAGTGTGAATGGACCTCTATAGGATGAAATTCTAAACATGAAGTAAACGACTCAAAAGGGGTATTTACACATTTAAAATTTCAGTAAGTTTTGTAAATTACTCTCCAAAGAAACATTGTATCAATTTACACTTTCTCCAACGGAGTTTCTGAGAATTTGTATTTCCCCATAACCTTGCCAACAATAGACATTATGCTCTTTTTGCCATGCTTTCTCTGGAATGTCAAGGCTGCCTATTTTTTTGAGACTATTCTTTCAATATCTTCCCAGAAGTTTTCAAAATCATGATTGTGGGACGCTTGGGTGGCTCAGTGGTTGAGCGTCTGCCTTCGGCTTGTGCGTGATCCTGGAGTCCCGGGATCGAGTCCCGCATCAGGCTCCCTGTGAGGAGCCTGCTTCTCTCTCTTCCTGTGTCTCTGTCTTTCTCTGCGTGTCTCTCATGAATAAATAAATAAAATCTTAAAAAAAAAAAAAAAGAACATCTAAGAAAAGAAAAATCACAATTGCAAAGCCTATTGGAGAGAAGCTGCTCAGTGCAAGACCAGAGCGATTGTCAGTTTCTCAAGGAGACCTCTGAGCACTGGGAGCTTATTCAGGGGGGCCCTGGATTTTCTACCTGAACCTGGTTCCTGTATGGACCCACAGAGAAGCTCATGTCTTTCTTTTCATATGAGAGAGGAGAAAAGAAATGAAGACAAGTTTGAGCATCTAACCAAACTCCTGACCTTGAAATAGTTCTCTAGCTATCTGTCTATCTCATCTGATTGGTTTTTCCGCTTCTCTAAATAGTGCTTATAAGGGGGTGCCCCTATGAAATGCTTAGAGTCAATCAACTCCTTATCAGCGGGGAAGGCTGGCCTTGCCTAAGCTCATTCACCCCTGATCTTGTGAGGACACAGCACACACTGGCTGCTGCCCAACCCGGGAGGCAGACTGAGTTGCCTCATTAGGATACCAGTAAGTCTGGGGCCCCAAAGCAATGAGGGGGAAAAAAAACCACAGTTCTGATAAAGTTATCCAGAATATCATGTTTGGAAACATATAGAAAGAAGCAATTTTTATTTCTGAACATATGCACGTTTTTCATTTTGTAAGTTCATAGTGTTTTTATCTGGAATCCCATCACAGATGGTGCCATATGTTGAGGGCTTAGGAATCGGTCTGAATCGGCTCCTCTGGCATTTTCTCCCACCCCCAAGTCATGGCAGATTAAGTGTGCTCTGAGGCTCTGGGATTTTCCAGTCTTTCATGGAGGTCCCTGCCTGCTGGGATTCTTGAGATGGGGCTTCGTTTCAGTGATGTGTTCAGAATAACTACATCACAGGGTGGTGGTGGGGATTTCACTAAAAAAGCATGTGAAGGCATCTGACAGTGTTGGTACTCAAGCAATATTAATTTCCTCCCCTCGTTAGAAGCTTGTTCTATCTGAATCATGGGTTTGACAGGGCAAGACTTTAAAGACTTTAAGAAGTCCTTTATTGCTTTATATGCAAAGTTCTAAAAAAATGAAAAGAGAGAAGTGTGAAATTGGAATTTTGCTATATATCCATGCCCATCATAGGGTTCTCATAAACGGTTTTTCATGGAGTTGAGTTGAATTGAATCGAATCATGCTTGTCTTCACTCTATCCAAGGTTAAATATGTATGATTCATGAGCAAACGTTTTTCTCCTTCCTAAAACTTTTTTTTTAAGATTCAATTTATTTATTTATGAGACACACAGAGAGAGGCAGAGACACAGGCAGAGGGAGAAGCAGGCTCCCCAGGGGGAGCCCTATGTGGGACTCAATCCCAGGACCCAGGATCCTTACCTGAGCCAAAGGCAGATGCTCAACCACTGAGCCACCCAGGCATCATCCCCTACCTGGAGCTTCTTAATTTCTGCATTTTCATTACCTATGGAAAACTTGTATTCCATGTTGGAGAGAGGGAAGTAAAACTGTGTACTTCTACAATGTGCTAAACATTCAGCTTCATTTTACCTTCCCAACAGCACAAAGAGTATTGCTATTTTATAATTGAAGAGCCAGAGTTCCAAGCATTTCTTCTCAGGGTCACGTAGGTGATCCGGGGCAGAGCCAGGACCAAATCACAGGTCCACCTGACCGTATTTTGCTCACTGCCTCCATGGCATCATGTTGGTGGGAGTGAGTCCATGTCATGGACATCAACCCATCATCAAGTTTTAAGGCCAAAGTATAAAGAGAACTCCCGGCTCCCACCCCTTACTGGTTAACTTGAACGTCAGGTGGCTCAGAAGCAGCACTGCTGTGGGATAAAGCTGTGTCATTCAGGGTACAGAAGCCAGGCACAGAGGGACAGAGAGGGCTCTGTAGGGGTCATGGAAGTGAGTTTGCAGCCTCCTCCATGGCCCAGGCCTTTCAGCGTGTCCTGATGGAGACCCTTCTGTGGCCCCTTTCTTTAGAGAGGCTCACCCTTTAAGCCCCAAGGGGCCACAGCAGCCACTTAGAATCCATCTATTCATGTGTTCTGTGATTCATTCATTCGTCTAGGGACTGTTTATTGAAGCCGCCCTCCTGTCCCCCACTCTGGGTGCTGGGGATAAAGCAGTAATGAAGGAAGGCACTGTTCTTGCTCTCCATCGGCTAACCAGGCAGCAGCTAAAGTCAACAGTCACAGAGGAAATGCATGGATCACACTTTTATGAGTGTGATGAGAAGAAGGTGCACTGAAATCTAGAAACCTAATGGGTGAGCTGAATTTGGCCAGGCAAAGGAATGGAAAGTGCATTTACATAAATCCACCAGGCTTTACAAATACCAACTCACTTAATCCTTATAACAACCCTATGAATCCATGCTATTATTAGCCTCATTTTACGGATGAAGAGCTTCAGGCACAGAGAGGTTAAATGACTTGTCCAAGGTCACCCACCTAGGACAGATCAGAACCTAGATGGACACTCGTTAGCATATGGCTGGTTCTCAAAACAGGTCTGTTTTGAGACCAGCGATTGAGGTCTCTCTGGGTGTGAGCACAGGCCCAGAGAAAGAGAAGACTTAGACGGAGGCTGGAGTTAAGGAAGACTTAGCCAAGTGGTCTGAAAACAATAGGCAGGCAGACAGGTGGGGGGCAGGGAAGGAAGTATTTCTGGATGGAGGGAGCTTTTCACCTGGCCAAGTGCTGCTGACTGGTGGGAGGATGAGGACCGAGAAGTAACTAGCATGAACCTTTGTAAACCCTTGGCAAGAGGAGAATTGTGGGAGCAAAGTCCCATGGTTAAAGCTTCAAGAAAAAAGGAGAAGAGAGAAGTAGTGACCATGAAATCAATAGTTATTTTGAAGAATTTTACCCTAAAAGGAAGAAGACAAATATGATGGTGCCTGAAGAATGACCTTGTCCCTAAGGATTTTTTCTTTTTATAAGCCAGAGGTAGTGAAATACACATGCGCACAGGGCAGGCTCGTGCACCCAGGACACGGTGACGCTGCCGCCCCCGGGGCAGGTGGGGCAGGTGAGCGGATGGAGTCCAGGTAGAGTGCAGGGCTGTTCCGCAGGGACCCCTGCAGGTAGGCTGAAGGCCACTGCCCCCTGCAGCCTTCCCGAGTCAACAGGAGCAGACCTTGGAAGAGCCTCCCCTCCGGAACAGCACAGTCCTGTCCCCGAGTGTCACCAGCCTTTTGCTGACATTGTAGGCTGAAGTCAGAGGAGCTGACAGTCTTGGTTGTATCCTTGCAGAGCTGTGAGCCCAGTGAGTAGGAGAGAGTTAGCCGCACCAACCAAGGGGAGTTTTCTCGAAGACTTGTGTGGCCCTTGCTAATCAGGGGCCCTGGGAATCCCTGCTGTCATGTAATAGACTCGAGGGACACATAGCATCAGCTCATTGGACAAACAAGATAGCCGTGAACCCAATTCCAGCAAGTTTACTTAAACTTACTGTGCAGTTTCTAATGCATAAAATTGGCCAATCGGTGCCCTGGGGCGATCGACTCTTCTCCAGGGTCTGGACTTAGGAAATGTCTAGCCCACGTTGAGCACTGCGGGTTCCAGACCAGCACCCCAAAGTCTACCTTCTCAGCCTGGCTGCGTTAGGCAGAGAAATACACCGGACAAAAGGAGGGGAGGAACTGCGTTTGGAGAGCTTTGAATGCAAAATCAGGGAATTCCCCATTAGGGAAACATTCCTCTGGTTTAAAAAAAAAAAAAAAAAAGGAGAGAGAATTGGGTAAATGAGGCAGAAACACCACGCTATAAGACACCCGGCGCACCACAGGCCTGCTTACTTCATTAACCACTTTCTCATGTAAAAAAAAAAAGTCTCAAAAATAATACATAGGTAGGTATCCCCTACCCTCTGCCCCGGAGAACTTGCTGTCAATTTCTCCTTTCTCCAATTTATTGTAGGTTGTATTGTAAGTCGTCTTCCTACAAAGTAATAAAATGTAAATGTGGGTTTTAGGTATGCTAATGTTTCCGGCTGGCTGAGCCTGAATTCCCAGCCAGTTATGGGGCGAGGGGCCTGCGAGGAAGCTGTGGGAACCGAGTAGGGGGTGGAGAGTAGAAGGGAAAACAGAAGTTCCCCATTGTTTCAGTTTGAGAAAACCGGGATTTAGGAAACCATGTGATTTGCTGTGAGCTGGAGACATCAGAAGGGAATGTATCCATTAACCATCCAGAGGCAAGTTGGCTTTCAAAGGGCTGAAAGCAGTGAACAGCCCCGTCAGAAGGTCTCTCTAGCCACACAGTAGGAGAAGAGGATCAAGGACCCATTCACCTCCAGGCAGGGGCTGGTGTTCCCCCTCTGGGAAGCTGAGCTTGACTCCTCCTGAAGCCCTCCCACCTGTGGAAAATGGGCCTGAAAAGGACCCTCCAGGTCACTGGGATAAAGTCCCATAGCTGCTCCAACAGAACATTGGGAGGCCTCCTGTGAACTCATTTTCTTTTAAGTTTTAATTTTAATTCTAGTTAGTTCACATCCGGTGATCATGAGTTCATTTTATTTCAAATCAGACTTCCAGTTTATAATGGAAATAGGTGGTGAGAGAGGACTCATGTACAGAAATTGGTTAAGTCCAAATTGATTTGGTAAAATGGGAAGAACCTGTAGCTCCAGGGTGGAATCCATCTGGAAAGACTTTACAAAAGCATGTAACTTGGGTTTCTCATTTCTGGATTGGAAAATCCAACTTTTGTTGTATGTTGAAGGCTGGCAGGGCCCCGCAAGGACTCTTGGGCAGCTGGGAAGATGCCAGGATGGAGGCACCGAGGGCCAGCCAGGGGGGTCTGTGAGGATGCTTGCGGGGTGCTTAGGGGGCCAAATGGTAAAGAGAGGTTGGAAATCTACGATTGGCAAGTTGGAGTTTGATAATAGTTGAGAGATTCCAAGAGCTTCCATGAACTTCAGGGACAGGGATTTGATTCAAAGAGGTCTTAAGGCAAGAAGAGAGACTGGAGCAAGGGGAGTCTGAGAAGGAACTTCCCTCTTTTTCAGAGGTGATGGGCAAGAGAGAACCATGCTGGGAAGGGTCATCCAACTGGTGGAGAGCTGCAGAGAGGAAAAGGAGGAGTTATCAGGTGAAGTTAACGGTGGTTGCCAGTTCTTGTGGGCCTACTATGTGCTGCCAGTCTGTGGCCTCCCTGTGTATCCCCAGAACCTAGCACGGTGCCTACACCTAGATGACACTCATTCATTATTTGTCTGATGAATGAATGGATGAAGAAATAATAACAACTAAAATGTCTTGAAGCCACTGTGGAAAACAGTGTGGAGGTTCTTCAAAAAAATGAAACATAAAGTTACCATATGATCCAGCAATTCCATGCCTGGGTATGTACCCCAAAGACTTGAAGTGGGGATTTGAGCAGGTCTTGTTATCCTTACACCACATGTCCTCTCCTCTAGTGCCATGTAAGACAAGACTAGAAGGAGTATCATAGTAGTCAGCAGAGTTCACGCAGGGCACATGTATTAAGCACCAGCTGTATACTCTGTGCTCATTTCTAAGATCAGATAAGTAGAAAACACTATTCCTGCCCTCAAAGAGATGACTTACTTATGTGGGGCTAAGCAGCAGATATCGATCTCAAAGGATCTCAGACTGGACAGCATCCACACCATGGGCTACAAGGTACAGAGGGAGCAACTCAGTGTCGGGTGAGATAGTGGAAGGCTTCTGGAGCCAGGACTTCCTGGGAAGGAGTCATCCAGCATACAGTACATTAAGATAGAAAAACCCAAATGTGTAAATATAAACAATATTAGTACAAAGTCACAATCCCTACATTGCAAGGCTGAAATTCAAAGAAAAAAGTTTTTTTAAAAAAAGATTTTATTTAGTTTTTTGGGAGACAGCACAGGCACGTGAGGATGAGTTGGGGGAGGGGCAGAGGGAGAGATAAAAGCAAACTCCCTGCTGAGCATGAACTCAATCCCCAGACCCAGACCCGCTGAATCATGACCTGAGCCAAAGGTAGCCACTTAATGGACTGAGCCACTCAGGCACACACTCCCTCCCCCTAAAAAGTTTTACTTATTTATGTGTTGTTGTTATTGTTTTGGACCAAATCTTACCTGGCAGCAGAACTTGACCTGAACTGGAGAGGCTCTTTACTGTTTTTACTTAAGCCCCTCCAAGTGGTTGTTGATGTGTTCACTGCAGAATCATGAAACATGTCTCACTGTGGGGCAATGCCGCAGGGGCCACTGAGAGGGGTATGTTAGAGATGGTTCTGCACCATGACTTCCTAAAATAAGAAAAAATAAGTGAAATCAGTGAGACAAGGAAAGACAAATACTGTATGATCTTACATGGGGAAACTAAAAGTTCAAAACACCAAAAACCAAACCAAACTCATAGATGCAGAGAACAGATTTGTGGTTGCCAGAACTAGGGGTTTGGAGGCAAGCACAGTGGGGGAAGGTGGTCAAAAGATACAAATTTTCAGTTATACAATAAACAAATCCTGGGGATGTAGGGTACAGCAGGGTAACTATAGTTAACAATACTATACTGTACATTTGAAAGTTGCTAAGAGTAGATCTTAAAAGCTCTCATCACAAGAAAAAAAATTGTAACTGTGTGTGGAGATGGATGTTAGCTGAACTTACTGTAGTACTCATTTCACAATATAGACATATACAAATGATTTTATTGTTTACTTAAAACTAATACTACGTTCTATGTCAATTATAGCTCAATTAGAAAAAAAGAAAGAAAAATGATCTTTGGGTCCAAGGGTTTTTTTTTTTTTAAGCTATATGTTTTCTTTTATGATCCACATTTTTTAAAAGATTTTATTTATTTATTCACGACAGACACAGAAAGAGAGAGGCAGAGACACAGGCAGAGGGAGAAGCAGGCTCCATGGAGTCAGCCTGATGTGGGACTCGATCCTAGAACTGCTCAACCGCTGAGCCACCCAGGTGTCCTGGGCCCAGGGGTTTGGATGAAGGGTTGATAACCTATATTCATCACATGGTAGACCATGTGACCCAGGTATTTTGCCAAGTGCTTTCCCCACATTACCTCACTTCATCCTTACAGCAGCCCTACGAGACAGGTCCTATTATTATTGCCATTTTGCAGATGAGAAAACTGAAACCAGAGAAAGTAAATAACTTGCACAAGATCACAGATTTGTAAGTGATGGGGCCTGGTTCCAAGCTTGGGTTCTTAGTTTCTAGTGGCCTCTTGGTATTGCCTTAGTGGGAACAGTTTCAGAATCAAGGTAAAACTGGAACTCAGATTATGGAGGCCCAAGGAGGGAATGGCTGGAGGGAAAAGGGTACCTCAGGACTGGGTTATCCATCTGGGTGTTGATAAGGAGGGGAAGACAGGTGAGGGTCTGAAGTGACATCCAGATCAGGTAGGTTCAGGTGGATAGACAGGGTTGGGGGCTGTAGAGTGGTTGGACCTTTGAGGGGAGTCTGGGCTCCCTATGGCTGAGGCTGCAGTTTGGAGAGCACAGGGTCCCAGAGAGCCTGGATCCCTAACCTTGGCCTTTAATTTGTCACCTTCTCCCAGGCATAAGTGGCCACCCTTAGGCTTGCAGCCATTCCACTTTCTGTTGAAAGAGGAAGCAGCCCTAGAAGATCCCCTTTACCCACTCTCTGTGGTGGGAAGAAGAGGAACCTGGATCTATTTGGAGTTTTTTAAGAAGTCTTGCTTTACGTGGACCAATTCAACTTCTTCATTTGCTGGCCTAACCAGGACTATGGTAGCTGTGTCTCCTCAGGGACTGGCCAAGGGGACTCTCTCAGCCAGGGACCTCTGAGGGCTGGAGTTTCCCAGCCCTGGCTCTGTGACTTCTTGGGATGCCTCTAGTTATCTCCAGGGCTACTAGAATCTTCTTAAGGCAAAATTTAAATATTGAAATAAACTTATTGCAAAAATAGGCCTATAGAAAGAAATAAAACTTATACCAACCAGCATTTCCTTGGAGAAGGGGAGAGAGTTATAGTTTTTTTTAAAAAAAGATGTCAGTATTCTAGGGGTGCCTGGCTGGCTCAGTTGGTGGAGCATGCAACTCTTGATATATATTTTTTAAGATGTTATTTATTTTTTCATGAGAGACACACAGAAAGAAGCAGAAACATAGGCAGAGGGAGAAGCAGATTCCCTGCTGGGAGCTCAATGCAGGACTCAATCCCAGGACACCGGGATCATGACCTAAGCCAAAGGCTGATGTGCAACCACTGAGTCACCCAGGTGCCCCACAATTCTTTTTTTTTTTTTTTAAGATTTAATTTATTTATTCATGATAGAGAGAGAGAGAGAAAGAGAGAGAGTGAAAGAGAGAGAGAGAGAGAGAGAGAGAGAGTGGGGCAGAGACACAGGCAGAGGGAGAAGCAGGCTCCATGCAGGGAGCCTGACGTGGGACTCCATCCTGGGACTCCAGGATCGCGCCCTGGGCCAAAGGCAGGCGCCACCCAGGGATCCCCGTGCCCCACAATTCTTGATCTTAGGGTTGTGATTTCAAGCCTCACATTGGGCATGGAGCCTACTTAATTTTTTTTTTTTAAAGATGCCAGTATTCTAAAAACTGTCATCCATTTTTTAAAAAAGATTTTATTTATTTATTTATTTATTTATTTATTTATTTATTTATTTGAGAGAGAGAGCAGGAGCAGGGAGGTGGAAAAGGAGGAGGGAAAAGAATCTCAGGTAGACTCTCTGCTGAACTTAGAGCCCAATGAGAGGCTTTATCTCATGACTCTGAGATTGTGACCTGGGCTGAAACCAAGAGTTAAATGCTTAGCAGACTGAGCCACCCAGGCGCCCCAAAATTGTCATCCATTCAAAAAAATGGCTCCAACAATTTCCTCACTGTGTGACTTTGGACATGTCTCTTAAAGTTCTAATAAGGTAGGGCTAAAGATGGTCCTGCCAAGGCTGCTGGGAGGACTAAGCAAGATGGGCTCCATGAACTCGCTTTGTAAATTATGAGGCATTACACAAAGGCAAGGGATCCGTACTGCTGATCATCCCCCCAGAGCAGAAAATCCTACCATCTCACCTGCACTGATTCTTCTTTCCTGGTGGAGGAGGGATCTGATGGACATCGTTCAGGGTTACTCAATCCATACTTCCTTTCTCTAGGCCTCAATTTCTGTGTTAGGCTAAGCCAGGCCATGCTGCAGTGACAAAGAAGCATCTGAGTTTTTTTTTTTTTTTTTAAGATTTATTTATTTATTTATTTATTTATGAGAGAGAGAGAGAGAGAAAGAGGTAGAGACACAGGCGGAGGGAGAAGCAGGCTCCATGCCGGGAGCCTGACGTGGGACTCGATCCCGGGACTCCAGGATCGCGCCCTGGGCCAAAGGCAGGCGCCAAACCGCTGAGCCACCCAGGGATCCCCATCCAAGTTTTAAAACATCCAAGTTTTAATGGTTTAACACAATGAAACGTTATTTCTTGCTTTGATGAGCATGCATCAAATCTTTTCCACCTTGTCACCACACTGTCAAAGCCTGTGGGCTGTAAGTTCACAATGGTGGGGAGAGAGAGGGATGGAGGAGACACATGATCTCTTAATTGTTTGGGTCCAGAAGTGATACACGTCAGAAATAGTCTGTTGGCTTTAATTAATCACACAATTCCTACCCCTCTGCAAGGAAGACTGAGAAATGCAGGGGAGCACATGGATTTCAGTGAACGCAAATGGACTCTTCATGGTTTCCTCATCTCTCGAGTGAGAGAGTTGGACTACAGGACCTCTGAGTGGGCATCATCCAGCTCTGGCCTTCTGGGATTATTCAAGCCAGATTCCCCAGAACTTGACCTATGGTGAGTGTTAGTACCCTGGGCTACTGCACACAACCTTCCACGGGAAGGACTGTATCCCACCCTCCAAAAAAGTCAATTTCACTTACCTTACTGTCTCCCAGACCACCTCTGTTGCTCCTCCATGCAGTCCCAGATTCTTCAGTCTGTGCGGTAAGAAGGCCTATGGGTGACCCCCACATCAATGTTTTGCT
This sequence comes from Canis lupus familiaris, assembly GCF_011100685.1. Lineage (NCBI taxonomy): Eukaryota > Metazoa > Chordata > Mammalia > Carnivora > Canidae > Canis > Canis lupus. The sequence goes on along the minus strand of NC_049229.1, from coordinate 42,893,889 downwards.
TTCTGAGAGAAATGAGGCCTGTCTTGAAGTAGGACATTGATGAAGAGCTGATAGCCAGGCTGCTGGCCAGCTGGGACCCCCTGGAAGCACTGGGCCCTGGGATCCCACCTTCCCTCTAGCATCTCTAAGAGGGATTTAGAAATAACTCTAAAGACCTCCTCCATTTGCTTTCTCCTATTTCTCTCTTGATCTGTGTACTTCCCACTCCCCTTCCCAGTGTAATGGGATCCATCAGCACTGCTCCAGCTGAGATGAGTAAAGATGGTGCATGTGCATTTAAAAGGCATGGTGAGGGGTACCTGGCTGGCAACACTTGATCTTGGGGTTGTGAGTTCGAGCCCCACATTGGGTATAGAGATTAGTTTTAAAATATCTTTTTTTTTTTTAAAGATTTTATTTATTTATTCACAAGAGACACAGAGAGAGAGGCAGAGACATAGGCAGATGGAGAAGCAGGTTCCCTGTGGGGAGCCCGATGTGGGACTTGATGAGGGACTCGATCCCAGGACCCTGGTATCACAATCTGAGCTGGAGGCAGATGCTCAACCACTGAGCCACCCTGGTGTCCCTAAAAAAAAAAATATATATATATATATATATATATATAAAATAATAATAATAATAATAATAATCGTTAAAAGGCATAGTGATCACTAGGAGCTCGCATGGGTTCACCAAGAACAAACCTTGGTCCCCTTCCCTTTTTTTGATACAATGTCTGAATTATCAGATCAGGAATGAGCCCTAGATATATTTTTAAGTTCCAGCACGGGCATGTCATAAGCTCTCATGCACTTTCAGGAGAGGAACTGAAGTGCTCAGCTGGACCCGTATGATAGCATCGTGTCACATGACACTGGTCTGACTCTGTGCACGTCCCAGTTGTGATAACTGGGATTCTGCATTTTCCAGGACTCAGTATCCACCTAGAATCTCTGCTCTATTAGAGGGTTCTTATCATGGTAGCCTGGCCTTTATTCCTCTCGGCAAGAATGTCAGAGCTTTTAGAATATTGCTTCTCCTCGATTACTTATCGCCATTGAGTAGCCTGCTGGCTAGAACGTGCGCCCTGACTTGATGAGAGAGTATTTTTTTTTTAATTTTTATTTATTTATGATAGTCACAGAGAGAGAGAGAGAGAGGCAGAGACACAGGCAGAGGGAGAAGCAGGCTCCATGCACCGGGAGCCTGATGTGGGATTCGATCCCGGGTCTCCAGGATCGCGCCCTGGGCCAAAGGCAGGCGCAAAACCACTGTGCCACCCAGGGATCCCGAGAGAGTACTTTTTTTAAAGATTTTATTTATCTATTCATGAGAAACACACACACACACACAGAGGCAGAGACACAGGCAGAGGGAGAAGCAGGCTCCATGCAGGGAGCCCGACGTGGGACTCCATCCCGGGTCTCCAGGATCAGGCCCTGGGCTGAAGGCGGTGCTAAACCGCTGAGCCCCCCGGGCTGCCCCTTGACGAGAGAGTACTGACTGTAAGTACTTCTGCAGCCGAGTGTAGGCTTCCAGGGCTGCTGTAGTTGCTCTAAAGTTCTCTGACATTATTTCCACCCAGAGGTGGGGTCTATGGTCCTCCCGTTGAATCTGATAGTCTTGGATGACTCTGATCAGTAGAGGATGCAGAAAGTGATACTCTGACTTCCAAGGCTTGGTTCATAAAAGGTCCCACAGCTTCTGGAATACTTGCTCTTAGAGACCAGCTGCTACGCTGTGAGACACCCGAGCCACATGGAGAAGCCACACGCAGGTCTAAGTGGATCGGTTCTAGCTGAGTCTTTAGGTCATCCCAACACTGGTACAAGATGTGAACAAAGAAGCCTATCTTCTGCCTTCTTCCTTCCTTAGTATACAAATTGCTTTTATTTTTATCGATATTTTGTTCATTTGGATTTATTAAAAACATTAACAATTTAAATTTTAGTTGACACATATTAGTTTCAGGCATACAACATAGTGACTTGACAATTATAGCGAACATTTCATAATGTATATAAGTGTAGTATAACACAGAGTTATTACAATATAATTGACTGTACTTTCTTCTGTGATTTGCTTATTTTATAACAGGAGGTTTGTACCTTTTAATCCCTTTCACCTATTTTCCTTATCCTCCTACCCTCCCAAAGAAGCCTTTAGATAACTCTAGCCTCCAACTGTTTAGGTCACCCTCCCTCCCCTTGTAGTCTACTTTGCCCAGCTGGAGCTGAGAAAAGCCATATCTGATATGTTCTTTTTTTTTTTTTTTTAGATTTATTTATTTATCAGAGAGAGAGAGAGAGCACACAGAGGGAGAGGGAGAAGCAGACTCCCCACTGAGCAGGGAGTCCAACATGGGGCTCGATCTCAGGACTCTGGGATTGTGACCTGAGCCAAGGCAGATGTCTAACCAACCAAACCACACAGGCGCCCCATCTCTGGTATGTTCTGTCCAAATTCCTGGCTCACAGAATCTGTGAGCATAATAAAATGGTTGGCATTTTATATCACTAAGTTTGAGGTGGTTTGTTCCATAGCAAACTGGAAAACCACCATGTCCTTCTGCCATTAGCATGAAGATGAGGAGATCAATGTCAGCTTCTAGGAGGGAAGTCTCTAGTAGCAGGCTACAGAACCCATTCCTATCCAACCTCTTTAGTGACGACTTACAGGGAGCCACAACAGCCGCAACAGTAAAAACAACAGAAGGATCATTTGAAAGTTGTGGGCATCATGGGGTACCTGGGTATCTCAGCTGGTTAAGCATCTGCCTTCAGCTCAGGTCATGATCCCAGGGTCCTAGGATCAAGCCCCATATTAGGCTTCATGCTCAGTGGGGAGCCTATTTCTCCCTTTCCCTCTGCCACTCCCCCTGCTTGTGCTCTCTGGCTCTCAAATAAATAAATAAAGTAAATAAATAATAAAATGTATTATTTATTGAAAATAAAAAAATTGTGGGCATCACACATTGAAATACTGAGGCAGGACATAGGGGGCTGGGGTCAGCATCCTGAAGATCTCAAGTGGCTAAAATGAATCTAAATCCTGCACTTAGGTTTCAAATCCAAATGTGTATGTACAGGGTGGATTAGTGGTTAGCCAGGTGAAGGGAGGGTTGCCTATCCAGGGTAAGAGGAAACACCCAGAGTAACTGAGGGAGGGTCCTGTGGGTGGAGCCCAGGGGGTGTGACTCAAGATGAGACTGGTAAGTGGGTAGGGTCCTGTCAGAGGTCTCAAGGGCCATGGTAGGGAAGCTGTAAAAGGTGCTGGACCCTGGGGTGGGTTTACCCTGCATCCTTGCCCTCGGGAGCTCAGGGAGTCTAATGGGTCTGGCCTGTTACCATCTTGCATTGCCAATTCTCCTTGCGGATCTTAAAATGGTACAGAATTGATTAAGCTAAGGTAACTTGTAAATGTACGAAGCAAGAATCCAAGGATAAAAATGGCTGGGGTTCACATGAATTTATTCTGTTCAGATTCTGTTGGAGCTTCCCTACCATCCAGTCCAGTTACAGCCCTGGACGTACAGCATGTTGGAGTGACCCTGTGGGGAGACAGCTGGACTGGGGGTCCTCCTGACTCCTATCCTGGGCAAACCCTGGCAGTGCTCATGCATTAGATTGTTGTGGGTCTCTCTCCATTCTCACTTGCTAAAGAGGCTGTGATAGGGAGGATCCTGGATGGGGATGCATTCCTGGGGCTACTTTATCTAACTGTGGTAGGATATGAGCACTGTAGGTACTTTTGTTTTGTTTTGTTTTATGTAGGGTCTGGTCTGGGCGCAGGGCATGGGCAGGGTAAAGACCCTGCCAGCATATGACCTCACAACCTCTGGGTGGCTCAGCAGAGGAGGGATATCATGGGTGCCAGAGGAGCATGGCCCCTTGCTCCCCATCAGAGTGGCCATACCATAGCAGGCTTGATCGTCCTCGAGACCTGCATGTCAGGGCTACAGAAAAAACTAGCTGGCTGAGCAGGTCGTGGCTGTGTATAGAAGGAGGGGCCTCCTCTATTTTTTTTTAAATATTTTATTTATTTATTCATGAGAGAGAGAGAGAGAGAGAGAGAGGCACAGACACAGGCAGAGGGAGAAGCAGGCTCCATGCAGGGAGTCTGATGCGGGACTCGATCTCAGGTCTCCAGGATCACACCCTGGGCTGAAGGCGGCGCTAAACCGCTGAGCCACTCGGGCTGTCTGAGGGGCCCCCTCTAAATTGACATCTGAGCCTCATGGGTTCCGGCAGTGGTGATGCTTTTTTTTTTTTAATTTTTATTTATTTTTATTTTTATTTTTATTTTAGTGGTGATGCTTTTGGAGACACCAAGCGAGAAGCAGAAGGTCCTTTTCTGTCCCTTGAAATTTAGGATGGAGGGGCCCATACTGAGATTGCCAACTTACTGGCCACCTGATGCTCTCCTTCACCTGCAGCTGCCACCTGTGTGAGGCTCCTCAAAGTCAGCCTGTGCCCATGACCAGGGGTTCACTTGTCACCAGTGCTCAGGGGCAGGAGAGAGATGACTGTGACCACTCTCTGAGCAGGTGATATGCCAGACTGAGACTTTTCCTAGAACCACCTTAGTTTAATTCCCATAGTAATCCTTTGAAACAGGTATTATTCCCGTTTTGGAGATAAGGAAACTCAATCTCTAAGAGGTTAATGGGCAGGTCACATTGCTGTTAGGGGCAGAGCCAGGACACAAACCTGCGTCTGCCTGACCCTAAACCCAGGGCTCATAGCCACCACACAGGCCACCTTTCAAAATGTTCTTTCAAGGAGAGCTACGGACCAGCAGATGGAGACCCCCTGGGAACATGAAGCAGTTGAAGGGTGGTCTCGAAGAGTATGGGCCTGGGAATAACCCTATGGGCCCGGTGAGATGCGGCATGGTGGCCCAGCAGAGTTCCTTCCTGCCTTCCCTCCTTCTCAACCACGCTCTGCTGAGGAGCGCGGGCTCTGTAGTCACCATCTGACCAGCTCTCAGGCCTCCCCCGCCTGAGGCTGGCAGAGAGAAGCCTCCAGATCCCCAAGACGGCATCCCCTGGGCTCCACTTCCAGGCTGACTGGGGCTGGAGGAGGACAGGAAGCAACCTGGGACGTCAGGTGTGGGAAGAGGGCAGCCGAGTCTGACAGAACTGAGGAGGGCACTGAGGACACAAGGGGTGGGGGGGGCAGCCCAGAAGGGGGGCGGTTTTCCTCATGATGAGTGAGGCCCTGGGCTTCAGCTCTTGTGGCACAGAGCCCCACAGTGAGGGGCCACCTGAAGCTTGAGTTCTGGCAGAGGAAGGTGCCATCCTGGTGGCGAAGGTCCAGGGGCCCTCTGGGGACACAGAGGCCTGACAGTTCTCTCTCTGCAACATCATTTTCTTCTCTGTCAAGCAGACTGTTTTAAATTTTACAGGGATTTTGCCGGATATGGTGCCTGCGTGCAAAATCTGCTGGGGTGGACAGAAGGGTTGAAGAAGACTTGAGGCCGGTGGAGGATTTCAAAAGAACTCGGTTTGGATGAAAATTCTAGGAATGGAGTTGATTGGGCGAGAGACATGGAAGCTGGTAGAAACGCGGAGGTATTCCAGTCAGAAACACCTCAGGGCTCTCGCGCTCTCTCCCTGAGCAGAAAGGCATCAGAAAGCTCCCTACCTACTGATAGGGTAAGAATTCTGGAATACTTTGTTGGGTGAAAAAGCCTGGGGCACAATACCATGTATACATGGTATTATGCTACCTCAGTGCAAAAAAAAAGGAATGTAAAAGGAATTATCTGTAATCGTATTTGCTTGTAACTACACAAGCAAAATATGTAAGAAATGAATAAAGATAGGGATGTGGGTATAAGAACTGGACAGATGGGGGACAAGATAGGAGGAAGACATGACCTATTACCTTCTGCGTTTTTCTTTCTTTTTTTTTTTTTTAGAGTGAGGTGGAGAGAGGGGCAGAGGGAGAGGGAGAGAGAGAATCCTTTTGTATTTTTTTAAGATTATTTATTTATTTATTCATGAGAGACACACAGAGAGAGGCAGAGACACAGGCAGAGGGAGAAGCAGGCTCCTCACAGGGAGCCTGATGTGGGACTCAATCCCTGGACTGGGATCACGCCCTCAGCCAAAGGCAGACCCTCAACTGCTGAGCCACTCAGGCGATAGAGAATGTTAAGCAGGCTCCACACCCGGCACAGAGCCCAATGCGGGCCTTGAACTCATAACCCTGAGATCATGACTTGAGCTGAAATCAAGAGTCGGATGCTTACCTGATTGAGTCACCCAGGTGCCCTTCTGTGTTTTTATTTCTGATCCTGTGGTTATATTACCTATCCAAAAAATAAAATAAAAATATACTTTTTTATTTTTGACAAAAAACCCAACCAATCCAAACCCTCAAATCAACAACCAAACCCTCTAACTCTAAGGTCATCAGCTGCCTCTCCTCTCTCTGCTCCTACTCCATTTTTGCTAACGTTTTCATGGCTTTCCTTGCTTGATTTTCAACCTGAGCCCGATTCCAGGCCTCCATCGTTAAAGCAAAACAAAGGTTTCCAAGCCTAAAATCTCTGTGGAATTGTTCTTGACTACATATAAACGTTGGCAATAGTTGGTCCCTTTCATCCCATCAGGACTGAGGCTCTGAAATCTGATTGTCCAACTCTCCTGGAGAAGGTAAGGCCATCCCTAGCTGTGGTAACCTGCTCCACACTCCAGTCATCTTCAGTGCGTTCTTGAACATTCCACGTGGATGCTCCCGTCTGGACCTGTCCATCTGCACCCAGTAGCTAGAGAAATGCACCTCTACCGTCGCCTGTTGAACAATCAGGGCTGGCCAACTTTACACTTCTTCAGTGATCTCTTGTTTCTTTCCTTGCCGGACTAAATGATCTCAATTCCCATTGCCGATTTTACAACCCAGTCAGCACACTTCTTTGGAAATCACTCGGAGCATCTCTCCATATCTCAAGCCTCTGTTTTATAACAAGAGGCTAAGCCCTAAGTACATAGAGACCTGTGAAAAGATCACCATGCAGTTTCTCTCCTTCCTTGCTCGGATCCCTGTTGAACACTCAGGCCAGTCTCTTAGATGTTGTTGTTGTGGTTTTTTTTTTTTTTTTTTTTTTTGCAGTTTACAGAGCACCACCATCCCCTCTACCTTGGCTCATCATATCTCTTTAGTGTCTTATTATTTCCACTGATTCAGGGTAAGCCTGGCCCACTGTAGTCTTTATTTAGATCATCTTTATTATACCTGTGGGTAGATCTTGTAAGCAGGCCTTGGCACAGCTTTATTTGTGGGTTTCCTTTTAAAAGGTCACTGTGAAACAGGAAATGTGACTAAGAAAATCTTCTTCTTCCATGAAATCTTCTTCATTAACTGGAAAAAGGCACCCGTCCCCTCTCCCCCAATACTTACTCATGGCCCAAACAGACACATTTCAAAAGAACACATAGTTCCCCAAACACTGAAAAGTGCACCATAAGGCTCACGTGTGAGGCGAGTGGTTATTTGTCAGGTTTGCGCTGTCTGGGGCCGCCCTCGCGCCGACACGTGCGGCCTGTCATGGTTCTGCGTAGCATGTGAGGCCGGTGGGCACCCGGGAGGGCTGGGAGGCCTGTGGCTGCCCGAGGGGGAGCGTGAGCATAAGAGCCAGAACAGCTGCCAGTGTTCCTATGCATCAGGGCCAAAGCGGATGGGCCCCGGCTCTCCTGGCTCTCCAGCCACATTTGCTCACTTAAACCACACGCCTATCTCCTTAAGCTTCTGGAGGGGCCCCTTGCATCTTTCTTGTAGTACAGAAGCCAGGTGATGTTGCAGCGGGGTGGGGGGGCAGAGGAGGGGGACGAACATGGGCATGCTGGGAGGGACCCTGGGCACATAGTCCAGGCTTCCTGATAGGGCTTTCCTGGGAGGCTACTGCACTTGGGATCACCTGGTTTGCAACCTCGCTTTGATTCCCTCAGCCATACAATAGAAAAACAATAGTCTTTCACTTATAGGGTTGTCATGAGATGAAAATAAATTAAAACACAGAAGGCACATCCAGGACAGTCTTGGTGTGCCACTCCTCTGTAACTTTTAGTTATTATTATTCTCATGGGTTCCTCCTTCCTATTTGATTCAAGAATTTGGCACCAGCCATGGGTTTTGTTGTGAAAATGGCCACATTGAGGTGCCATCTTATTCCTGGCCAGTCTCTGAGTGGCCAGTAGTTTGCCAGTTTGTCAGTTAAGAAAATCTGACAAAGGGTACCTGGGTGGCTCAGTGGTTGAGCATCTGCCTTTGGCTCAGGTCGTGATCCAAGGGTTTTAGGATCGAGTCCCCATTTGGGCCCCCTGCATGGAGCCTGCTTCTCCCTCTGACTGTGTCTCTGACTCTCTCTGTGTGTCTCTCATGAATAAATAAATAAAATCTTTTTTAAAAATCTGAAAAAAAATACAGATGGTTCAAATGCACAGTCAATACTGTTGGGGGCATATAGCCTTTGTAGACAGGCTATATGTATCAGGGAGCCGGGGGTCTGAGGAGGCCTGGTGCAGGGCTGCAAGCAGCTCCTTAAAGACAATGAATGAATGAGTGGTGTGGTGGGCCCTGGAGCCATCCCAGGCGTGGCCACTGATGTCGTGGAGAATGCAGATTGAGGTGCAGGATTTTGGGGCTCCATGAACTTAGACCAGATGCAGACATGGCGCATGGGAGGATGTGAGGGGAGTCTCAGCCAGACTTAGGGGTGCAGGGTCTCAGCTTGACTCACCCCTCCATCTGCTGCTCTCACTCCCAAAGCCTTTGTCTGTATGCTGGGAAATTCCTGGGGGATGGTTAAACCCCAGCTCTACAAGGCATGATACTCTTTTCCTGAGCTCTGAGTTGCTTCACTGGGCCTAACAGCTTCCTGAAAATGTAGTCTTGCTACACTGGAGGAAGGATAGGTCATCCACAGTGTGGGGACCCTGAGTCAGCAGGATTTAATAGGGGAAGCCAGAGCTGCAGCTGCATGTGTGAAGTTAACAAGGCCGAAGTTTTAATAAAATTGTTATTTCTATTGCATGTGTCTATGCATTAGGCACCAATCTGCATTCCTCCAATGTCAATGTAACCTTTTGTCTCTGTCCTCTTCCCCACCTGCTGACACACCAGGGTTGGGGACCCTCTGTCAGGGAGTGAAGCACACGTGCCCAGTACTGAGATACCTATTGCAGACCATCCCCTGCATCTAGCCACGGCTTAGGCCTGGCTTGTGTTCTGCTGTGCCACCAGATCGTTTTCTTTTCTCACCTACTCTTGGTGGATAGATGAGCTGTCCTTCCTCGAATGTACCTGGATGCATAATAATTACTTGGGTTGCTAGAATTGGAGGAGGTTGATGATTTCTGAAAAATTTGCTCTGATATCAATTACATCTCTTTTTAAAATTTATTTATTTATTTATTCATGATAGACACAGAGAGGCCAGAGATATAGGCAGAGGGAGAAGCAGGCTCCATGCAGGGAGCCCGATGCGGGACTCGATCCCAGGACTCCAGGATCATGACCTGAGCCAAAGGCAGTTGCTCAACCACTGAGCCATCCAGGTGCCCCCAATTACATCTCAGTAAGACTGGGAAACCTGCCCCCTACATACACACACATGGCACAAAGCTAGTATTCAATAAATACAAATAATTATGACCCCTCCCCCCCCACAGACAAGAAAAAGAAGAAAATGTGCTCTGTTTCTAAATGGGATCAAAATAATCCTTAAATTTTTTTTGATCCCTGCTTGGGATCCATTCTATATATATATATAATTTTTTTTTTTAATTCATGAGAGACACACAGAGAGAGAGAGAGGCAGAGACACAGGTAGAGGGAGAAGCAGGCTCCATGCAGGGAGCCCGACGTGGGACTCAATCCCTGGTCTCCAGGACCATGCCCCGGGTTGAAGGCAGGTGCTAAACCACTGAGCCACCCGGGCTGCCCAGAATCCATTCCATAGTAAAACAAAATGACAATGGACCAAGTTTTCGTTGATTTTAAACTGATTTGCGATGAAACGAAATTCCCGAGTAAAAATAATTTTTGGTGAACTTAAAAGTGGGACTGCTAGTGGTGTTTCCCATTTATTAACCTAGTGTTTGAAAGCATCATGTCCTGATTTTCCTTTTTTCTCTCTCTCTCTCTCCGAGGTCCTTTACTTTTCTTCCAGAGTTTTTTGATGCAGATCTGGGTAGAAACGGCAGGGAGAGAAAAGTGGGAGTTGGTTGGTTTGGGGTTAGGAAATGGGAAAGAGTAGACCTTTCCAGTTCCCAGTATCCCTCTATCCTGAATGTCTTCTGAGTTCCAAAACGTGGCTCTGGGCTGCTTTTGGAATCTGCCTGTGCCCCAGGCCCTGGGGCCTCCTTCGTGGCACCCCCTCTCCGAGCCCCCTGGGGTGGACATGGGCCGAAGCGGACCCTGTGTGTCGGGGTGGTGGGAGCCTCACACCCTAATGGGACTGAGCTGGCCATAACGCCTGTCTCTCCCAATTAGTTCCCCAAAGGGAACAAAGCGTTATTTCTTTCCTCCCTCAGTTCCCAGGCACTGACTGGGGGGAAAACAATCCCTGGCAGCTCAGGGGTTAAAAATAAAACACAGCAAGGGGGAAAACAAGCCAGGCAGCTGCAGCGGCTCCTCAGAGCCCACTCCAGGCCAAACAGAGGCCCCGGCAGCTCCTTGGAGACTTGAACCCTGGGCGATGGAATTCTTCCTTGCATGGAGGCTATTGTCCTCTGGAAAGGGCCAGGGCCAGAGGAGGGCTGGGGGAGCACTGGTCTCCCCTAGCTCGCAGTCAGCGAGTTCCTGAGAGCCCAGGGGCTCCGTCCCACCCAGCTGGGGTGGGGGAAAAGGCACTGGGGGCACAGTCCACCCCTCCCCCTCTGAGAAAAAGGGGGGGTCTGTTGGGGGGGCTTGCAGAGGCCTGGGCACCAGTTGTTACCCTACTCCTCAGCCTCAACCAGCCAGTCACTGGGATGGAATAAAAGGCTTGGTTCCCTTGGCAACGGCAGGGTCTATGGTCTTTCACAGAGTACAAGATGGGCTTGGGGGTGGGGGTTGAGGGGACAGCATGGGGGAGAGGTGGGGGGAAGAGGGGGATGGGCAGCCTGTTTACCAGCCTTGTTTGAGGGAAGCTTTTGTAGGTTCTGGCCTGGGAAATGCAGGATACCCTAAGTGTGGGGGATGCTCTTAACTGCTTCCCAGTTTCAAGCCACAGTTGGTGGTCCATAGCGGGAACAGGACTGTGTAGGCCTCACGTTGACTTCCTAGACGGCTCAGGAGAGTCAAGTAGAGCCTACCTTTCTAGGTACCAAGGCCTGGACCTGTTTTATGACTAGAGACCCCTGGAAGTGTTGATAGATGCTTGAGCCCATAGAGAGCTATTTGTGAAACCGAGATTAGAATAGCAGGCGCCTGTCTCCTGGGTCTGATCTCGATGGACCAGACAAAGCTATTTTTAATATCAAGCTAGTGGGTTGCTGAAATAATGACAAAGTGCAGAGCCTGGGCTGACTTTGTCTCAAGCACTAGTCTCTGTGAAAGGAGTTAAAAAATCTATTCACATACCAAACAGATGCGTTTAGCCTCAGTGAAAACAAGTGATAAGGGACAGAAGACCTTGACCCAGGGTTTTGGGATTAGAGGTCCCAGCGTGTTGTCACTAGCACGGAGGTGTACGGGACTCTTGGTGTAACCTTTTCTGGGGTTTTAGATTGTGAGAGCTTGAAACCCGGCATTGACAGCAACAGTACATTTACGATGCCTTTAAAAGGGCGGCATCTACCAACCAAATAGAACAAGAGTCAATAAACTGATATGGTGGCTTAAGAAGAGAGATGACTAGTGTAAATCCGCACACTGTTCAGGAGTCTTAAAGTGATTTATTTAAAAAAAAAAAAGAAAAACAAAAAACCACCCAGATTCCTATCTGCTATAGTCAGGCAGGTTTGGAGACAATGAAAACTAGGTTAATGGTTGCTTCTAGTGGAAGGCTTGCTTAATTCTTCTGCTTTTGCCTGAGGATTTGCGGGTGAGGAGGGGTCAAGGGAGAGGTGACAGAGTTTTCCCGAAAGAGTGGCCAGGGCCATCATCATTGAAGTACTTCCTCACGCACACCAGGGTCAATTCCTTCAAAGCTCAACTCCAGTGGGTGGGTCTCATCTGAAAGACACAATTTGAGGAAACCTAGAGGGTGGGTCGTAAGATGAGGAAACACCTGGGTGGCAGGTTCTCGATAAGGAAACAATCCTGAGATACCACTGCGGCTGCTTTGCATGCATGACCTGTGGCCAATCAGACAGCCGCCTGCTTTAATAATCATCATCAAAATAATAATAATAATAATAATAAAAAAAAGGAATCACTTATCACCTAATTAATTTACTTACCAGCTGGCAGATTGGCAGAGAATAAGTGCCGGCAATGCACAATAATAACCCATTTAGAAAAAATGCAAAGAATGGAAGCCCAGAGAAGAGAAACTAGCACGGGCTTGCCATGTATGTGTAGCCATTCATGTGCATACAGTCTCATTTAAGTTTAATGACAATTCAGTGAAGTTGGTGGTGTGATTATTATTCCCATTTTGTCGACGAGAAAACTGAGGCCTGAGCAGGTTAATTCACTTGAGCAAGATCCCATAGCTGAAGGTAGAGAGAATTGGGTTTTGAATCCTATCTGATGATCTTAGATCCATATAACAGCCACTTTCAGATATGAAATCTCACTTGATTCTCAAAACCACTTATTAAGGCAGGAGATTATTTCTGTTTATAGCCTCAGAAGCTGAAGGTCATGGAGTTTAAGTGACTTGACCTAATCACAAGACCAGTATGTGGTAAAGCTGTGACTGCTCTGGGGCTTTTCCCACTGTGGCATGTGGCCTGGTCTCGAGTTCCATTCTTCATAACTCTAAGAAGATTTTAACGTCCGCCATTCACTCATTCATTTATTCATGAATTCATTTATTCATTTAATATTTCATATTATTCATTTATTACTACATTTATTCATGTAGTCATTCAGCTAATATCTGCTGAGAACCTGTCACAAACCAGGCATCGAGGGGAACAGAGAACGAATGAGATTTTTAAAAAGTCTCTGAGTAAAAGGATTTTGTAACCTCACCGTCCTGTGTCTGTAGTTGTGGCTGTCAGTGGAAATCTTCCGACATCAATGAGCTGAACCGTGTCTCATTCAACAAGCTGATACATTTACAATGGGAGAAGGCAAACAGCAGGCATTACTGAATCACAGACAATCCCGGGACACCTCACTCTTTAAGATGGACACAGTCATTCAGCAAGCTTTGGCTGCACTCACGGTGACACTGGAGTGGAGGCAGAGGGAAATGAGTCCTGGCCAAGGCTCCCTGGGGCCCACGTTCACACAGCACCCCCAGCCTAGCAAGCATTCCTGTGTCACTGGGTCCGTGGACTCCGTTGTGAGGGGGCCCTCCCAGGGACAAACTTCCTCCCCCTATCTGATTTCACGGGCCAGCTACTTCCTGAACAGACCCAAATACTTATCAGATGCCTACACTTAACGTCGGCCCGAGTCAGGCTTTATGGGCCCTACTCACCCATCTGCGCAGGATTACTTTTTCAAGCAGATTTCTCACATGCAACTACCACTACCACGGGGAAAACCTCGCTCCCCAAGTGACACAAGTCACCATAATATGTCAAGGGAGATCAGAGCCACTTAAAGATAAACGGGATGTGGTAGTTGCCTGCGAAGAGCATGCAGTTTCAGGTGGGCCCATGAACAAAATTTCATCCTGTCCATGTGGCCTGACATTTATTCATTCATCTGGGTCACTGTGCAGGTTTTATTAGAGCACAAGGTGGAGGGAAGCTAAGGAGTTTCTACAAGGAAAACAGAGGTGATCAAGGAATGGGGGGTTGGGAGGCAGGCAGGCCTTTGAAGAGAAAGTGTTGATTGAGGTATTCATTCAACACTTACATATATTGAGTGTTTTCCCTGGGACCTGGTCCTGCTCATGTTTACGTACCACCCAGTGCTTAGTAGGATCCTGTGAATTGAGGGCAGCACCAGGTCGAACAGGCTCTCTTGGAAACAGGGGTTGACCTCTGAGAAGGTAGAGACTGGATGGGGAGGAAACATGAATGCCTAATGCTAACCTCCACCTCCATCTGCAAGGGGTTTGCTGCTGAAAGGCACCCGGGAGACACTGATAGACACAGTTGCCCTCTGTGACAGGAAATAGTCTAAATTTTAGAGACTCGATTAGGAAACCCTTCACATTCTTTTTGTAAATGTTAATGGCACTGTTATTCATAAATGAGACCCAAACTTTTTTTTGTAATCTTTCACATTTTGCTCTCACTTAATTTTATTGTTTGGGATCTCTGCCTCTTTTTTCTTCTGCCTAGCTTCCCCTTCTTCTTCTTCTTTTTTAAAAGATTATTTATTTGGGAGAGATAGAGAGAACAGGAGCAGTGGGGAGAGGGAGAAGCAGGCTCCCTGATGAGCAGGGAGCCAGACGACCTGGGGCTCCATCCCAGATCCCAGGACCCAGAGATCATGCCCAACCACCTGAGCCACCCAGGCACCCCTTAGTTTCCCCTTCTTAAGTAGGACTGCTAGATTTAGCAAATCAAAATACAGTACACCAAGTTGTAATTTCAGATTAACGACAAATACATTTTTTAGTTTAAGTATGTCCCAAAGAATGCATGGGATATGCTTACACTGAATAATTATTTGTTGTTTGTCTGAAATTAAAATTTAACCTATGTGTCATGTATCTTATCTGATGACACTTCCCCCCTGCCTTCCACGCCTGAACCTCTTTGGGTTTATTTATTTGGATTTTTATTGCCCGTATCAGCTTGTCTCAGGGCAAAGAGTTTCCAGGTTTGTTATCTTCTGTGTGAAGGAGTGTCATGAGTTGTCTTCACCTTTCTTCACTGTCTGTCCCTTTGCCAGAGATTTCAGAAAATGATGTGTTTCTGTGGAGTTTATTTTCTCTTTAATTCTATGGAGGTCCATGTTCACATTTGCCTTTCCAAATAGGAAAGTGCTAAGTACATCAGATGTTCCCATGACCAGCTTCTGTATTTCTCCCATTCTTTCTTTTTTTTGGTGGTGGTGGGGGGGTCATCTTTCCTCAGGTATTTGATAGAGACTTTAGGATGAATAACATTTGATAGTACCGTGAATCTAGAGGCAAAGACCTAAGGGGATTAAATGTCAGCAGGATGAGATTCAAGATTCTCTGAGGTTTCCTTCCTGATAATGCCCACATTAGCCAAGAACCAATGTTTCCTGGGCAGATAGAAGATTGATAAGGGCTGTAAGGCAGCGCAGGTCCACTCGATAGAATCCTTGAAGTCTGTGTATTTTGCCTTTTCCTGTTGTGTGTTGTTTGTGTTATATGTGTGTGTGGGATGTGTGTGTGTGTGTGTGTGTGTGTGTGTGTGTGTGTGTGAGTCTGATAACAATCGAATAAAACAACTGAGAGAGTAGAGGAGGTAATACAGGTAAGAAAGATAATGTGCTCCTGACAGTGCTTTCAACACAAGATACTACACAGTAGAGATGTGTTTGGAGGCTTAAATTATGATTCTTCTCTCTCTTCTGTTTTCCAAACCATGCAATATAGTTCTTGGAGTTTTTAAAAAAGATTTTATTTTTGGGGTGCCTGGGTGACTCAGTCAGTTGAGCACCGACTCTTGGTTTCAGATGAGGTCATGATCACAGGATGGTGGGATCAAGCCCCGAGTCAGTGTCCCTAGATTTCTCTAATTTAAAAATAAACCTGGGGGCAGCCCGGGTGGCGCAGCGGTTTAGCGCCGCCTGTAGCCCAGGGTGTGATCCTGGAGACCCGGATCGAGTCCCACATCAGGCTCCTTGCATGGAGCCTGCTTCTCCGTCTGCCTGTGTCTCTGCCTCTCTCTCTCTCTCTCTCTCCTCTCTCTCTCTCTCTCTCTGTGTTTCTCATGAATAAATAAATAAATCTTAAAAAAAATAAAATAAAAATAAACCGGGGGTGCCTGGCTGGCTCAGTCGTTGTGATCTCAGGGTTGTGAGTTCAAGCCCCGTGTTGGGGATACAGCTTATTTAAAAAAAAAAACCACACACACACATCTTTTGTTATTTATTTTTATTTTTAAAAGATTTTATTTATTTGAGAGAAAAATAGAAAGAAATAGGGAGAGAAAGCACGAGACGGGGCGTAGTGGGAGAAGGAGAAGCAGGTGGGGCTTGATCCCAGGACTCTGGGATCGTAACTTAAGCCAAAGGCAGATGCTTAACCAACTGAACCACCGAGGTGCGCCTAAGTCTTTTAAAAAATAAAAATAAAACCAAAAATTTGAAAGTGTTCTTAAATATTCAATTTTTTAAAAAATGCAAAGTCTTGCTATTAAAATACCATTGACTATAAAAAGAAAACATGACATAAAATTATCAAAACATGTAAATGCTTTGTAAACCTCACATATTATTTTCTGAGTAACTGTTCCATGATTCCATGACGAAATGGTAGTGCTGCTGGAACTGGAACTCATGTCTGCCTGGCTGAAAACCCAAGCCCTTCCACTGCATTGTAGTAGAATGTACTAGTTGAATCTTGTAGGAGTGTGTCTGTTCAGAGTCTCAGGAGTAATAATCACATGGATTTCAACACTTCATTATTAAATTATGTCTCTATACTCTGAAAGCTTACACTGCCTACCTGCACAATAATTGATTTTTCACTATTGATTCTTCTGCACAAAATTTATAGGGCTTGTGAATAAGCCAGCAATGGAAAGTCAATTATAATAACAGCCACTGTTTCCTGGATGCCGCATATCAGGTGCTGAGATGACATTTTAATCTGTTTCACTAATTTAATCCTTGCAACAATTCTGAGGTCAGTTCTAGCCGCATTTTATGGGGGGAGGAAATGGAGATTCAGAGTAAGATCCTACAGCAGTAGGTCAGGAGACTGAGATTCAGAATGAAGAGCCTAGTTAGGTGCAATGTGTTTCCTTGTATGCTAATCCTTTTAAAAATTCCATCACCCCTACAGAGGGTAGTAACTCTCTGCATTAGAAAAGGAGAGTACTTTCCTCCCATCCTCCTTCTCTAAGCTGTGAGTAAACAGTTCCCATCTTAATAAGATCCTTAAAAGAAGAGAATGAGAGAGGACAGCTCAGGAGGAGTCACAGTCCGCAGAGTCGACTTAACCCTTTGGATGCCTGCAGTTCAACTCAGAAACACTCACTTTCTGAAGGAGCTTCAAATCTGGTATCTATCTGATGCACCCTTTTAAACTGCTCCTTCCCTTGGAGTTTGTATTGTGAAGGTTGCAGAGGAAATCTGCTTCTTCATTTCGTCCCAGGCCTCGGGAGGATCATTTTCCATATTAAACAAAGCATCATACATTCCTGAGAATGCCTCTCCCACAGACTTGTTTTGACAACCAGGAGGGAAGATGGGAGGCCCCAGAATGGGCTGCATGAGAACCCAAGAGGACCTAGGAGAGCCCTTTGCAAAACACTGGTTGATTATTTCCAGCTCCCTATCAAGCTGCACTTCTCAGAGAGCAGCACTTATCAAAGGGGAGACACCTGGTTCTCTAATAACCTTCCCCGTGTCGGAGGTGTGTTCGGAGCCTTTATCACCCTGATGGTGACCTGCGAATGTCCATGCTTCTGGCCAAAGGTTTGTTTATGTGTTTCACCGAATAGGCTGAGCATTTATCAACCATTATTGGTATTTCATAACTGTTCCTCTTGGTGTCGTAATTAGAATTCTTTTTGCATTCTCAAATTTTGACATATGATTGTTTTTGTATGGGATACTTTGGTTTCAAACCACTCAGTTTTCCCCTTGTGTGTGTGTATGGGCATGTAAAAAGGAGCTCAGGAGATAGGGTTCTCCTAGGACTTTCAATCACAATGCTTTCTTTCCAGAAAGTCCATTTGGCACTGTTTTGGTAATAGAGTCTATCAGTAAGTTATGGGTTTCCCTGCCTTTATATCTCCGTGGCAGGCATTACTTCCCATTTTATATAGGCGAGGAGAGATTATTGCTTAAAATCTTAGTGATTTTGCTTCCTCTCCAGAATAGCATTTTTATCGTCATGTAGCAAGAATATCTACACAGATTTATTTGGTAAAGATTCTATTCAAAGGTCTGGGTACTGATTAACACTGCTTGGCCTACTGAACAATGGGTGTAACCTAGGCTTGATAAACCAAATAAGACCTTTGTCTTGTTTTGCTGGCTGGCAAAACTGCCTGTGCCATAAAATCCTTTAGCCTCCAAGAAGAGGCCAGGATTCTTCTTGTTATGACCTGGTTTTTATTTCTTGTCCCTGATGGGCAGTTACATCAAGGGAGGTGCGTGCTGATAGGAAAGGCCTTAAGGACGTGTGTGTGTGTGTGTGTGTGTGTCCTTGTGAGTGTGTAGATGTCTATAACATAACACACTTGTGCACATGCTCACAAACATACCACCCACTGGGATCCCAGCTGTGGGAGATGGGATGGTGAAGCAGCCAGGTGAACATGGATTGTTTGTGCCCACTTCTCGCTCCAAAGTATTCACTTCCTCTTCCTCACCTGCACTGGTCTGGGTCACTTTGCTCAGGTGGATGAAACAAAGGACTAAGGAAATTCCAGCTCCAGTAGTTTCCTGAAAGAGCTACTCTGGTATCCTCATTGATATCTGGAGGATAGTGAGTTTGCGTATGAGAATAGACTAACACAAACCCACCCCTCTCTTGGGAAAACTGCTTGGGCTTGTTCCAGAATGGGGTCACCAGTGTCATGCTTATTTCCTAAAAATACCTCTACTTGCTAAAAACTAAAAAAAAAAAAAAAAAAAAAAAAAAACCCAAACCCCGAAATCCTAATATGCCATAGTGTAGGTTTTACAGCCCTCAGGATCCTCCCTGTATCTTTGCGTGTATCCTTGAGAGTGAGTTCCTTGCCCCAATTCCTGACATGGATCTGGTCTTCAAGAGGAGAGAGACCAAAAGCATTAGGAAGACCCCACTCCAGTGAATTTGATGCCTGTCCGTGGCTACTTCTTAGAATGTATTATTTGGAGGAACTGAGGATGCTTGAGGGAGGGGGACTCTCAAAGGGGATCAAGCTTATAGCTTTAAAATACCCAAAGGGCTGCCATGGTGAAGAGGAAATAGACTTATTTAAGGGTGGAAGGGTTGAAGTTTCTGGAAGGAGTATTTTGGTTCGATATAAGAACAATTGTCTAACAACCACCCAGCAATGAATGGAAAGCTTCCTTGAAGGTGCAGAGAAAGGGCCCAGTCTCAGGACACTGCAAGCAGAGGAAAACAGGGATGTTGTAATGTGGATTCCAGAAGTACATGAGGTTCAGCTGATGACCTCCAACGTTCCTTCCAGCTCTAAGATTATATGATTCTATATCTGTAATTTTCCATTTCCCTATTAAGAAGAAAATTTTCCACATTCAAATTTGTTTTAGTATTTGATAACGGTTGTAGGATGATTTCAGCTCTCGTTGCTCTAACATGGGGCTTACTCCTTTGCATTATGGCTTAGCAAGACATAAGCACATCAGTGCTATTTGTTGGACAGAGGAGATGGGAGTTTACTGTGGAGTGGGAAGGTGCTGGTTACATGAGTCCTACTTTGGAGAAGTTGAGAACTCCATATCTTGTCTCCTACCCAGTTTCTTTCTTCCTTCCCTCCTTCCTTCCTTCCTTCCTTTCTTTCTTTCTTTCTTTCTTTCTTTCTTTCTTTCTTTCTTTCTTTCTTTCTTTCTTTTCTTTCTTTCTTTCTTTCTTTCTTTCTCTCTCTCTCTCTCTTTCTTTCTTTCTTTTTAAAGATTTTTAAATTTATTTATTCATGTGAGACACAGAGAGAGGGAGAGGGGCAGAGACACAGGCAGAGGGAGAAGCAGGCTCCATGCAGGGACCTCGATGTGGGACTCGATCCTGGGACTTCAGGACCTCGCCCTGGGCTGAAGGCAGGCGCTAAACCACTGAGCCACCCAGGGATTCCTTCCTACCTAGTTTCTGAAATTCCTCCACCCAAAGGATATCTTATCCCAGTCTTGGGTGGTGGACACAACAAAAGCAGTCTGGAGCCTGACTGTTCATTATGTCTACTACCTCGACAGTTCCTCTAGCATTCTTCCCACCCCCCACAATTCCATATCCTTCTCATGGACCCTGTATAATACAGATTTCCTCAGGAATCTTTGGAAACTCTTACCTAACTTGAGGACAGACTGAACTTTCCTTAAAAACTGACTCTCTTTCAAGTGCTCCTTCCATTGAGCTATTATAAAGAATAAAAACCTTCTATTTAAAAAAAAACCCAAAGAGAAACACTAGCACTAAGCACCTATCAAATGCTAGATTAAAACTTTGACTTTAACTCTTAAGTGGAATGTTCTTTTGCTTCAACATAGTTAAATCTTTGCCTTGAAGCAAAGATTGGTTGATTTTCTTTTTCCTTACAGTTACTTTACGAATATCCTTTCTCTCTCTCTTGGGTTAAGGATATGTTGCAAAGAGAGTTCTAGGAGTTGAAAGTAAAACCTGATAATTCAAAAATGAATAAACTCATACAAACTGATTTTATATCAGTGTTCACTTCAATTAGTAGTGTATCAAGGATCTGAGATATAAAGACCTCACCCTTGATAGAATCCACTGGGGGAACCAACCCTCAGCTCTTCTAGTGATAAGCAAGGAGAGGTAAGTATTAGCTGTCAAATCCCTTTAGCTAAATTTCAGACGAAAGGCAACGAACAAAGGTATTCAACATAATTAGTCACCAGAAGACTATGAATCAAAGAGACCTTGAGATACGCATCTATCAGAATGGCTAAAACTGAAAACGAATGAGATATTCAAGTGCTGGGGAGGATGTAGAGCTACTTGCAAACTCTCATGCACTGCTGGTGGGAATGTAAATTGGTACAACCCCTTTGGGAAACTGCTAGGCAACATCTAGTAAAGCTAGAATGCCCACGATCCAGCATTCCACTCCTAGGTATATACCTAAGAGAAAGGAGTTCATAAGAAATGTGTACAAGACTGTATTTGCAGTTTTATTCATAGTATCCCCAAATGGGAACCACCACAAATGTCCACCAGTAGGAGAATGGATGAATAGATTGCAAGGCAGCCATGCAGTGGACTCCAACACGGAAATAAAAAAGAACAAACAGCTGAAATGACTGACACTGCAACATTTTTTGAATGAAAGAAGCCAGTCCCCAAGGAGTATTTCATTTAAAGAAAGTTCAAGAAGAAGAAAACAAATCTATGATGATGCAGAACTATGATGACTGTGGTAGGGGGTAGTAACAGGGAGGTGGGGTGAGGGAGATGTTCTGTATCTCAATCTGGGTGGGGATTTCATAGGTGTATGCATTAGCAAAAATCCATTACGCTGATAATTTAAGGTTAGTGCACTTGAAACAACGAGATACCACTTCATTCACTACCATGAGGAAAACAAAAAAGACAGTAACAAGTGTTTTGTTAGTAAGAATGAGCAGGAATTGGGGCACTCGTACATGGTTGGTGGGATTGTGAAGCAGTTTTTTTAGAAGATTATTTGGCAGTTCCTCACAAAGTTCAACATAGAACACCATATGGCCAGCAATTCTACTCCTAGGAATATACTCAAAAGAATTGAAAACATCTGTCCACACAAATACCTGGACATGAATGTTCATTGCAGCATTATTCACAATTGCCAAAAAGTGGTAACCACGTGCATGTCCATCAACTGATGAATGGATAAACAAAATGTGGTGTATCCACATAGTGAAATACTCTTCAGCAATAAGAACAAATGAAGTATTAATATCTGCTACAATACGGATGGATCCTGGAAACATGTGTTGAATGATTCCATTCACATGAGATGTCTGGATGGTAGACAGAAAGTAAATTAATGGTTGCCGGGGGCCGGGAGAGGACGCAAGGAGGAAGAATTACTCATGAGTGCAGGGTTTCTTTCTGGGGGGATTAAAATGTTCTTAAATCAGTGACAATGGTTGCACATTTCTGTGAATATGGTAGAAACCATTGAACTGTACACTTTAGAAGGATGGCTCAGTCGGTTGAATGTCTGACTCTTGGTTTCACCTCCAGTTGTGATCTCAGGGTTGTGAGATGGAGCCTCAAATCAGGATCCCAGCTCAGTGGGGAGTCTGCTGGAGATTCTCTCTCCCTCTGCCCTGCCCCCCACTCACACGCTCTCTCTCTTTGTCATATTCTCTCTCTCTCAAATTAATAAATAAATAATTTTTAAAAGGGTACAGTTTATGGTATGGGAATTAAATTTCAATAAAGCTGTTTTTTAAAACAGATTAGTGCACTTTATTGTGTGTATTTGGACTTCAAAGAGAGAAGAATAAAGATGAATTCTTCGACTGAAAACAACAACAGGGAAAACCATGTGAGTTAAGAAAAAGAGAGAAGAGGCAGCCCGGGTGGCTCAGCGGTTTAGCACCGCCTTTGGCCCAGGGCGTGATCCTAAAGACCCGGGCTCCCTGCATGGAGCCTGCTTCTCCCTCTGCCTGTGTCTCTGCCTGTCTCTCTCTCTCTGTGTCTCTCATGAATGAATAAATAAAATCTTAAAAAAAAAAAAAAAAAAGAAAAGAGAGAAGAGAACTGATTTGCTTGAACATCTTCCGGAAGTGCCAAGTACTTTCTGTATAGCATTTCGTTTAGTTGTCACAGAAGTCCAATTACACAGGCATTTCCACATGAAAAGTGAGGAAACTGTCTTCTTCAGTAACTTGCTAAGGTTTCCAAAGCTGGGAGTTAGGATCCACAGCTATTTATCCTCCCATCCTCTCCCCCTCAGATGCATTCCTCCAAGGGCTGGCGTTGGCCTGGGAGCTGATTTTGTCTGGAATACTCATGTGGCAGAAGAGGACCCTGAGACCTAGATGGTGATGTGGCTTCTATAAGATCCCACCGCCAGCTTGTGGCCGGGCTGCATTAAACCCGGAGCTACCAACGTAGGATTCTTCTAATAGCTGATAAAATTAGTAGCACTATATTAAGCCCCAAATCAAGTGGCTTTGTTTAGTCCAGTCATCTCAGAGACCAATCTGGAAGGGCTCAGTAGAGTGAAAATGTGTTCCCCTGGAGCCCAGAACTCCCTCCTGGGATTCTCACTCAGAGCATTTCTTGTATAGGCCATCCGGGTGTTCGCTTCAGCTTTATTTGTGGCAGGTTAGTGATCTATCACCAAAGGAATGGGTAAGTTAACTGTGGTGGGCAAATACTATGGAATATTCCCAGCTCTTAGAAGCAGGGAACTACAGGCACATTCCATGATATGACAATTTTCTTACAGCCAGAAAAGAAAAAAAAAAAAAAAAAAGCAGGCAACCAAATGCTCCTTAGAGCAAACCACTCATAAATTAAAAAACATAACTCCCCACAAAATAATACCATATATTATTTTATAAGGAAATATGCATAAAGGCCATTTAGAAACACATTAGTGTAATAAGCTTTGGGGTGAGGACATTCTGTGGGCATGGTGATGCCTTGAGTAGAATAGCATGATTAACTCAATTCTTGACCTCTGAGGCCTTGGGGAAAAAATATTTTTATATCGGATATTTTATGGAGACAGAAATGTGTCTCCTTTATTTAATTGGTCGAGGCCTGAGTTCACCTAGAAGTATCTAAATCAAAATCTACGAACAATGCCTTTCGAAGTAAGGAGAAATTCCAAAGAGAGGGTGGTCCCTGCTTGGGTAGTTAGTGTTCTTCTGCAGATGCTGCTGGCCTTTCAAGGACAGCTCACAGGAGGCTCTTTCCTCCTTCCTGCTTTGTCCTTGACATTCATGACAAGATCCTCTTGAAGGCAAACAACCACACTGTCTTCCTCAGAAAGCCCACCAGCCTGGAAATGGGTTCCAGGTGAGGAAAATGAAGGTACAGAGTAGGAACATGATTTGGCTACGGCAGGTATTATGGAGCTGAGTTATCTCCAAAATTTGTAGGTTGAAGTCCTAATCTCTCGTACCTCAGAATGTGACTATATTTGGAGACAGGGCTTTTAAAGAGGTAACTAAGTTAAAATGAGGTCATTAGGGAGGGCTTTAATCCAATCTGACTGGTGTCTTTATAGAAAAAGGAAATTTGGACACATAGACCAGCGGGAGTGAGGGTAGGAGACATGTGCAGAGAAAAGCCATGTGAGGACACAGTGAGAAGACCTCCATTTGCAAGCAAAGGAGACAGTGCTCAGAAGAAATAAAACCTACTGACACCTTGATTTTAGACTTTTAGCACCCAGAACTGTGAGAAAATAAATTCCCATTGTTTAAGCCACTCAGATCATTGTCAGCTGCCAATAATTTCCTTACAAGTGTCACAGGTCTGAGTAAATCTGTAAATCTGTTTAATTCTGTGAGATTTTATGGCAGCCCTAGCAAACAAATACAGTAGGAATTGGCAGAGCTGAGATGTAGCCTCAAGGGATTAAAAACAAGACTTGGTCCCCAGTCCTCTGATTAGTTAAGTTGTCCTGTAGGTCTTGCCTTAGCAAAACTCTGGAGAAATTTTCCTAAAAAAGACACCTCCGGGGCACCTGGGTAGGTCAGTCGGTTTAGCATCTGATTCTTGATCTCAGCACAGATCTTGATTTCAGGGCTGGAAGTCAAGCCCCATCTTGGGCTCAATGCTTGGGTGTGGAGCCTATTTTAGAAAAAAAAAAAGACACCCCCATCTCTTGGAGGTTGGAAGAGCTGACTAAGGTGGATCTCTGAGAAGAACAAGAGATGTTCAATGAACTCACCTAGCCTCTGCACCCTATAGTTAGGGAAGCCTTGAGCAGTTGGCTGACAGACAGGGCACCTGGCAGTTATGAGTCCCCAGGTGAGGGGCAGTCATCATACTTGGTGAGAGACATTTGGCTGGAAATACCTCTCAACTGACAATAATTCCTTTTTTTTTTTTTTTTAGGATCTCTTTTTTTTTATTATCATTTTCTTTATTGGAGTTCAATTTGCCAACATATAGCATAACACCCAGTGCTCATCCCGTCAAGTGCCCCCCCCCCCATTGCCTGTCACCCAGTCACCCCAACCCCCTGCCCACCTCCCTTTCCATCACCCCTTGTTCATTTCCCAGAGTTAGGAGTCTCTCATGTTCAGTCACCCTCCCTGATATTTTCACTCATTTTCTCTTCTTTCCCCTTTATTCCCTTTCACTAATTTTTATATTCCCCAAATGAATGAGACCATATAACGTTTGTCCTTCTCGATTGACTTACTTCACTCAGCACAATACCCCCAGTTCCATCCATGTCGAAGCAAATGATGGGTATTTGTCGTTTCTAATGGCTGAGTAATATTCCGTTGTATACATAGACCACATCTTCTTTATCCATTCATCTTTCGATGGACACCGAGGCTCCTTCCACAGTTTGGCTATTGTGAACATTGCTGCTAGAAACATCGGGGTGCATGTGTCCCGGCGTTTCACTGCATCTATAGCTTTGGGGTAAATCCCTGGCAGTGTAATTGCTGGGTCGTAGGGCAGGTCTATTTTTAAGTCTTTAAGGAACCTCCAAACAGTTTTCCAGAGTGGCTGCACCAGTTCACATTTCCACCAACAGTGTAAGAGGGTTCCCTTTTCTCCGCATCCTCTCCAACATTTGTGGTTTCCTGCCTTGTTAATTTTCCCCATTCTCACTGGTGTGAGGTGGTACCTCATTGTGGTTTTGATTTGTATTTCCCTGATGCAAGTGATGCAGAGCATTTTCTCATGTGTTTGTTGGCCATGACAACTGACAATAATTCCTTTGCAAGTGCCACAGGCCTGAGTAAATATGTACATGAGCTTTTTTGAAAGACTGCTCACTCCAACAGCCCATTGTAGGGCTTTAAGAAGCCCAAGTTCAAAAAAAAAAAAAAAAAAAAGCCCAAGTTCCTTCTGCTATCAGACCAGAGATTATCGTTCCTATATCAAAGGCCTAAGGAAGGTTAACGAAGTTCAGGAGTGGAGGGGCTGAGTCTGGGTCAAGCCACAGGGCTGGGGAGGTCTCCCAGTACAGTACCGTACACCCTAGGAAAATGTCCCAGCAGAAAGAGGAGAATAAAGGTTACTTCCTGTGTCTTGAGTTTTAGCAATGTTGAGGCGAAGAAACACCCAGTATTTTTGATATAATTTGTGGTACCCACTTTCTCTCTTGTCAGTGTCATGGGTCTTCTAGGAGCCAGGGAGTTTCACTGGTAAAGGAGAATAGACACTGTACGTCTGTGTTTTGGGGGGATACCTTGTAGCAGTGGTTTGGGGTATATGGATATGATGGGAAAGTTAGGGTAAAAATAGGAAAAAGGGGAGTAGGGACCACTCAAGTTCCATTGGCTTCCCTGAAAGGTTTGAGAACCTCCTAAAACTTGGGCTTTTTGTCAACCAGCGGCAGGGCACCTTGGGGCTTGCCTTGGAGCCTCATTAATGCTCACAGGCAACACCTTTCCCACACTATTACCCTTTCGGCCCATGACAGACCAAGTCAAGTCCTATAGGATTTAAGACAGCCCAAGCCTGTCTGGGGCATCTGTATTTGTTTGCTTGGCTGGTCCAGTTGAAATACCAGTTGAAGAAGGTGTCTCAGTTTATCTTGGTTCAAGGATGTTGCCTACTTCCCATACCCATATTCAAGGCACCATGGCGAGAACCCAGCTAGACAGTCCTGGGGTTTCATATTCTATATCTACCACTTACATGGTGTGAAACTTTGGCAAACTACCTAATACTCGAGCCTCAGTTAGCCCAACCATAAAATGGGAGAATCATTTTGATTCTATAATGCTGCCAAGAGGGATAAGTGGAATAAAAATATAAAGTGCTCCTGGCACAGGGTGGGCATTTAAAAATATTAATTTCCTTCCTTTCACTCAGAGGAAGTTTGTGCCATTCATTCATTCATTCATTCATTCAACAAATGTTTATTTATTTATTAAAATTTTTTTGTGAGTAGGCTCCACACCCAATGTGAGGTTCCAATTCACAACCCCGAGATCAAGAGTCATACGCCTTACCAACTGTGCCAGATAGCACCCCTGCTCGACAAAGTTTTATTGAGTGCCAACTAAAAGGTAGCAAATGGTGCCCCCTGCACTTAGGCAACCTGGTAGCCTAGATAACCCTGCCTTAATGAAATGTTTAGTTGAGTGGGTAAAAAGCAAAGTGGAATCAGGTGTCAGGGAAATTGTGGCGTCATGTTTTCTCAGCCTTGTTCTCCAATGTCTTGTCACTTGGCCATGGGGCTAGACATGAGCATGATGCTCAGGGGAATTCTGTGAACCAACCTTGAGAACAAGACAGCGGTGACTCACAACAGGTTAGTTTCCGTCAGCAGCAAATGAAGGGCTGAGGACGAGGTCAGGGAGCCCAGCAGATGTCACAACAATCACCACCATCTCCTACTTATGAGGGACTCTTCTCCCCTTGCAAGCTAAGTGCTTTCTGGGCATTACTCAGTGAATTCTCACAGCCTCCCCAGGTGGCAGGAGGGGCGGAGATTATTAGAGATGAGGAAACAGGCACCACGGCCAAAAGATAAGTGCCTTGCCTGAAGTCACACAGCCGGCAGAGGCGCTTGACCCAGAATTGGGTTGCCCAACTTGGAGTCCATTGGCTCACACTCTGACCATCAGGGCCATGAGGTCAGGAGGCTGTGGGTGGCTGTGGGAGGTGGGGCTTGTGGTGGCAGGGCAGCCTTCCTGCTAGTTCTTCCAGGCCTCAGGCAGGGCTTCTAATTCTACACTGTATTCTGTTCCAGTGGCCCTGAGCGGTGCGTTCAGGGAGATTCCAGTATTGGTCTCTTCCTTGTCCCTTGATATTGTCCTTAGGATGTTAATGCGAGGGGACCCTAGAGGCAACCTAATCCAATCCTTTTGTGTTATATATGAGGAAACTGAGGCTCAGAGTGATGAAATGACTTGCTCATGGTCACAGAGATGGGAAGTAGCTGCACTAGGTCTAGAACTCAGCTCTCAGTCACCGCCAGCCACCCTCCCCACTCGCCACCAGGAAGGTTCCCAACAGTGGCCTGGTTCTGCAATCCCAGTGCTCTCTGTTGTCATCCGCCACTCCTGACATCCCACTTTGGAGTTCCAGGCCTCCGTTCTCCCAGTAAAGTGCCTCTGTGGGATTTCTCATGGAGCCCTGTCTACCTTGAGAAGCTGTCTTGGGTACTAGCTGCAGGATGGATACCTGGAGGGTCCCAGGAGGGGAGCCACAGGCTGCTCCCATACTTGCTCTTGTCCGCAGCACCAGCCCTTCTGAATCACCTTTCTTGCTTGAGTGCTGAGTGCATTTAGCACATGTGGGAATATTTTCCGATGACAGTAACTTCTTCTCTGCCGGAGATAACATCTGTGTTAGTAAACTCTTTTACCTACCAAGCTTGCCACTTTCTTCCACCACCCGGTCACATATCCCGGGGGCCTCCTCGGCTTCAGGAAGGGGCTGGCATCTTGGGCAAAGTGGTCCATGGCCTCTGTCTGCTGACTAGCCTGCCTTCTGGAGCCTCGTGGACCAGTCAGCCAAATTGCATTCTGGGGGCACCTGGGTGGCTCCGTGGTTGAGCATTTGCCTTTGGCTCAGGTTGTGATCCCGGGGTCCTGGGATTGAGCCCCACATCGGGCTCCCCGCAGGGAGCCTGCTTCTCCCTCTGCTTATGTCCCTGCCTCTCTCTGTGTGTCTCTCATGAATAAATTTTTAAAAATCGCACTCTGTTTCACCCTCAGTGGTCCCCACACTTGAAGCCTTCTGGTACGAATGTGGGTAGATGGCTGTAGGTGGGAATGATCTACTTTTCTTTAAAAATTTTTTTTTATAAATTTTTTTTAAATTTTTGTTTATTTATGATAGTCACACACACACACACAGAGAGAGAGAGAGAGAGAGAGGCAGAGACACAGGCAGAGGGAGAAGCAGGCTCCATGCACCGGGAGCCCGACGGGGATTCGATTCCGGGTCTCCAGGATCGGGCCCTGGGCCAAAGGCAGGCGCCAAACCGCTGGGCCACCCAGGGATCCCTGATCTACCTTTTAATGCTTGTGTTTTGATCTCAACTTAGCATTTTTGGTGGTTTTTCGATCTTGTCTCTCTCTCTCTCAGGGTCCTGGGAGCAGGGACGCTTAAACTTTGTAGATCCCTGTGGCCTCATTATTCTACACTCACACGGACCTCACAGACACTGCTGCCGCTGGGAAGGTACCACGGAGGACTGCTGCAAATTGACGTCCCTGCCTCCCCATTTCTCTGCAGTCCAGCAGCCTGATCTCCACCATCCCATAGGAGCTTGCCGGGGAGGCCCTATGGCTCTGGTTCACAGGAAGGCAGGAAGGGAGGGAGGAAAGGTCCAGGAGCAGTGAGGGCAAAAAATCACTGATTCTGTTATGAAACGAGTCCCCTGTGGCCCAGAGGTGACGTTGTCTAGTGACATTCTACAGGCACTGATGGGAGACCTGCCCATGGAGCTGTGATAGAGCTGACAGGGTGGTGTAAAGGTATTGGCACTGGGGGCATCAGAGAGTGGGTGCGCTCAGCACATCCTGCTCAGTGATGAGAAGTCTGCTTTGGATGCCTTCTTCAGGTACTACCTGCCCCTTTGGGGTTATCTAGGCCTCTCTTCCTGATGCTGCAAGCAGTCTACATCTATCTCATCCATCTGCTAGCTCTGAGAACTGGTATTATTACTGCCATCTTACAGATAGAGAAATTGGGGCGCAGAGCAGGTGTGGCGCATGAGTG
Organism: Canis lupus familiaris; assembly: GCF_011100685.1. Taxonomy (NCBI): domain Eukaryota; kingdom Metazoa; phylum Chordata; class Mammalia; order Carnivora; family Canidae; genus Canis; species Canis lupus. Next base: position 42,864,144 of record NC_049229.1, on the reverse strand, counting down.
AAGTGAGGCTGAGAACGCAGGTCTGATCCCAGCTTGCAGGACATACTGTATCCTGTCCTGCCCACATTCACACCTAAGCCCAAACAGCAGGAAAAAATGGCTTAGGAAGGAAAATAGTGTTAGTCATCTATATGATGGTAAGCATAATATATATTGACTGTAAAAAATTTCAATGGTCACCAAATTTGGGATTCAGATTCCTCAGATGGGGAAGAATGAGTAGGGGTGAGTGGCGTCAGGATTGTCTGGGGGCATCAGTTGTATAATAGTAAGGCTTTCTGGTTTGGGTTTTGTTTTTTTTGTGTGTGTGTGTGTGTGTTTTGGTTGATGAGTACATGGGTGTTATATTTTTCTTTTATTTCCTTTCTGTATATCTTAAATATTGTACACTAAACGCAAGTCACTCAGACAATCCCCAAAGCGTAAGATTATCGTTGAAAATGAAGGAATTTAAACTAGTATTTCCAAGACTGGGGGCATTAAGGATTGAAAGGATCATTTGAGGAGCCAGAAAGGGGTGTACTTCCAGTGAGAATGGAGGAAAGCGCTCTGGCAGAGAAGCAATCATGGAATTGATTATCATGAAGTAAAATAATTACATCAGGCTTTCTGGGGTCTATATGCACCAAGCACTGGGTTAGACCCTAAAAAATAAACACGTTCCTGTTCTCCTGGAGCTTTTACTCTGATGAGAAACAAAGGTAAACATAGATCAGTAGTCAGCAAAATCTTCGTACAAACTGGGCTGACGACAATAAGGAGGAGTTTAAGTAGAACTAATGTTGCAGGGGAGAAGGCCCCTAGGAGGAGAGGAGCCTCCAGTGGACCAATCTCTTGGTCCCGAAGGGTTCCTCTGTCATCTCTCACTGCACAGATTTGGGGAGCAGCAGAGCAAACTTGGGGAACAAGGTGAGGGTGGAGACAGAGCCGGTATGAGGAGCACCACGGAGGCCTAGAAGCCCCAAACTCGACCAGTCTGGTGCTGGTTCCGCCCTGGGTGTGCCCGGAGCCTGTGCATTATACTCTAATGAGGGGTTGGGCCAATGGTGGTGTATTTCTTTCTTTTTTTCTTCTTCTTCTTCTTTTTTTTTTTTTTTTTTTTTTTTTTAATGAGGTGCTGCTTTGCATAGATAAATACTATGATTGTGATGTGGGAACCAAATGGCAGATCATTATGCAAAAAGCATTGGCAGAGGTGAGATTATGAAACCAGTTCTGCTCGAGGCCTGCTGCCTGAGCGTGGGAACTAGGAGGTGTCTGACTGTCTGCACCTCTGCTGGGCCAACTTGATGGAGACCGCCCTCTCCAGCTTGTCTCATGACAGCTGGGCTGGGACAGGAAGTGCTCCTCTTCACCGTGTGCTACAGATTCAGAATCCCAGAAGGGGGAAGCCGGAGGGGAAGGCAGGTGCCCCCCCCCCCCCCCCCCCCCCGTTGTCCCTACTGTTTGGTTGGTGGGACCAAAGCTCTGCCTTCCACTGATTCCTGATTGTGGGAAAACAAGAAGAGCAGGGGCTTTAGGTGTCCCACATTGGGCTCCAAGAAATCCTCTGCCTGGAAGGAGGCAGAGAATAGGGAAAGGAAGGATGACCTTGGTTCCGAGTGTATAGGCTGGCCTCTCAGCTGGGGTAGCCGGGTCTCAGAAGAGGAAGTGAAGACCTACAGGGAGATGCTGTTTGGGCAGCCAGAGACGAATACTCCAGTAGCCTGGAGAGAGGCAGAGAAGACAGACAGAAGACAGCCGAGGAGGGAGACCCAGGGCCCCAGGATGCAGGCAGAGGATGCTCCCGTGATGCCTCATGAAAGGGAGAGCTGCTGGAGTGGTCAACCAGCTAATCAACATAGTGCACACGGTTTGTGCTGTGATGCACCCATCCGTTTGCCTTATGTCAGGCTCAGAAAACCTGCTGAGGGTGAGCATTGTTGACAGCTCCCAAGAGGTCAGATCCAGGAGATACATAAAGCCAAGGTCAGCACTGCCAGAGGAGGAAGACATAGTGGCCTGCATCCCAGGTGTTTGCTGCAGTGAAGGCTGCGGTGAGAGCGCCCCCTACAGAGCACATCAAGGAGAGGCAGCCTGGGGAACAGGGAGCCTGAGGGTTTATCGGGGGAGGCAAAAGCCATCAATTCTTTTACTCAATCAACAACTATTTGTTGAGCAACTCATGTTTTCATGGAAGTGAAATCAGAATAACCTCCTTATGTTACACATCTGGAGAGCAACTAGAGTTTTCCTCTTGGTTTCCCCTGGTTCCTCAGCACACTGTTACAACATCAGCTCTGAAGAGGAAGTGAGACTGGCTAATGGTCTTCATTACATCTAGATCTCCCTTCCTACTTCTACCAGCTGAGCAGCTGGAAAGAGGGCAGCATGGGAATTGGGGGAGGTGGCTCCACCTTTCCCAAGGTCTTGGGACTCAGTGGGACGCCTCTGGATATTCCCTAGACATGTGGGTGATGTGGCAAGGAGTGTTAATGATGCAATTCAATTATGCCAGGCTGTTAATGAGCTAAGTGCTGTATCTTTATTATGCATCAAATACTGGAAGACATTAAGTACTTACAGTGTCCCGGGCCTTCCCAATACAGAAGAGCATGATTCTGTAAGAAGCTCGGAATCCTTACTTGCCCAACTTCTTAATGACCTGATCTTAAATTGATTCGTAAAACGAACCATGACTATTATTCCTAGGGCTCAAGAGAGTGAATTAATGGAGGATTACAGTATTCATGTTTCATGTCATCCCAGGAATGGTCTTTGGACCTTGTTCTACTCTGTTCTCCTTGTCAATTCCCACCACACCACTGATTCCAGTCCTGGGAATGAGTTCTAAGGAAATATTTCAACAGAAGCAAAAAATTGTATGTTCCAAGATGCTCGCTGCTGTTAAAAATGGGAAACAACTTAGCACTTAGTAGATATGAAATGTTAGAAAACCAGTTGAGTAGCTGATAGCAAATCTGTACATGGTACATTATACAACCACTAGAAATGGTAATGATAATGCCTTTGCAGAATGATGGAAAATATTTATTTGGCAGTAAGTGGAAAAAGTAGAATATAAGCAAGTATGTGCATTTTAGCAATCTATAAGGTATGCACTGAAGGCTGTTGGCAAAAGAGATAATTGTATTAGAATGGTGGAATGCTGGTGATTTTATTATTTTACAAAATTAGTGTTAATGTTAGATAATTTTAAAGCACTCTAAAAGAAGAAAAAAAAATACTACTTTAAAATATCATAGTAACTGTTCATGATTAGCCATTTTCCCTGACCCTCAAATTGATTCTCAAAGTGAGGCATGGGGTGACCTTGACATTATATTCAACATGTGGATTGCTGGGCCCTACCTCACCTGGGACCAGAATCCCTGGGAACTTTAATCCAAGAATCAGAAGATCAACCAGGCTGCAAAATGATTCTAATGCACATTCGTGTTTGAGAACCACTGTTCTAGAAGTTCTCAGAATCAAATTGTAAACAAATGACAAGAGGGAGATATTGATTTTCCCTCCTGAGAAGCAGACCGATTCTCTGAGAGCTAATGTGGTCAGGAATCAGTTCATCAATTTTTCAATTTAGCCAACTTACTTTAAACTTGTTTTAACAATAATCTTCCAAAATAGATTCTCTGTGAACATCTTTTTTTTTTCTGTGAACATCTGATTGCATTCTGCCTAAATATGTTAGTAACTACGCATTAAAAATATATTCTTATTCGATTCAATGTATTCTTCATGAATTTATTTCTTGCAAAATATTTTCATTAAATAACAGATTTAAAAGAAAATATATTCATAGGAAGAATGTATTTATATGAAAACTAAATCATTCTAGGTCTCTGAGCTTTTGACAAATGGAATATTCCTTAAATTGCTGTTAAGGGCAGCCCGGTGGCTCAGCAGTTTAGCGCCGCCTACAGCCCAGGGTGTGATCCTGGGGACCCGGGATCGAATCCTACATCAGGCTCCCTGTGTGCAGCCTGCTTCTCCCTCTGCCTGTGTCTCTGCCTCTCTCTCTCTCTCTCTCTCTCGTGAATAAATAAGTGAAATCTTTAAAAAAAAATTGCCGTTAAGATAAAATATCCATTGAGAATATTCAAGGAGTTTTTGGAAACCCGTGAATTTAGTGAAATCAGAGTTGTCATTCAGCAAATTGATCCTTTGGGGGATTCAACTTTTGTTGAATTGACCTAGAGTCCTCTTGAAAAGCCCAAGGGACTCTGGGCTATGCTGAAGTCCAGGAGGCTAAGGTTGGGTCAGCAGGCTGAGTAAAAATCTGGGTGCGCGAGGTCTCCTAAGAGGTCCTGATACTCACGCTGAGAGTCCTGAGGGGGTCAATGGTAGCTCTTCCTCTTTCCACATCCAGTGGGGGCAGGAGCCTGCCAGCTGTTTCATCAGAGACAAAGCAGCCCTTACCCCTGTTAGAAATATTAAGACCCATTCTATGGAGTTTCAAAAAGGAAGGTAATGGTTTGCAGTGGAATTGGAGAAGTGGGGACAGATTGCACTCTTAGAGGGAGCCCCTGTATGCCTTATTCCCCTCACTTAAGGTGGGACTTCCCCACTGAAACCTCCTTTCTCCCGCGGGTGATCTTCCTTTGTGACTCTGCCATAGCTTTGTTGCTTACACAAATTCACACATGACCACCATTTTGGGCTTCACCCTGACAGCTTAGCAGCTATTGAAAGAGCCCTCAAAAGGAGACTGTGCTGATGCCAATGGCCACAGAGAGTCTTAGATAATCCCTGACGACGTCAGCTTACATCTGTTGAGTGCTTTCCATATGAGAGTCAGTGACCTGCCAACTTCTGTGCACGGTATCACTTACACTACAGCCCTATGAGGGCTCACTACAGCCCTCAGTACAGGCCTCTGAGGCAGGTATTATTCTTATCCCTGATTTACAGATGGAGAAATGGAGACCTAGAGATGCTAGGTCATTGCTCGAGGCCTCACAGCCACTGTGCGATTGGCCTGAGCTTTGACACCAGGTAGGTCGGCTCCAGAGCTTCTGCCTCCTTTGGTTAGAGAGAAACACTCAGTTTTATTACCTGAAGCCCATCTGCTGCCAGTGTAGTCTTGAGGACAAATATTTAAAGAGAAAATGAGGAAGTGAAGGAAGAGGTATTCTCACAGGTGACCTGCCATGAGCTTGTTGACAGATTTTCAGACTTGGCCAAATGGGCTCTGGGCCTTGGGACCAATAGCAGATGAAAGTTGGTGATTCTCTATCGAATAAAAAAGGAATCCGTCAGCAATACAGGTCCTGAGGAACTCCTCTGAGTGTCATAGCCCAAGGGAGATGCAAATCACCCGACAAGGGCTTACTCTTGCTTTGTTGGGTTGCTTGAGAAAATATAGGATGTCCAGTTAAATTTTGATTTCAGATAAACAACAAATTTTTATTTTCATTTTACTTATTCATTTTCATATTTATTTATTTATTTATTTATTTATTTATTTATTTATTTTTTACTTATTCATTTTTAAAGACTTTATGTATTTATTTGAGAGAGAGGCAGCATGAGCTAGCAGGGAGGACAAGAGGGAGGGGCAGAGGAAGACAGATAAGTAGACTCCCTGCTGAGTAGGGAACCTGATGCAGGGCTCCATCTCAGGACCCCAAGATCATGACCTGAGCCGAAGGCAGATGTCCAACCTACTAAGCCACCCAGGTACCCCAACAAATAAATTTTGAGTATAAGTGTTTTCCAAATATTACAGGGGATATACTTATAATAATGAATTTTATTACTTACTTAAAATTCAAATTTCACTGGGAGTCTTATATTTCTATTTGCTAAATCTAGCAACCCAGTTTCTTGGGGGAGTCAGCTCACAACCCAGGCAGTGTGTTAATAAAGACAGAGTGAGAAGTACAGATAATGGGGCCTTTGGAGAAGGGAGAGTTCTGGATATAAATCCAAGGAGGTTACACAATCTTCTGGGTTAACAGACTCACTGGAAGGCACTTTGTGATGGGATGGCTTCCTGGCAGAGCTGGTTTCTAAGGATAGAAGGGAAGGATCCAGAAGGGTAGAGAGGGGGGAAGCCTTTGAAGCAATGCGAGGACAGTAAGCAGACAAGGAAATGTCTAGAGAATCTTCATGCAGGGGAAGACCAGAGGTGAAAGATGGGTCTGTGGAGGGTCTTAAGTGTCCTGTAAAGGGATTTTGGACACTGTCTTTTGGACAAGGATGGGTGACCAATCAAAGTGGTATTTTAGGAAGGTTAATCTAGTGATGGCACAGAAGATTGGTGGGAATAGGGCAAGAGACTGGGAGTTGAGCGAGAGGTGATGAGGGTCCGTGGGAAAGAGTGACCAGAAGGACATTCCAAAGCAATGGCCTTGTCTTTCAGGTACAATATCCAGATGCCCATCAGGAACACAGGCGGCCCAATGTGGCTGTCTCCTGTCAAGTGGGAGATCTGGGCCCTGCTGGGTATAGAGGAGAAGGCAGCCATGGGTGCAGAATCTCAGAGGGAAAGTATTCATGTCCGAGGCACCCTCAGAAGTCTCTCACTACAGAAGATGGAGGAAGGGAGAGTGAGTGTTATAACTTGTTCCATTCTACCCACCCTCTCTGCAACACACATGCGCACACACACCACTGTTGCTTATTCGGTTTGTATAGGTTTCCAACAGAAAATGAACTCCTGTTTTAATCTCAGATAATATTTAGTAGGGATGCAATTTCAGCCTTGCATTCTATTGTTTGCTTTCCTGGAAGCCAGTCTTTTAAAGATCCATTCCACTCCCAAAGCTGTCACCAGCTTGGCATGTGACCCTTTTTCTGTGGGTCCTCCTGCAGCTAAGACAACCCTATTTCTTGTAAACGGTTTTGAGATCCTCTAAATATCCTGAAAAATATTTCAGCAGCACATAAGATCATTGCTACATGGCCAACTCATCCCTTGCCTTGGCCCTGGCACCCAGCCAATCCTGAAAAGCCCACTCAGCTGTTCTAGGTTTTCCCAGAAGAGCTACCTGGGCAAGAAAGGAGAGGCCCAGACATGTTGGAAATGGCAACTGTTCCAGCCCTTTCCTGGGACTGGGTGGGACAGAACAGACCCACAGGGGCAGGGCATGAGGGAGGAGGCTCCTCCAGCAGGCAAGGCCCTGGGTACCCTGGCTCTATCTGATCTTCTCCCTACCCTGGGGTGATTAAGGGCTGGGCTTACGGCAAGGGTGACTTTCCAGAATGGCCTGGAGCAAAGGTGTGGCCCCTGTGAGTGAGGAGGGAGAACATTAACCTCCCCAGCATGTGAAAGCAAGGTGTTCAAATCCTAACTCACCATTTCCTGCCTCCTGCCTGCATGTCTTAGGCCAGGTGACTGCTATCTCTTCCTCCCATTGGGTAGAGTGTACGTCTCAGTATCTTCCCTGCAGAACTGACCAAGGCCAAGGTGCACTTGCCAGGACAGCTTGACCTTGGCATCAAGGTGATCCAAACTTCAGTGGTAAGAATGGGGGGTGGGAGGCAATGTGCAAACTGCCCATTAATCCTCATCGTGCCAGCCACTTGCCCATGGGAAAGACTCAAAGGCTCACCTTACCCTCCCACCCCATTGCCCAGGAGCTAAACTGTGCTGCCCAGGGGTTGCACCCCAACCTCTCAGACCTGCAGCCTCTCCCTGTTCTTTTGGCAGCCCTGGCCTATGCATGGACTCTGTACCCCTTCCCTGATTGTCCTTCCTTCATCAACTTCTCTGCCTGGAGAAGTCCTTATGGGACAACTTGCTCCAAAGTCCTCTCTCCGGTGAAGCCTGCCAGTTTCCTCCTTTGACACCTTCTTCTTAGGGCCCTCTGCTATCTGGAGAGAGCACTTATAAACCCAATACTCTGGAAGCTCTGTGTCCCCAGTTTCCAGCCTTGTGCAAATCTCCACAATTGCTCCCTGCCATTTCCCTGACCCAGTCTGGGTCCACTGAATGTTTGGGGTCTAGCCTGGCTGGACTTTGAGGGTCTCTGGGAGACAGTGCCTACAACTGGGGCTTTGAGCTCTCTTTCCATTCCCAGTGGCCTCCCCGGAGGTGGGGTGCTGACAGAGCAGGAAGTGCCCGGGTCAGTGCCCATGCACACCACCTGTGGCTTGTCTCAGCCTCACGCCTGCCTTCTCTGGCTCATCTCTGAGGCACTGGGTTCCTCCTTTATCCCCCAGACTCCTCCACTGACCGCTCCCTGGCCTTTCTTGCTGAGTCAGCCCTCTGCTAATTGCCACCAGCTGGCCAGGCTGCCTTCCCAAGATGCTGCGGGCTGCCGGCTTGTGGAGGCTGACTCTGGGTGACTTGTGTGCTGGGGAGTTGACATTGTCTCCCCCAGTGAATGTTGGGGGAGATATCCCAGCCAGGCCTGGGGGTCAGGTGAGTTGGGGAGAAAGGCCCAGGAGAATGTAGGGAGATGGGGGAATGGGCCTGGGGGAGACTCAAGGGCCTCCCCTTCTACTGTCCATAGCCTTTCTTTACAGCAGTGGTTCTCAACGAGGCAGCGTGATTCCCTCTCCCCACCCTCACCTGCTTGGGGCATCTGGCAATGTCTGGAGGTGTTTCTGATTGTCACAACTGGCAGAGGGAGGGGAGAACTACTGGCATCCCACGTACAGAGACTGGAGATGCTGCTCAACATCCAGCAAAGCACAGGACAGTCCCCATGACAAAGTATTATTTGGTCCACAGTGTCAACAGTGCCAAAGTTGAAAAACCCTACTTTAGAGAAAAGAGGCTGGGGCTGGCTGGCATAGGGGCCTCACATTCGAGAGGTGGGATCAAGTAGGTTTTCATTTGTCTGGGGGATGACTTGTCCTTAGGGCACACATACAGTCTTCTCTCCCCCTTTTGCCCCCCCCCCCCCCCCCCATGGAGCCATCAGCACTCTCCCTGCACTCACTCTGCTCCTTACTGCAGACCCCCCCACCCCCATCCCTGTCTCCCAACAACTCCTGCTGGGGGCAATTTCTGCAGCCAGCAGGTATTAGATGCTGAGAAAACCTCTTACTTTCCTTTATTTTGCTCCATTATCAGCCCATAGTTTCAGAAGGACAAGGAAGCAAGGGCTTGCTTACTATTTTTCCAAAAACACTGTAGGCAAAGGAACATTTCTTTTCTTTCATCTCCTATATGATAATATTATTCACCACCATGCATTGATTGCTTATTTTGTACCTGGAACTTTCACACACGTGTTATGATATCATTGTCACAACAATGCTATGAAACAGCTATTATCACTCCTTGAAAAAAACCCAGCTGAGGCCCAGACTAGTTATGTAACTTGCCCAAGTCATGTAGGTAAAAGGGGTGGTGCTGAGATTGGGAGCAAGTCTTTGGTTCCCAAATCAGTAATTGGAACGCCCCCAAGGATTTCTCCCATAGGAAATCAGCATCACAGAGGAACTTTCTACATGAAAAGGACCACAGGGGCTCTCATTTCTGCCAGAACCATATGGGTACGAGGAAGGGTGACCAGGAGAGAGGCTTCGGGCTGCTAGGAAAGAGGAGGCTACCAGAGGACAGGACTGATTTCCGGGAGGGGTGACTAATGCTGCCGTGAGTCAGCCTGGGCCCCGGAAGGGTCCTCTTCCTCCTCCAGGGCCCCTGCTCCCTGGCCCTGGGGTTGGTCAGGTGTCTGGAAGGAAGGACCGGGCGCCCCCCCTTTCCCTAGGAGAAGTGGTCTCTCCAGGCCTCCATCCGGGGAGCTCTCGCTGGGCTGCTGAGTGCTGCCAGGGCTTGGAGGCTGCAGGAGGCAGGCGGTAAACAGGAAATGGTTAAGTCAGAGCAGGTGGAGCATGCCGGGTGCTGGAACAGGGCAGGAAATAGCTAAGCGGCTGAATGGACTCAAAAGAATGCTCTGCCCTCCTCCCCGAGGCTTTGGCCAAGGGCTGTCCACCCACCCCTCCTTGCCCTGCACTAGCAGACACGGGCCCAGCAGCCGCCTGACCCCCCCACTGCCCTCCTCAGTTCTGCTGGGCCTGGGAGGTGCTGGGGGGAGAGGGCCCAGGGAACTGGGAAGCCCAGCCAGGATGGGCAGGGCAAGAAGGAAGGGCTTCCTTCTCTCTGGGGCTGGGAGCTGGGCCTATCTCCAGTGGCCCAGGAGTGAGAGGGTGGTGCTGGGGGCTTGGGCAGCCTCCCAGGGTCCTAGAGGTTGTTTTTGTCCCCCTGGTTCTTTGTTTCCTAGAGGGAAGGCCCTTTCTACTGACTGGGGCTCCTACCCTGGGCTGAGCCCGCAGCCAGAACAGTGGCCTGGGATGTAGACAGAAAAGGCTGGATGCCCCAGGGGGCTCTCCTGCTCTCTGCTTTCCTCCACAGCAGCAGGTGTCCCAGAAGAGGGGTGGCACTATCCTGGAAGGTGAGATGAGGAACCTGAGGTTAGGGAAGTTGAGTAGCTCACACAGGGAAAGGGATCTGGGGTTCGAACCCCTCTTCTGCCTCTCTGTCCTTCCCCTGCTGTCCCTCTGCACCTCTGTGCCTCTCCTGTTCAGAGAATTTTCTTTGCTCTACCCCCGAGTAAAATCAGTGGTGCTCTGGGTACTTCTTTGACTCCTTTCTCAGGGGACTTACCCTTGTGGGCAAGCAAGGCTCTACTTCCCAGGCTCCTCTTGCAGGTGAGTTGTTTCTCTGCAGAGCAAATGGTCCCGTTGCTCTGGTCTTGAAGGGTGACTGATACGTTACTATCTGAGAGCTCTGGGCATCCAGGTATGAATACTCAGCAGGCAGGATTCCCTGGGTGCCTGAGAGCCACACAGGGACACTGAGATAGGCGTAGCCTATTCCTGGTGCCGGTTGTTGCTTGTTCTGCAGCACATGGCTCCTGGGTGCAGCTGTCTTGCCTTGGTAGGAGGAGAAGCTGTGCTTACATATTTTTCTGGTAGCAGTGGGCACCAAGGGTATCTCAGCCCCCCAAATAATGATAACCACCCAAGTTTATGGGGGTATTTTGTCCTATTTATTTATAGGAAGTATATATTTAAGTATGTACATGAATATATTTATACATATATTGATTCATGTAATCCCTACAGCAACCCAAAGAGGAGGTACTTTGATTATTCCCATTTTACAGGTGAGGCATAGAGAAGGGAAGTAACTTAACCCTGGTAGTAGGGCAGTGGTGGATTCAGGTACACTGAAATCAGCCCTGGGCAGCTGGCTCTGGCCCGCACTTTGGCCACTAGGCTGTATTGCTTGTGTGGGAGCCTTTGGAGGAGGCCACATTTATTCTCCTTGAGGTCTCTCATAAGATCCCTATTCTTTAGGAAAAATTCCTTGTCTTTCCAGAGTCAGAATTTCCCGAGCATCCTTCAATATATGTGAGGCTCTCGAGGTCTCTGATTAAGAATGCCAGAACAGAGAAGGAGAAAATAGGTGGAAAGCTCCTCAGTTCTCCCAGCTGGGCCATGAGCATGGCATCTTCCAGCTGCCACTGTTATGGGGCCCTGGGGAAATTCCACTATCAGTTCTGTTCCTTCAAGAGCTGTGTGTTGACACCAACTTTTTGTTAGTCCCTGGGCTGGGTACTGGGAGGAGCCAACTAAAGCAGACATATTGTGTGCCCTGGGGTGTTGGCAGTAGCAGAAGAGTGTTTTCATGTGTCTTTTGATTAAATGTGGTAGATACTCAGATAGAGGGAAGTGTGCAGGTAGGGAGCTCAGAAGCAGAGGACTAGTACTCAGGCAGCCTGGGAAGTCAGAGAAGGTATGCTGTAGGTGAACAGGCTGGACTGAGCCTTGAAGGAGGAAGAAAAGGGGTGGGCGTTGGGAGGCAGAGGTGACAATGCAGGCAAAGGCTTAGAGGCCTGCTAATGTTGGTGAAAGCAGAAACAGAAATACCTCAGCTTTGCTAGAGGCAGCAGGACAGGAGAGGACCTGGCGGGGTTGGCATCACAGGGCCAGTGAAGCCATATCAGAGCCCTAGAGCTTTGTCAGCCTCTGCCTCCTGGCTTGAAAGACCCCTGCAAAGAGAAAGGACTTGGAGGATGACAGCATAAGAGGTGGTCTCACACTCTCTGGTTTTAAAAGTTCCTATGAAGCTGCAGTAATTGAGACAGTAGAACTGATGGAAGGATGGACATTTATAATAGTGGTCGTGGTAGAAAGTGGTGAGGGATATCCCTCACACAGTCAGCTGCATTTTGAAAAGTGCAAAGGGAATTCAATGGGGAAAGGACAATCTTCTTAAAAATGGTGCTGGAAAATTTAGACATCCATAATGAAAAAAAAAAGCCATAGCTTCTAATGAAAAAAAATATCAGAGAAAACAAAAGAGGAGGTATGAAAGAAAACATAAAAGAGGCTATGAAAGAAAAAAACTAAAAGTAGGAAAGAAGAAAATGCGGGAGAAAATCTCTGTGACTTGGGTTAGGCAAAGTTTCTTGGTTATGACACTAGAAGCACAATCCATGAAAGAAAAATGGACAAAGGGGACTGACCAAAATTAAAAACTTTGGGTTTTCAGAAGACACTTAGGAAAATGAAAAGAAAAACAACCACAGACTGGGAAAAAGTGTTTGCAAAATCTGTATCTGACAGAGAGGACTTATATTCAGAATATATTGAAAAATTCCCCAGACTCAATAATAAGAAAATGAACAATTCAGTTGTTTTTTAATTTTTAAAAAAGATCTTATTTATTTATTTGACAGAGCACAAGCAGGAGGAGGGGCAGGGAGAGGGAGAAACAGACTCCCTGAAGAGCAGGGAGCTGATGTAGAGCTTGCTCACAGGACCCTAGGATCATGACCCTCGCCAAAGGCAGATACTTAACCAACTGAGCCACTCAGGTGCCCCAACAATTCAGTTTTTAAAATGGGCCAAATATTTGAACATACACTTCACCACAGAAGAGATGGGGATGGCAAGTAAACACATGAAAAGATGTTTAACGTCATCAATCACTAAAATAAAATGATAATAAGCATCCACTATATACCTTTAAGGATAGCTCAGATTAAAAAAAAAAAAAAATCACAACCCAGCAGCTGACAATACCAAGCACTGGGAAGGTTGTGGAGTGATCCAAACTCTCGTTGGTTGCTGGTGGGAATGCAAAATGGCCCAGTCCCTGTTGGAAGGCAATCTGGCAGTTCAGCGTGCAGTTTGGCCTACACTTACCCTAGCACCCAGCAATCCCACTGTTAGGTATCTACCAAGAGAGATGAAAACTGATGTCCACAAAAACTTGTATGCAAATATTTATAATGGCATTTTTCATAATGGCCAGAAACAGGGGACAATCAGGACGACAGAAACATTCTTCCACTGCCGAGTAGATAGACACACTGTCATGCCATCCCCTGAGTGGGACACCGCTCAGAGAGGAAATCAAACTGCTGATCCAGGTAACAACATGGGCCAATCTCAAGTGCACCAGGCTAAGTGAAAGGAGCCAGACCCTGGTGACTTTGTACCACAGGATTCCATGAGCAGATACGTCTCGGAGACATCATGGGTTCAGTTTCAGACCCCTGCAATGACGTGAAAATCACAATAAAGGGAGTCAAATGAATGTTTTGGTTTCCCAGTGCATAGGAAGTTATATTTACACTATACTGTGGGCTATTAAGTGTGCAATAGCATTATGTCTACAAAAACAACATATACCTTAATTAAAAATGCTCGCCATCGTCTGAGTTTTCCATGAGTCGTAATCACTGATCAAACATCACCATACCAAATATGACAATAATGATAAAGCTTGAGATATTGTGAGAATTACCAAAATGTGACCCAGACCACTGTTGGCAAAGTGGTGCTGATAGACTTCCCCCATGCACGGTTGCCACAAACCTTCAATTTGTAAAAAACAAAAAAACAAAAACCACACAATATCTGAGAAGTACAATAAAGGGAAGAGCCTGTATATGACAATCTGGAAAAGGCAAAATTACAGGAACAAAAAACCTAGTAGTTTTCAGGGCTAGGGCTAGGGCTGGGGACAGGGGTGGGCCGGGAACCCAGGAGAATCTAGGGAGTGATAGAACTGTTCTGTATCTTAATTGTGATGGTTACATGACTGCACGCTTTGTCAAAATGCATAGAAGTGTATTTTAAAATGGATGAATTTTACCATATGTAAGTTATATCTTGATAAACCTGACTTTATTTCTTTTTTAAAAAGATTTTATTTATTTATTCATGAGAGACTCACAGAGAGGCAGAGCCATAGGTAGAGGGAGAATCAGGCTCTCTGCGGGGAGCCTGATGTGGGACTCGATCCCAGAACCCCAGGATCACGCCCTGAGTGGAAGGCAGACACTCAACCCCTGAGCCACCCAGGTGTCCTGATAAACCTGACTTTAAACAAACACAGTGCACCAGGTTATAGAGCCTCATTTTATAACTAGGCTTTAGGCCTGGGAGTTGGGGAGATTCACATTTGGTCTAGTTCTTACGGCCATCCTGCCCCCTTGGAGCCCCTCTTCCCCCCGCTCGAGAAGCCTTGCTCTTTGTGATTTCAGAGGGCCAGAAGGGGAACCATTAGTGAACCCCTCCTCTGGGGGTATTGTCCCTGTTTTTATTAAATGCAAGTGCTCCTCGGAGGCGAATAACTTAAGTTTGAGGGAGGCCGTGGCAGAATGAGAGAAGGGAATGGAAGGATGGGAAGGGAAATGGTTTCCATGAGGCTGGAGAGAGTAGGGGTGGAGGAGTGGGAGGTAGGGAGGTAGGCCTTCAGTTTGGTTGGTGGCACTGCACTGTACCCATGCACTGTGAGTGTTTGTGGGGAGTATGGATTAGGGGCTCCATGGAAGGAAGACTGCCTCATTGCTTTGGCTTATAGTGCAAAATCCTCTTTCCCTACCTGGCCACCATAGCCCCTATCTGGGCTTCCTTCCCCAGCACCTTCCTCCTAATTATCCAATTCCAATTACGGGTTGCCCAGACAGGTTGGGGGATTATTTATTTATGGCATCTAAACACAAAAGACCTCAGCATCCTCTTGCTCACCCACATATTTCCACTCCTCTGGGTCCTTCAGGGTTCAGATCACCTTAGGCATTTCTATCCTGTTGGAAATTTCCTTGCCAGAGAGGAGTAGAAGTTCTGAGAAGGCATCAGGGCCCCAGGCTTCAGTGGTCTTGTGATGCAGATGATGGGGTGGAAGGATTGGTTGGGGCATCTGCTTGGCTTGTTTTTGTTTCGACAGCATTTTCTTCATAGGTGCATTCACTGTCCCACCACAGGGCCTTTGCACACACTCTTCCCTCTCTCTGGGGCTTCTCACTTTCTGAAGTTTAATTTAACCACCATTTACTATGCCTTACTGTATGCCTGGTATGGAGGATGCAGAAGGAAATAAGACTAGTCTTTTTATGGTAAGAAAGACTTTGGCCTAGGGAGATGGTGGTAACAACAGCAGCCGCAACAAACGCAGGGCCATTTAAGGAGGCATTTATGCAGACAATGACATTCAAAATTCAACAGTCCTAAATGCATGTCATTTCTATTAGTCCCTTTTTCTAAGTGAGGATGCTGAGTGAGGCTCAGAGAAGTTAAATCTCTGGCTGAGCTGGCACATGGCAGGGTTGAAACTTGAGTCTGTGCCTCTGGATCTCCAAAGCCACGTATATGACCATAGTATCATCCCACCCTCTCTCCCACATGGAGGAAAGCCACTGTCCAATTCCAGCTCCAACCTGCCAGGTCTTCAAGTTGATCTGCCATAGAAGGAATGAAAAGCCAAGAGCACCCTGGTCTATCCCAAGGGATGCGGGCTGTACCTGGAGATACCAGCCCAAGACTTGGTGAAGGGGGCTGTGCAGGGATGCACACGCACTGGCCAGCTGGCCCTCACCTTTCCTGCAGAACCCTTCTCACTCACTGTATTCACAGGGGACATTTTCCAAGGTGTGAAATACAGGACTACCTGCTCCAGGGACCGGAGCCTTGGGAAGGTACTCCAAGGATGAGCCTCCCTGGCTCGAGGCTCTTGGGCTCCATATTTTGGACAGAGGGAAGGCATATCCTTGATGTTGAGTCCACAGCAGACCCATAAGTCAAAGTCCTGGTTGGGCTCTGCTGTCTAGTAAACCGAAGACGATCATTCATGAATAATGTGGGAGTGATATATTGTGTAATAGGGCTGGTTGATGGGCTGAGGGGTGACTCATTTCTGGAGAGCTTGAATCAGACCACTGTTATTTCCTTTGGCTTCCAGTGGACCTAACCCAGACTCCTCTAAACACCTACCTGCCTCAGTCACTGAATCAGAGATGTGGGCCCTGGTAGGCTGTGGAGAGCTGTGACCTTAAGGCGGGCCGAAACCAGTTAGAGAGAGATGCTTCGAAGAGGTGATGTGACAGGCTTTACAGAAGGGCTGATGGGACAAAGTGGGAAGTAGGGGCTCTGTCCAGGTGCAGGTGATATCGAGACCACAGAGAGAGGGGAGTGCGGTGTTTCGGTTGAAGCCAAGAATGCTCAGAGGGAAAAGAGACAAAATCTGATCCCTGAGAAAGATTAGACTTTCTTTTTTCTCCCTCTCTACCCTCCTCTCAAGAGCTGGAGGGAGAAGAAGCCTAGGAGAAATCTCCTGATTCTTTGGAAAGAATTTGGAAAGGCTGTGGCTTGCTGCCTGCATGGTGGTCCTCTTGAAAATGTTCCTGAGAGAGACCTGACCAGGTGGAGCTCGTGAACTGAATGCCTGTGTGGGGCTGGGGCTCCACCGGCCCTAGGCATCTGGATATGCCCAGAGGAGCAAAGCAGGGAGACCCTCCTTCTGGGGTAGCTCCCTGAAGGCGAGGGGGAGGCTTCCCTTCACAGTGCCCTCTTCCATTCAACCCTCCCTCCCCGCTCTCGCTCTGGCCAGCCAGCAGTGGGTCCTGAACTTTGGGCAGAGTAAGCAAAAACTCATCAAGGAGAAGAGGCCCAATAGAGGGTGTGGAGGAAGATACTGGGAGGGTGACTCTGGCACAGTCATCAAGGGCTGAAGATGCCCATGGAGCCTAGAGGGGGGCAGGGTGAGAGGGACATTTGACAAACTGTGCAGGTGCAGGTGGGAGCTTCCAGGCCCCACAAAGTCAGTGCTCTCGTCATGGTTAGGAATGGTGCCTGGCCTTCAGCGAGCCCAAGATACATGGCCATTAGCCCAATTATCTACATTGTATAGAAAACACTGTACAGGGATTGACTCCTCCCGAGACATCTATAGTCATTAACTGAATCGCACCATTTTAGCCCTCAAACAGCCTTCGGGGAACATATCTACTGCCCGAAGCCTGTTGTTTTCACGTGAATTGTGCGAATGACAAGGTACTTAACTCCCAAGTCTTCATTTTGTTATCCATCTCCTCCGTGACCTCACAAGCCCCATGCCCAGGACAATTTGCTCCACACACAGCCCAGACTCCTCCTAGATGACATGGGCTGCAGAAATGGGGGTTTGCTCGCAGGGCTAGGCCTGGGGCTGATAGTTTGTCCCCCTCTCCAAGAGGAAGCTGAAACACTGACAGGGTAGGCTTCCTTGCTTTGGGGCTGCCCAGGCAACACCATATGTAAGTACTGCAAGGATCTCAGAGACCCTGGTCCAATCCCTTCCTTCCTGGAAGCTTCTTCTATAAGATTCAGCTTATTTGAATAAGCTGTGGCTGTTCCCACGCCTGCCCACCCCTGCATACCTTGCCAGGCTCTATGTACTTTGCCCCAGACTTTACCTGTCTCCTTCACCTCTTTCCTGAAGAGAGACGGTTCCTCTCATGTGTTGCACTGATGGGGCTCAGCAAATCCAAGGGGGCTGGAGCAATGGGTACTTTTTGAGCAAGGCCTCTGGGAGAAAAGCCTATCTGACTCAGTGCTTCCGGGGAGTGGGGTAAACAAAGGCACAGTCTGAGCATGGGTTGCCATAGGAAGAAGCTAGTGGGTGAAGGTTAACAGGAAGCTGTGGGCTAGAACACAGCATTCTACTCGCTTTTCCTACCTTGTTCCCTGCCTTACTCGGCCCCGCATGGCATGTGTCCTCTGAAACTCAGCCACAAACTCCCAGGTTCTTTGGCGTGGTGTTCACAACCTTGCCCACTGCCCTCTCAGGCCCTCCTGACACCTCCCTGCACATTCTCACCTGCTGGCCACACTCATCCACCTGACAGCAGTGAGCTGTGGGCTTGGGTGCTTCTGTACCTTTGCACCTGCTGTTCCCTCGGCCTAAAACATGCTTATTTCTCTGATAATTTTCTCATCTTTCAAACCCAAATCAACTCTCCCGGCCTAGAGTCTTCCCTGGTCCCCCACAGAGAGGGTAAGGCCATCTCAGGGAGAGTTGCCAGCCTCATTGAGGGATGGTTGACCTCCCTGCACTGTAATTAATCGTTGGCCCTCCTGTCTAATTCCTCTGCCAGAGTGACCCCCTCAGGAGCTCCTGCTGCATCCCGCAGTAGTAGGCACTCAAGTAGGTCACGTGAGCTGATAAATGAACGAATGAGCTAGTGGCAGCTTGAGAAAGGGAAACACAGGGTGTCCTCTCCAGAGTCGGCTTTGGGCGCTGCTTCGGACACTGCTTCTCCTCCTCCTGCCCTTAAAAGAAGTTCCTCAAGAAGTTATGCCACCTGCCCGGCTCCTCCAGGGGTTTCTTCCTCGCTGCTAGCTTGTGGCTGTTCTGGGCAGTCCAGTGCAGGGTTTGCACATTTGCTGGGGACTTCTTGCCTGAGAAAGCCTGGGAATCTGGTGTGGGTTAAATCAGAGGCAGGACTTTACTGTCTGCAGTGAGATTAGAGAGTACATACACCCAGGGGCTGCAGCAAGAACAGACAGGAAGGTGAGATTCCCAGGTTTAGGGAGGATTCCTTTTCGGGGTGGGGAAACCATAAGGACGATTGATAGAGTTGAGGTTGGGCCTGGAGACCGTGGCTGGGGTGGGGAGGGAGGGAGGGAGTGAATGTATGGGTCTGGCAGTGGGAAGGGAAGGTGTGGGCAGGGTTTCCCTGAGAAGGAGGAAGGGAATGAGAATACAAGTGGCTCAGTGGCCCAGCCGGGTAGCAGCTGAATCTTCAGTGTTTGCAGAGATCTGCAGGGAAAGCTGGAGAAAGAAAACGAATCAAGGATGCCCAGGGGCCGGGACCTGGGTGGAGGGCAGAGTAGCTTGGAAGTGCTAACCGGTGAGGTTGCTGGGCGCGCAGGCAGAGAAGCAGGAAATTGGCTTTAGGACAGGGCCCTCGCTGGGAATGTTCTGGACATTCCCTCTCTTCCTCACCACGCAGCCAGGCTAGTTCCCTCAGGGACCCTGGCCCCACACAGCTGAGCGTGTTTCCCCACTGGCCCCCACTCCGGCCCTCGCAGTTTAGATACTAATAGCCCACGGCACCCCAGGAGGAGGCGAACGGGGATCCGTTTGCTTTTTCAGAGTTTGACCTCGGGGTAAAACTCTTCCCCCCAAATGTGCGGGTTTAAGTGAAAGCAGCGATAAATCAGCCCCTTTGAAATGCAGAAGCAGCTTGGGGAAGCCCCCTTTGATATGCAGCTTGGAAACGGGGCACTTAAAACCTGGGTTAATTCTCCGGCTTTATTGGAGGCCCAGAAAGGGAAGAGGAGGAAACCCAGGGCCACTCATTAAGTCTGGGGCACTTGAAAGGCCTGGGGCAGGGGCCGAGCGGGCGCAAAGAGATCACGGAGAGGCACAGCGGCCCTGGGAAAAGCGTCCCTGTCCCCGACAAACTCTAATCCTGGTTCCCACCCAGACAGATGAGACGTGGGGGGGGGGAGGGCGGGGGGGGGGGCGGTGCAGCGGAGGGGCGGGCAGGCCCGGGAGAGGCTCCCGGGGATGGGGAGGCGGTTGCCCTGGAAACGGAGTGGGGGCACCGCAGAGGAGAAAGCCAAGGGCCAACCTGGCAATTTCCTGAAAGAAGCTGAGAACTCAAGAGAGTGAGTGTCACTCCCTGGGCAGCTCCTGCTCTGAGGCCCGCGCGCCGCAGCCCCTGCTTGGGAGCCAGGCTGGGGACCTGCCTGCGGTGCCTCCTGGCCCTGCTCTGGGCCCTTCCTTAGAAACATCTGCTCCTCCTGGCACTGCGTGAGGCAGGGCGCAGGGCGGGCTGAGGGCACCCTTCAGGCTCCGGTGGGGCTCTGGGGACACTCGGCTTCCACCATCTGACTCCAGAAGGGAGGAGAAGCCGAGTCCGGAGACACAAGGCACCAGGCAGGTGCCTCTGTGTCCCGGATTTCGGGCTGGTTCCCACTGCTATCCCCGCCGGTGACAAGTCCATGTCTTGGATGGGTCAGGTGGCAGGTTCCACCAGCAGCCGGGTAACTCTAGTGGGATTCCCTGGAGCTTCTGAAGCGTAGCACCCATGGCTGATGGCCGGTCCTGCCTCTTCCAAAGGGCCCCTGGCACCGCCGAGGGCTGTGGGTGGAATGAGCGGGAAACAGTTTGGTTGCTGCCTTTCCACCCCTACTCTGTCTGGCCTGGTTTTGTTGCGTGTTGTTCCTGTGCAGGGAGGTAGGTGGGTGGTGGAGGATGGGAGCGGAGAAAGCAGAAACCGTTTTAGAGCTTGGTTCTCCCATTTCAGACGGGCCAGGCTGGACAACAGCTGACAGGCTCTTGTCACCCCCCTTCCCCCCTCTGACCTGGGGGTGCTGAATTCTGGAAAATGCATTTATCATGCAGCTTGTTGCCCCACACAAATCCTGGCTCAGTGGGCTCAGGGTTTGCATACAGAGATGCTCGCAGTGAGTTTAGCAGCCAATGACAGAGGCCTTTTCTGAGCCCTCAACACATCTCCCCAATCCCTTCCTCATCATGGGAATCCAGAACCCATGGCCATTTGGAGTCTCACCTCCACATGCACCTCTCACTCAGATGCCAGCCCAACTTGGCCAAGCAGGGCCTCGGAGGGGCTGCCAGGATCTCCCAAAGCCTTTCCCTGTGTTAGAACAACATGCTTACAATTGCAGATCTATACTAGGTCTCAGACAAGGAGTCAACTAAATAAATCACAGAAATGACTCACTTTCAGCTCTCTTAACTCAGGGCAAGCTGAAAGCCTGTGGAAGGCAAGAGCAAAGCAGGGATTTTTCTGTCTGCCACTCCCTACCCCTGAGGGATGTGAGGGAGGAGGGGCAAAGGACCAGGCCCAGCTCCCACAGAGCTTGTGCCCATTTCCCCGGTCCTGCCTGGGGGTGACCAAGAGGAGGGAGGCCTCCCAGTGTTGCTTTATCATGTCTCTCCCTGGACTAATTACCTTTAGTTTCCAGATGAAATGAAATGACGGGAGCATTTCACCCGGGTTACGGCAGCAGGAGCTGGAGTACACAAGCCAGCTCCATGGTCTTCTAGAAGCCCAGGGCAGAGGCACCATTTTGTTCTTGCTTCCTCCCCAGCTGCAGGGAAGGAGGGGCTTGGGAAAGAGAGGTGGGGAAGTCAGGCTCACAAAATGCCTGCTTGGAAGCAGAGCCAAGGGGGATTAAGAAATTCAGGCAGGCCAACTGGAGATACAGTCCTCTGAAGGCCCCAAAGATAAAGGGAAAGATGACAGAAAAAGGAGGTACGTGGGTCCAGAGAAAGGAAGGCAGGAGAGGAAAGGCAGACTATAGTGGCCAGGGGGAAATGATCAATCCCGGTCAAAGGCCAAATCTGTATTATCTGAGGTGTTGCTGGGAAAAAGATTTGCTGTGGTGGTGGTGGTGATGGTGGGGTGTATGTGCATGTGTGCCTTTGTGTGTGCATGAGACAGGAGCCTGTGTACCTACACACACACACACACACCGCTATTGGGTAGGCCTGTGCCAGAAACTGCTGCATTCCTCCTAAACCCAAAGCCAGCCCCCTTTCCAAAATGCTTTCTCATTATTTGCAGGCACATTTTTCTCCACCACACTCGGCTCTTATTTCTCTATTTCTATATGCTTGCTGCAGTTGAGACTCTTCCCTGCTCTGTAATGCAACTGTAAAAACACCTGCATCTTATTACTGCTGCCTGGAGCCGGGCTGGGCTGGGCCCCTCTGCTCTCACCCCCTGCTCCCTTCTCCACCATGCTCAGTGAAGCAAAGCACCAGCGTTAACCCTGTGTGGCTGGGTCTCGGTCCTGGTCCCGGAGCCCTGGGTACCCTGAGGGGTGCAGACCATGCAGAAGAGGTGGAGATCCCCTACATCCCCGAGTAGACTTGGCAGGCATTTGGGGGACGGCCCTGGCTCCATGCTTTCCTTGTCCCAGACTTTTGATCTATTTCTCTTATCTCTGCTCCTCAGTTTCTCTCTCCATAATGTGAGAATACCATTTTGTCTTGAAAGGAAACCTGGCAAACTTCTAAGACAGACTCCTTGAGAAGCCTGGCCCTTTAAGTATCTATTCCGTCTTCTTGCCTTGAGGAGCCATTGAGACTAAACCATTCCAGAAAAATAGCTGCTTTCCTCTTTAAAATATTTTAAATAAGGAAAGCATAAAGAATAAAAATGCCCCATAATCCTATCACCCTGAGAGTCCTGTTAACATTTCTTTTAATGCAATATGTGGACATGGCTAAAAAAATAATAAAAAAAGAAGCATAGAAGGTATAACATGAAACTTAAGTTTTTCTTCCCTCAAACCACAGTTGTTCCTTCCAAAGGTAATAATTATTAACAGTTTGTGTATCCTTCCAGGGAAAGAATTTGGGTATATACTGACATTTTTTTTTTTTTGATTAAAAATAAGTCTGGAATTCTTGCCATGTCAGCACATGGAAATCCCCTTTGTTCTTTTTAATGGTTGCATATTAATTCGTGGTATGGCTGCACCATGGTTTATCTAACCAGTCTCCTAGTAATGGGCTCAGAGGCTGCTTCCAGTCTATGATCTTACAAACATTGTTGTAGTGAGGATCTTCAGACATACGCCTTGGGTGGACATGCATGAGTATATATATCTGCAGGGAAATTCCTATGAGCACGGTTGCTGGAGCAAAGGATATGTTCATTTAGCATTTGTCTACTCTTTTTAAAAGGTGATTTTTTTTTTTATTGCTTGTCTCCATCTTTCTTTCTTTCTTTCTTTCTTTCTTTCTTTCTTTCTTTCTTTCTTTCTTTCTTTCTTTCTTTCTTTCTTTCTTTCTTTCTTCCTTTCTTTTTTTTTTTCCAGGCAAACTCCAAGTCATCTATTAGAATCTAGCTCAAATTTTGTCTCCTCTGTGAAGCCTTCCCTGATTGATCAAGGAGCCTGCTGGATTCCCCTTCCATGCTTCCTTAGCTCACTTATCTAAGCCTTATTGTAGCTCAATTTTTAAAAGAGTTTGTTTTCCATACAGGACTGCAATATGAGCACATTGATGTCTTTTCTCTTGGGGCACAATACTTTTGTCTTTTTAAAATTTTTATTTGTGCAATTCCACTCCTGGGTATATTTTCAATTCCCACAAGAATTGAAAGCAGGGACTTGAACAGATATTCATTCGTACTCTCATGTTCAGAGTAGCAATATTCACAATAGCCGAAGAGTAGAAACAACCCAAATGTCCATGACAGGTGAAGAGATACAATGTGGTCCAGCATTCTCTCTTATCTGCTATTTTGCTTTCCCTTGTTTCAGTTATCTTTGGCCCATTGTCTGGAAACAGATGATCCTCCTGATGTATCTTCAGGAGATCAGTAGAAGCCTAACACTACACCACAAGGCCTTCATCATTCCCCTCACTTCGTCTCATCACGTAGGTGTTTTATCATCTCACATCATCACAAGAAGGGTGAGTGGTATAGTAAGATGCTTTGAGAGAGAGACCACAGTCACATAAATTTTATTAGTATACTGTTGTGATTGTTCTTTTTTGTTGTTGTTGTTGTTGTGATTGTTCTATTTTAATTTTAGTTGCTGTTATTAATCTTTTACTATCCTTAATTTATAAATTAAACTTTATCATAGCTAGGCATGTATAGGAAAAAACATACTATATATAGGGTTCAATATTATCTGTGGTTTCGAGCATCTGTTGGAAAGTATCCCCTGTGGATAAGGGGTGCACACAAATATATATTATACAGCATATAACATATAATACATAATATGTAACATATATAATTCAGTCTTAAAAAGGAATGAAATTATGACATATGCTACAACACGGATAAACCTTGAAGGTATTATGATAAGTGAAATAAGCCAGTATACACACACACAAACAAATATTGCATGATTCCACTAATAGGAGGTACATAGCATGGGCAAACCATAGAGACAGGAAGTAGAATGGTGGCTGCTAGGGGCTGGGGAGAGACAGCATGGGGAGTTAGTGTTTAGTGAGCGCAGAGCTTCAGTGTGAGAAGATGAAAGGTTCTGCAGATGCACGGTGGTGATGGCTGCACAGCAGTGCGAATGTACCTAGTGCCATTGGACCACACACTTAAAAATGGAGAGGATGGTAAATTTAATGTTATGCACATTTTACCACAGTAAAAAAATTGTTTCTTCATGTGGAAACATACCGTGTTATAGACTCAAAGTTCTTTGCAAGCTCTCTCTGTGGGTCCATCCCCTTACTTCAAGGCAACGCTGACCTATCCAGGATTGGAGAGTACTTATCCTATTTCCAGATATTTCCAGGGAAGGGAGCCCATTACATTATTAGGCAATCTTTTCCAGTGTCTCAAAACCCCAGACATTCTTGGTACCAGACCTTTCCTGCTGCACCTGAAGTTAATTTTTTCTTGGTCAGTAAGTGCTTTGTCAGGCCACTGACTCTTCACACACTCGAAGGCTCTTGTTACATCCCCCCCCCACACCACGTCTGAGCTGAGGGCACCGAGTAACAGGCTTGTGGGTGGACTTCGAGGGCCTTGTGAGACTTCGTCTCGTGCTTGCATCTCATCAGCAATGATGGATGGAAGGAGCCCACCCGTCTCTCACCTCATTTGTGATGCAGTTTGTTGGGTACTAGAGCTTCTCTCTCTCTCTCTTTCCCCGGCTCTGCCCTCTGCACCCTTCTGTTGATGGCCTTTTGCTGATGGGGTGGAGCCCCCTCCAAGGACAAGAGTGGAACTGGTGACTCACCTCAGCAAGCCCCTTAGACTCTCCTGTGACTCGAGACTACATGGCACCTTCAACAGCTGTTGGAAGGTGTACTTGACAGGCATGTTCTCCACGGCCTGGAAGATGCTGACCTTGTCAGCTTAGAAACATCAAAGGGCTGATGAGGGAAGAACAGGGGCTGAGAAAGGCACCATCACCTGGGTGCCTGTTGACCGCAGGCTTACTAGGCCTGACACGGCTGAGAAATGTTGTCAGGAACTCAGAGGAAGTGGGAGCCTTCTCTGTTGTGAAGACCTGCCCCCAACCTCCTCCTGGGGCACAGGAAGGGGAGGGGGCGAAACTAGTTGGAGGCCCCACGCTCAGTGGCTCAGATGTCACTGCTACCACAAAGGGAAATCCGTGTGGGGGTGGTACTTCCAGAGGCCTCATTCACCTGCAATTCAGAGGATCATAACATCACCCCATGTGTTTGTGGGCCAGGCCTGTCAGCCTCGTAACATTAGTCAATGTGCTTGAGTTGGTGCTGACATGTCTGATTTCAGCTCATGGTTTATGTGAAGGACCTGGCCTTGAGAAGAAGCTGAGCCCTCAGGAGACAACAGTCCTCAGGTCTTGCAACAAGAGTAGAGATGAGGAAGGAGAGTCAGTCTAGTAACTGGGTTTTGTAGGAACTAGATCATGGGCACTGACGTTCATGTAGTTTGCGTGTCATCAGCTCGTCTCCATCTTTTACATTTCCTAATAAGCTAGAATGTGCAACAGAGTGAATTTCTGATGCTCTGATAGAATTTCCATTATGTTCAGGTGGTTCGAGGGCTGTCCTGTATCTACAAGCATTATGGAACTGCTAGTATTCATATTTGGTTGTTTTCTTTCTTTAGAAATCACACGTATGTGTCTAGTTAGTTGTTGTATTGATTCCTATCATATCTTCCCACCCCCCAGACTACCCACCCGAAGAGCTGGTTTCAGGAATCACAGTCGTGTGCTCCAGAGGTTTGAGAAAGATTGCTGGGTCTCATATGAAGAGAAGGCCTATATCTGTTAGTCACCACCAAATTCCCAGGACCTTGCATGTTGCAGGCCGTTAGAGGCTCTGATTCATAGCGGATAAATCTTACAGAGAGGAGAGAGTTCACTTGAGTTGCCGATATTCCCCAGCAAATCAGCAAGGAAGCCAGGAAGAGAAGCTCACAGGCCAGGTCTCTGCAGGAAGCCATGCCTGTCTTTTTATAAGCGTCCTGTGGATGGCTTTAGGTGTCAAGTAGCTCTCCCAGGGGAAGCAGTGGACAGGGCTGAGTCTTGAAGCCTCGGGTGGCTTTGAGACTGTGCTTCTGACAGGATGGGCAGGGCTCAAAAGCCTTGAAGAGCTGGAAAGGCTCTTCCTGCAGCAATAGGCAGGGGGAGGAACTTGGTCTTTGGGCTGGAGGCCCCTTGGCCTAGAATTGCCAAATGGCCAAATGTTAGGACCCCGACCGCTGGAGGTACTCCTGGAAAGGGTCTTCTTGCAGCCCTTGGAGCTGAGGCAGGGCTGGGCCTTCTCCCCTAAGACAGGCTCCGGAGAGGCCAGAGCCAAGGGAATAATGCATCCGTCTTTTTTCTCCCCTTAGGGCTCTGTTCTCCTTCTTAAGGAGAAGGCTTCCTACTTTTTTGTCAACTGGGTTCAGAAAGTCTCCTTCTCCATGGTCCAGACATTCTGACTGGACCAGAATGTGAGTAGGAGGGAAATTGTC
The DNA here is from genome assembly GCF_011100685.1 of Canis lupus familiaris. Classification (NCBI taxonomy): domain Eukaryota; kingdom Metazoa; phylum Chordata; class Mammalia; order Carnivora; family Canidae; genus Canis; species Canis lupus. Next base: position 42,837,496 of record NC_049229.1, on the reverse strand, counting down.
TTTCCAAGAGTGCTCTGTGCTTGGATTGACTATCCCTTGTGCCCTGGGACTGAGAGCATGGGCCAGAGGCAGTAGTTGAACCAGGCATTAGAGCACCTTTGTCTGCTGTGCTTCACTTTTGGAAAGCCAACCGGGACAACACCTGAGCCTATAGGCAGCTCTGGCCCTTCCCTGGACCCTGTTCTTCAGACTTCCCTAGCGTCAGATGTCCTTCCACACAAACTCTCCTTGTTCAGTCTGTGGTCCAAACAGCCTGAGGCCTGAGACAACGGTGGTTTTGCTGAGGCCATCAGAATGTTCAGTCTGTGGCTGGGCTCATTCCACCTCACAGAACTGGTGTGGCTACCACAGGTTCCCTGTGGGACAATTAGCTCACCCACCCACCTCAGGTCCATCAGGGGACTGGTTCATTTGCCCTGCTGTCTTACCGCCCTCTCCCACTGCCCCTCCTCTGTGCCATCTCTCGCACCATGTCCTGCAGGGACCCTGACACCTGGTACACCTCATGGGGCCAGCTTTCCTCAAGCTCAGCTCCATTGGTGTGAGGAGCTGAAGGTGTTTTCTCTTAAGGATAAGTTGGGAGAGGGTCAGAGAGTGCTGAGAAGTTACGCCTGTTTCTTCTTTCTTTTCCTTTCCCCCTCTGGGGCTGACAGACCAGATTTTTTTCTTTTTTACAGTACATTTTGGCAAGCCCCGTTTTTTTTTTTTTCTGAAGAAAAAAAAATAACAGGCATATTTTGGGCGATTACTCAACTGGGGTCCTTTGTGACAGGATATGCAGCTGCGTGACTAATGGAGCTGGCTTTCTCCTGGCTTCCTTCCCCTTTCAGAGCTCTTGTTTACTGCACTATACAAAAAAAAAAAAAAAAAAAAGTCATAAGCTACAGATTTTTATATAAAAAAATGCCTGTGAGATACTCAAAGGCAATAAATCCTTTGGATATTCCATTTCTAGGGCTGCAGACTCCTCACCCTCTCCCACTTTTTCTTTTCAAATGCTTAAGCTCTTGACTCACGACATGTGAATCTTCTTCTCCAACCCCCACATCCCTGCTTTCTTCTGAACATATGTCCAGCAGATCGTGTGTGTGAGTGTGTGTGTATGTTTGTTGGGGGTGGGGTGGGGGTGGGGAGCAAGATGGGAACCATATTTTTGGTGCTTAACTCAGCAATTGCTAAAGGAAGGAATAATGACTTCCAGGGGCCTCGGGACCTTTTTTCCAAGGCCTGTTGTGTTTCCATAATTCTATGATAATTTTGTGGTGTAAGCAAAAGTTATTACAAAACATGGAACTAGCCTAATGAGGAAGGGTATGTTCTAAACAGGGAGGGACTGTCTCTTTATAGAGGAAGTCTGAATTTTGGCTGGCTTTGGAATTGAGAATCCTTGGCCTTCCCATGGAACTTTTGGAAGATATTCTCTCCAGCTTGTCATGTTCGACAACTGGAACTGGCCTTTTAGTTCTTCTAGAGATCAAACAGCTTTTTATTTCAGAAAGTGTCTGGCCTGTGGATGGGAAAAATGAACTAGCTAGTCAGGTTTGAAAGAGACAGATCGGTGTAGACGAGGTACACGATTTGTGGCCAGATGATGCGTGGGAGCCTCAGTTGGGATCTGGAGTAAGTCATTTAATATCTGTTGGTCTTAGTTGCTCTCGTGAAAATTAGGAGACTGTCCCCTCCCCCTAGGTGGCAGGAAAGGTGAGATGACAGAAGTCCAAGGCATGGGAAGGAACTGTAAAGAAGTATTCGGTGACGCTGCTTCTCTAAAGGGCCGCTCAAGCTTTAAGCAGGGTAGAGAGGCTTGTTCCAGAAGAGACTTCCCGATGGACGGGACAGAGGCTGTTTATACAGTGGCCTTGGGACACCATCTCCAGGGGTATTTCGGAGGCTGGTATTGCCTCCAACTTTGCCAAGTCCCTGGTCATCTTTCATGTGAGTCTCAGAATCCTAACTTTGATCACGTTCTTTTCCTACTCAGGGGGTTCTTGTCAAACCCACATAAAAGCACCACTAACCCCGTCTTGCCTACCTTTTCTGTGTCTGGCTCATCCTTTGCCAACACGCTGCCCCAGAGATGTGCACACTGGACGCAGTTTACTCTAACTTCTGGCCCAACATTTTCCCTGATGTCGCTTGGAGACCCCCTCCTTCTTTAGCTTCCTTCTATTCCTCTTGCCACTGCTTTCTGGTAAACCTTGCATATTTGTCATTTCCTAGAAGAGGTCACCTAAAATTTAGCTTTTCCAGGAGACTACACTGATTAAGGACATCACCAGGTTACCCTCCAGCAAACCATAGCAACTATATTTCTTTCTCTCCAGAGTTCAAGTCTAATGTTTTTGCCAAAGGCATTGACTTGATTGCACCACAGGGTAAACTGAGGTACCAGCCGGGGAACCAACTGGCCAGGGATAACATACCAAGTCCTTGACACAGACAGGAATAGAAACCCCACATCCTGATTCCACTTTGCCTGGAGTTTAAAGAGGCACCTTAGCTTGGATATCCCAGAATAGTTTCTCCCAGCCTGACCAGCTGTGAAGTGATATGTTGCAAGGGTTATTTTTTGCCTTGGCTTAACTCTTAAAAAAACACCCCAAACTTCCTAAAATCAGCCTAAGAAAATCCATCTCTCACAAAGTCGTTTGCTTGCCAAGTATAAACCTAGTATATTACATCATGGACGCCTTTGGGCCTCACTCTCAACTTACGGCGACACTCAGGTATCTGAATTAAATTCAGAAATCAGAGTTTATTGAAGGAAACAGATCATTAAGTCACTCCACTGGACTGCAGCCGTCCACATTGCTTATTTGGAGAAGCTGAACGTCGAATACTGTTCTCCTGATTCAAGGGGACTTGGAGTTATTCAACAAAGGGTGTGGCTATCCCATGGCGTGAGGCCTGTGGGGGCTCTTGGAAGAGGGAGGGGATGGCGGGGTGCTGGAGCTGCCTTGCATTGGCTGATTGTTAGATTTTCAGGAATTTTGTGAGCCAGTTGTTAAACAAGCCATTCTGAAAATGAAATTATATAAACCTACAATTGAATGCATTATATTAAAAACAACAGCCATAAATACTAAAAACAGATCACATCCTAATTATTTTGCTTCAATTTACTATTATCTATGCTTTTGAGTTACATGTCTCCTCCATCCATATGGTGGGGATACCATATTATAGTAGGCTGCTTACCATCTCTTCCCAACTCCACATGCAGTAATCTTACGTTGGGAAGTCTGAAATGGGCCACAGTGAGAATATTTATGTTACAGAAATTGGCAAACTCTACAAGCCAGGGCTTGTTCCATTGTTTTGTTGATTGTGTAGACTTCAGAAAGTGATAGAGAAGTTACCAACAAGGTAGATTAAATATAAAAGTGTGTCATAGCTGTAGCAGTGACATTGTAACACGAAGAATTGCAGTAATATTCTTCCAGTATCCAAAAATAATGATCCAATTTAGCAGTTGCTCCTGTCATTGACAAATGAGTGAAGTTCTGAAATTCCTCTTTGTTGCTCCACTGTTGTTTTACTTATTATTGTAAGTGAAATTATCAACCAACATGCACGTCAGTTCTATATGTGGAAAGCTGATTGTTACACATTTACCATCCCCTCTTGGAAAGGTGTGTCTATGGACTGCTTTCTTGGGGTCCCAGAGGAATACCTGAAGCTCAACAGTAAGGAGCATGTCTGAGGGACAGCTGTGGAAGGAGTACTTACTGCTGGGAAGAGACCAACACAGACAATCCAGTGTGGAGTCAGCAGTCAGAGACGAGCCCATCGAAACAGGAATGTGGAAAATACACCAGATTTGCTAAATCGAAATGTATTACTGTGTACCAACAAGGCTAGATGGTAGAAAAGCCATAATGACTTCTACATTCAAGGTGAGGGTTAAATGCTGTATATTCACAGTGCTTTATTTTTTTTTAAAGATTTATTTATTTATTCATGATAGACACATAGAGAGAGAGGTGGAGACACAGGCAGAGGGAGAAGCAGGCTCCATGCAGGGAGCCCGACGTGGGACTCGATCCCCCGACTCCAGGATCGCGCCCTGGGCTGAAGGCAGGCGCCAAACCGCTGAGCCACCGAGGGATCCCCCTTCACAGTGCTTTAAAGGCCTTTTTTTCAAGGCCTTTTTATTATTATTATTATTATTATTAATTTTAAAAAAAAATTTATTTATTTATGATAGTCACACAGAGAGAGAGAGAGAGACAGAGACACAGGCAGAGGGAGAAGCAGGCTCCATGCACCGGGAGCCTGATGTGGGATTCGATCCCGGGTCTCCAGGATCGTGCCCTGGGCCAAAGGCAGGCACCAAACCGTTGCGCCACCCAGGGATCCCTATTATTTTTATTTTTAAAGATTTTATTTATTTATTCATGAGAGATACAGAGAGAGAGGCAGAGACACAGGCAGAGGGAGAAGCAGGCTCCATGCAGGGAGCCTGATGTGGAACTCCATCCTGGGTCCCCAAGATCAGGCACTGGGCTGAAGGCGGCGCTAAACCGCTGAGCCACCCAGGCTGCCTAAAGCCATTTTAAAATTAAAAAATTTTTTTTTTTTATCCATGAGTTCATGTGCCCACCAGAACAGAACCATGAGGTAGATGGGTAAGTTAACTATCAACATCGTATCCGTTTAACAGATGGGAAACTGAGGCAATGGGTGTCTAAGTGGTTCACCTGAGGTTATTCTCTCCACATAAATGGCTAAG